>NC_136264.1:12968051-13360551 GCF_964187855.1 Myxine glutinosa
AGCCCCATCTTCCAATGGTAAAAAATCCTTCAAAAAATTCCTGGATCCGGAATAATATCCTGAGCTTCACCAAAAACTAATAAATTCTTCCTTATCCCAAGGGCAATCCAAATCCACCAACTTTCATCCAAATCCGTTCAGAACCTTTCCAGAGATCTTGTTCACAAACACACGAACACATACACGCACACACACACGGACACGATCGAATGCATTACTCCCTGGCGGAAGTAATAACAAAATGTCGAGCAACGTGGAGTTAGTTCGAACATTTTTCACAAAAACTCTTTATTACAAATGGTTTTGTTTAGAAAAAACAAAAGTTATTCCACTACATATCGATGCATATGTGCTACAATTCTAACATATTGTCCTTCACTAACATTTGACAGTCACAGGTGTATATCAAGTCAGGTGACCATGCATCAAGTGTTCCAAATAACCCTGACCATGGGCTATGTTGGAACATTCATTATTCTGTGGCGGGCACAAGGGACAAGAATTCCGCGCACCAGCAGGTGGCGCGAACGTCCAGGCGGGGAACTGTAATGCATGCCCCGCCTATCGGCCGATCGGCCACGCCCGGGGGCAAGGCGTGGCCTCGGCACATATATGCGGGCTCTAAGCTCGAGCCCACCCAGTGCTGAAGTGCGAGCTTTGAATAAAGTCTCTTTGTTGTACCAACGCGTTGTGGCCTACCTCTCTGGCAATCGAGTCGTGTGTGCGCAGCACCACACTGGTGACCCCGATTGGTTCAGCCGTTGCTGACCACCGAACGCGCCATGGCTACCAACGCCGTCGCAGTCAAACTCCCGGAGTTTTGGGAAGCGCAAGCCGACGTTTGGTTTTTGCAAGCCGAAGCTCAATTCCAACTCCGAGGCATAACGGCGGACGAGACCCGGTACTACCACGTGGTCGCCGCCCTTGGGCCCGGCACTGCCGCCCGAGTCGTGTCCATCCTTCGGCGCCCGCCGGGCGACAACAAGTACGAGGCGCTCAAACGTCTCCTCATCGCCACATTCGGGCTCACGGAGATCGAACGGGCCGACCGCCTCCTGGACCTTCCCGCCCTCGGCGACACACGACCATCCGTCCGGATGGATTCCATGCTGTCCCTGCTTGGAGACCAGCCCCCGGATTTCTTATTCCGGGCGCTTTTCCTACGCCAGCTACCCGCACAGGTACGCCTCGCGCTGGCCGGTTCCAAAATAAAGGAACCCCGCGCCCTGGCTGGAGAGGCCGACAAGTATTTTGCGGACTGCGACACGCGGTCGGTGTACGGTGCTGCCGTAGTGGATCCCGGCGCAGAGGCTCCAGCGCTCCCGACTTCCCTCGTGGCCGCTGCTACGCCCCGTCCACTACCGCCGCCACCACCACAACCGCCGGCGGCACGGCTGCCGCGGCCGTTAGCGCCGCAAACCTAGTGCTACTACCATGCCAGGTTCGGCCGCCAGGCTAAAACGTGTCGCCCGCCGTGCTCTTTTGACGGGTCGGGAAACGACCGGCGCTCACTTGCGGCCATGAGCGTCGGCCATTCCGGCAGCCTCCTTTTCATCACGGACACCTTGTCCGGGCGCCGTTTCCTTTGCGACACAGGCGCGCAGGTAAGCGTCCTCCCCGCCTCCGCGTCCGACAAGCAAACCGCGGGCCGGGGCCCCGCTTTGCTTGCCGCCAATGGCACACCCATCCGCACATTCGGGAAACGTTGCCTCTCACTGCGGTTCGGAGGGCAGCGTTTTCAATGGTCGTTCGTCACCACCAGCGTGCGAATGGCACTGCTCGGTGCGGACTTCCTATGTCGATGGGCTGTTGGGCTGTTGGTCGACGTGAAGCGCAGACGGCTCATCCAGGCCGAAACCTTCAGCTCGCTCGCTTGTTCGCTGAGCGGCTCGTTGAGCGGCTCACTGAGCGGCTCACCAAGCGGCTTGCTGGAAGGTTCCGTCCCGGCGAGTTTAGTTTGCACGCTTCCGGCAGCGGACGACTTTACCCACCTCCTAGCCAGTTTCCCGGCCCTCACGCGGCCCACCTTCTCAGCGGTGGCGGTTAAACACGGGGTGGAGCACCATATACCCATGGTCGGGCCGCCGGTCGGTCTATGCCCGGGCACGCCGACTCGAACCCACGAAGCTCGCTGTGGCGAAAGCGGAGTTCGCCACGCTGGAGCGGCTGGGATCATACAGCGCTCCAAAAGCGCTTGGGCTTCTCCTCTGCACATTGTGCCAAGCCCGGCGGCGGATGGTGGCCGTGCGGGGACTACCGCCGGCTCAATGATGCCACCACCCCCGACCGCTACCCGGGGTCGCATATCCAGGACTTTTCCGCCCGGTTGGCAAACACGACCGTGTTTTCCAAGGTGGACCTCATCCGGGGCTACCACCAGGTCCCCGTCCAACCGGACGATGTCCCGAAGACGGCCGTCATCACCCCTTTCGGCCTCTTCGAGTTCCTGAGAATGCCTTTCGGGTTGAAGAATGCGGCCAAAGCGTTCCAACGGCTTATGGACAGCGTCTTGCATGACTTACCTTTCCTCTTTGTCTACCTGGACGACATCCTAGTCGCGAGCGCGTCCCGGGAGGAGCACCTGCTCCACCTCCGCACGCTTTTCGAACGCCTGGGTCAGCATGGCCTGATCATCAACCCTGCCAAGTGCCGTTTCGGCATTGCCACCATCGACTTCTTGGGGCACCGCATCACCAGGCACGGGGCCGTCCCTTTACCGGCCAAGGTGGAGGCGGTCAGGGATTTCCCGCAACCCCGCACGATCAAGGGGCTCCAGGAGTTCCTGGGCATGGTAAATGTTTACCACCGCTTCGTGCCCCACGTCGCCCAGCTCCTCCACCCCCTGCACGAGGCCCTCCGGGGCAAGCCGGGCAAAGGTGACATCGTCTGGTCGGAGCCGATGGCCGCAGCGTTTGCGGGCGCAAAGCCCGCCCTGGCCGACGCCACCATGCTGGCGCACCCGGCGCCCGATGCGCCGATCGCCCTCACCACCGACGCGTCGGACTACGCAGTGGGCACGGTGCACGAGCAGTGGGTGCGTGGTGCTTGGCAACCGCTGGCGTTTTTTAGCCTGCAGCTTCGCCCGCACAAACGCCGCGATAGCACCTTCGACCGCGAGCTGCTCGGGCTCCACCTAGCGGTCCGACACTTCCGCCATCTGCTAGAGGGCCGCCCGTTCACGGCTTTCGTCGACCACAAGCCCCTTGTGTTCGCGATGGCCAAGGTCGCCGAGCCATGGTCGGCACGGCAGCAGCGTCACCTCTCTGCCGTGTCCGAGTATACGACGGACATCCGTCACGTGGCGGGTAAAGACAACCCGGTGGCGGATTGCCTTTCCCGGTCCGTCGCGCACGCGGTCCACCTCGGGATTGACTATGCCCGGATGGCGGAGGACCAGACCGCCGACCCCAGCGTCCAGGCCTTGCAGACCGCCGTCACGGGCCTCCGCGTCACCGAGGTGCCGTTCGACGCCGCGGGCGCGGCCCTTCTGTGCGACGTCTCCCTCGGCCGGCCTCCCCCCATCGTGCCGGCTGGCTGGCAGCACCCAGTGTTCGACGCCATCCACGGCCTGTCCCACCCGGGCACGAAGGCCTCCCAGAAGCTCGTCGCGGCGAAGTTCGTCTGGCATGGCCTCAGGAAGGACGTCCGTGACTGGGCCAGGATGTGCCTCGCGTGCCAGCACGCAAATGTCCACCGCCACACCCAGGCCCCGTTGGCCCCGTTTACGGTGCCCAAGCGTCGGTTCGACCACGTTCACGTCGACTTGGTGGGACCTCTGCCCCCCTCGCGAGGCTTCACACACCTCCTCACCATGGTGGACCGCACCACACGATGACTGGAGGCCGTGCCATTGGCGGCGACGTCTGCGGCTGATGTGGCGCACACCGGCATCGCCACTTGGGTTGCCCGGTTCGGTCCCCCTCGGACATCTCGTCCAACCGTGGCTCCCAGTTCACCTCGGAGCTCTGGGGCGCGGTGGCGCAAGGGCTCGGCGTAAAACTACACCGCACCACGGCCTACCACCCCCAGGCCAATGGCCTGTGCGAGCGCTTTCATCGCTCGATGAAGGCCGCACTCCGGGCCAGCCTCCGCGACGGCAGCTGGACCGACAGGCTCCCCTGGGTCCTGCTGGGCCTCAGGACGGCGCCCAAGGACGACCTGCGCGCATCCTCGGCGGAGCTGGTCTTCGGGCAACCACTGCGGGTACCGGGCGAATTTATCCCCGACTCCACGGCTCCTTGGTCCGCGGCGCAACAGCGCTCCACCCTGCAGGAGACCACCTGGAGGTTCGCCCCGGTGCCGACGGCACACCACGGTTGCCCGTCTTACCATGTCGCCCGGAGCTTTGCACGGTGGAGTACGTCTTCGTCCGGCACGACGCCCACCGGGCACCGCTACGGCCCCCGTACGACGGGCCCTTCCGCGTCCTGGAGACCGGGGACAAGTATTTCACCATCGACATCGGCGGTGCCCCGGATCGTGTCTCCGTGGACCGCCTCATGCCGGCCCACCTCGATCTGGACCATCCCCCGCAAGCAGCTCTGCCTCCGCGTCGAGGCCGCCCCCCGGCGATCAGACCCCCGGCATCCCCCAGCCCTGCCGTCCCGCTACCCCCCAGCCCTGCACGCATCGCCAGGGGGCGTTTCGGCCGGGTCATCCGGCTTCCCCGCAAACTCACCCTTCAGGTGCGCGGGAATTCTGGGGGGGCGCGTGTGGTGGGCACAAGGGACAAGAATTCCGCGCACCGGTAGGTGGCGCGAACGTGCAGGCGGGGAACTTTAATGCATGCCCCGCCTATCGGCCGATCGGCCACGCCCGGGGGCAAGGCGTGGCCTCGGGACATATATGCGGGCTCTAAGCTCGAGCCCGCCCAGTGCTGAAGTGCGAGCTTTGAATAAAGTCTCTTTGTTGTACCAACGCGTTGTGGCCTACCTCTCTGGCAATCGAGTCGTGTGTGCGCAGCACCACAATTCCATGGTTCTAGTAAATATTGGCCTAACCTAAACTTCAGTCACATAAATAACAATCATTAGTGTGGTTGAGGTTTACGCTAGGCCTTAAAACCAAAGAATAATGAATTACTCTCAGATAAATATTGTCCTGTGGCTGGCTCAGTTAACACCGAGCGTCACCACGGATGGAATCGAGCTTTAATGGAGGTGTTTATTCAATCCAATGGCGGCCGATACGCGAGACGGAATGAACAGTGCCGACTTACCTTCACGGCCCGATGTCTTTGACCTGAAAACAATTGAACTCACACGAACACGGGATTTTGAATAGAACAGAAAATAATAAAAGGGTTTATTTAAAATAACTATCGGGACAGGGAAACGCGATGATAAAACTAAAACCTAGGTTGGAATCCCGCACACCTCACTTCACATACAAGACAAGGGAAAGAATTAAATAAAAGAATCGTCGTGTTTGGGGTTTGTGTGGGCTTATCTGTCTGGATGTGGCCGTCATGAATTGTCTGGGGTGGTCAGCCCCAAGCACAGCCGTCCGACCGCCCTCTGGTTGGCGCGAACTGCTCGGGCGTTGGCTCGAACACCGCTCGCTGCACGGTCCGTCCCGCCCACACAGCACGCCGGCATCAGGAGCACGAACAACAGGGGAGGATGAACGTCGGCGCTGGTCTCTCCACCAAAGTCCAAAGGCAAGAACAGGTCCAAGCATGAAGGGACAGTCAAGGGAAGGCAAAAGGCAAAGGGAAGAGAGAAGTAGAGGCGAAGAGAGAAAATGTCGGTCAGCGAGTCGTTTTGCTCTCACGGTGTGACGTCAGCCCTCCTCCTCCACCAACCAGTGCGTCCTTTACTTGTCGTCTTTCGCGCCCTTCTACGTCACCAGCGCTTGCCATTCAATCAGCGCGTAGCTTGTTGGTCGTTCGTTCGCGCCATCCGCACCGATTGGCCATGGTGTCATCGGTCGGTGGCCAATCAGTGTGTCGCTCCTTCCCCTTTCTTACCCCCAATCACGGGGAAGCTTTTTGTCCTTTCCCTCACCAATCACAAGTTCTCCCTGCTCTGCCAATCGGTGGCCTGCTCTTTGCTTGCCCCTCCCATGGCCAATCACTAGTTCTCCTGGGCGTGGCTCTCACCTTGCCTGATCAATGTGTGAAAGCCATGGTGTACCACTGCGCGGCCACTGCCAGCTTGTCTTTCCGGTCAGTCCTTATGGCGGCAGGGAATTAATTAATGTGTGCACTAAGGGCCTATCTAAGTGTCTATAAGAGTGCGTTGCCATATGGGACAAAGGGTAGATCACAGAGGGAACGACACACAATGGAATCTTATCCTTATTCCCTAATTCTAGTTACCAAGCCCCGCCCCCTCATGGCAGGGACACAGATACGCAGCTTACTCTGACATTCGGGCTAGACAAAACTTATTACAGGTGAGGTTCCCAATCACGACAGCCGGACACCTACCTATGTAGATCTACCTAGATCTCGATATTCCCCTACCCCAGAATTCATAACAATATTGTTGCGGTTTTGGAATAAAGGTTAATTCCCCCTTGTAGGTAGACGCACCACAACATGAAGCCTCGCGATAGTTGTTATTTCTTAGTAAATGTAAGCGTAGTCCTTTCCTGTGTTTAGTTTTGCGTTGAGTAGGCCAGTGAGCTTAGGTGTTCTTTTGGCGCTTTGGGTTGGTTTTGACGCTGAAATGCCACGTGGTAGGCCTTCAACAAGTCTGGCAGGGCTGAAGGGACGAGCTGCATGGGGAGTGGCCGGTAAGCAACGAGCCGCCAATCAGGGCTCGAGGGGAGTGGCTTACCACTGCGGCAGGAGGCAGGGCTTGGAACATTCGGGTAAGATCGGGGAGGTGCCATATAAGGCCCTGCCCCGAGCCGATTAGGCAGGATGGCACGAGAGTGAGAACAGCAGGAGATCGCACAAGAACAGCAGCAGAACACGCGTGAGTCAGAATGCAGTTCTCGGATGGCAATTGAGAAAGAGTCAGGTCGGTCAGAGTCATGTGCAAGTTACAGTTCCCTGTGAGACGATTTACAGTTCCCCGTGAGAGTGAGTTGGGTTGAGCTTGAGAACGCGAGTGGAGCTGCAGGACGAACGAATTGAATTGCCGATTGTACATGAACTTTTCCCCGTGCCCTGCGCTGTATTAATCGCGCGCTCGAGAGGACGACCCGCGCCGGGCCACAGACACGCGATTTCCTCCTGCCTGCCTTTGCCTGCATACGCGCCGTGAGGATTTCCTCCTGCCTGCCTTCACCTGGATACGTGCCGTGAACATTGGAGAGCCACGCCCGGGCGAGCTGCCCCGGGGCGACCGACGGCAAAGCGCACTTGGCGAGCGAACCTGCTCTTCTTCCATTACCCCGTGTGAGTGATTGGGCCCATTTGTCTGGGATTAAGTTAAACTGATTAAGCTCTGCTCTGTGTCCCTTTCCTTTCATTCTGATCATTGTACAGAAATAATAAATTGTGTTCTTCCTCTGATATGACCGTTCCTGTCCCTTCCATCAATTGGCTTCGCATGGTACGAATAGAACCGCTCGAATCGGGTTCCAATAAAAGTAACAGCACGAGTCACGTGATACGCATTCCGCTCGGGCGTACTCGATTAAGCGTGGCCTGTGCGAGGCTCGATCCCCGCTTTCGTGGCAGCGTGGGTACCAAAGGTACGTGCGAATTTGTCCCGATACCCTTTTTCACGTTTGCCCGGAAGTGTCGATTCGGTCTCGCGGACC
Organism: Myxine glutinosa; assembly: GCF_964187855.1. NCBI lineage: Eukaryota > Metazoa > Chordata > Myxini > Myxiniformes > Myxinidae > Myxine > Myxine glutinosa. The sequence goes on from NC_136264.1 coordinate 12,975,768, forward strand.
CGAAGATCCAGGGGAAAAAAGGGGTTTAACCCCCCCTTTGTAACGGGAACGGGCTTCGGGAGATCTGCAACAATATGTTGATTACCATTGGTTTTGACACAACTACTCTGGGTTGTAGGCAGACAAATTTACCAGGAAGACAAGTTTTTGCGAGCAACGCTTTGTACGACCACGTTTGTATGGGGCGGGCAGTTTCATTCCAATGTCCTTGTGTTCATGACAACACTCTTCGACTTCGTCAGGGTCAGGGAATGAAAATGTAGGATGTGGGTTTAGTTGGAACATGTTTCAGATAACTCCATGCTTTCTTTTCCAACTAACACCCAATGGTCATGTGATAATCTTATGTGCAGTACGCGAAATATTTACTAAGAATTACAAAAATCGTTCATACCTTTCTCTTCAGAAGAACTCCTTTTCTTTTGTATTGAAAACAATATGGTGGAAGGGTAATACCATTATCTACCACTGCATGGCAGCACCTACGTGTGGCTTCTTGTGTGGCTGCGTGCATCTGAAACCTTCCAATCAAAACCCTTTGGCAGGACAGCTAGCCTGACTCCACCCACAATTAATATGACCCAACTACAAAGCCGCAATGAGCCGGCGATGCCACTGTTTACCCATCACTATGGCATCAGTAGGTTAGGTAGTTGGTAGTAGGTAGGTGTAGTAGGTAACGTACCTAGTTCAAAATGACACCATTTGCATTCTGGATGAGATTAAAATTTATCAAATTTACTTCTTGATTAATTCGGTGAATTCCGTCTCAACTTCGGATACTTCCGGCCGTGAAAAACTATCCCCTACGGCCGCGAGATTTCTAAAAAATAATTCTTCGTCAATTTTAGAATATTTGACGCCGTTTTCAGCCTCCGAAACGCGGTAATAAGCTTTTTTGAAATATTTTTTCAAATACTCGAATCTCATTGGTTCTGGTATTTGGTGACGATTTTCGTTGAAGATAACCAGGGCCCGTGCGGGCCCTGGGAACGAGGTTGGTCTTAAAGTATTTTAATTACAAATTAGAGGTGCATATCATTGTGAATCAAACAAAGACCGGTGAAACAAACTCCTATTGAACTTTTTCGCAATTTTTTATGCATACTTCCGCATCCGCAAGATGGCGGCCTCCATGGAGCGATTTGTTGCGTCAAAGCTTGGAAATTCTCAAAGGATTCAGCAAAATCTGGCTTTTCAACATAATATGTACGCGTTTATTCACAACACCGGCTTCGCCGGCTATAACCAGGAAAATTACACATCTGCCATTTTGATTCTGGAGGCCGCAGTACGTACTACATATAGGCCCAGGCTTCAGGCATTAGGCTTCAGACCTCTGGTGTCAGTCTATGGATAAGTTGAATCTTTTGTAGCTATATTACCACGATGTATTGCATATAGTTATACATCAAGTTAATGAGCTTTAGGCCGTCACCACATGGGCTGCGAAAGTAAAGAAGGAAGTTATGAGCTTGAAGACTGGATGCTCTCCTCGAACTTGAACTCCAACTCCAACTCGGACAGCACATAGGCCGTAAAGCCAAGTGCTCCCCGTGACTACGCTCTGGAGTGCATCACAACACTGTTGGGAAAAGATCATGTTACGACAGGTCAAAATACAAAGCAAAACATGGGGGTCCAACACTGATGTAATTAATTGGTTACAGCAAAAATATAAACGCACAGAGAGAGAAAAATAGAAAGAAGAAGAGAAAAACTAGATCAGGCCAACGGGCCAAATCACCATGAACGAGAATTTTTTTTTTTTGGTATACAAGATATGGATGGACTGAAGGAGAAGATGAACAAGTGGAAGGAATGTATGGAGACAAAAGGTCTGAAGGTGAATATCGGAAAGACGAAGGTGATGGCAAGTGGTAAAGCATGTGGTGAGGTGGAAATAACTGGGAAGTGTGCTGTGTGCAGGAAGGGTGTCGGAGTGAACTCCATTCAATGTACAATGTGCGCTGAGTGGGTTCATCAAAAATGTAGTGGTCTGAGAGGGTCATTAACCAGTGTGGCAGCTGCATTCAAGTGTAAGGTGTGCACAGAGGGAGCTGCAGATGGAGGAAATGTTGAGTTGGATCTTGGAGACGGCGTGAAGCTGGAAGGTGTGAAAACATTTTGCTACCTCGGAGACATGCTGAATGGAGAAGGTGGATCAGACTCGGCAACGGTTGCTAGAGTGAGATGTGCATGGAAGAAGTTTCGGGAACTGAGTGGTGTGCCGATGAGGAGGAGAGTGTCGTTGAAGCTGAAGGGAAAGGTGTATGCTGCATGTGTGAGAAGTGTTATGATTTATGGGAGCGAGACATGGGTAATGAACGTAGAGCAGCAACGAAGGCTAGAAAGGGTGGAAATGCGAATGGTTCGATGTGCAGAGTATTGTTGAGAGAGAGAGGAAGACAAATGATGAATTGCGAAAGATGATGGGAATAGAGCCTGTGATTGATGCTGTGAAGAGGAACAGGTTGAGATGGTTTGGTCATGTGTTGAGGAAGGATGAAATTGACTGGTTGAGAAGAGTGATGGAAATGAATGTAGAAGGAAGTAGAGGACGGGGAAGACTGAGAAAGACTTGGCTAAAGATGGTGGAAGAAGAAATGCGGGCAAGGGGGTTAACAAGGGGAGATGCAGAAAATAGGGCAAAATGGAGAAGATTGTCATGGGGACTGCAAAGCTAACCCCCGCTCTAGCAGGGAAAATGGCCTTAAAATGCCTGTTGTTGTTGTTGTTGTATACAAGATCGAGGCTCGTGTAAGAGCTCACATTAATCACAAAAAAACGGATACATAAAACATATTATAAATGGAGCGGGAGACAAGATGGGGGAGAGAGAGGGGAGCACACAAGTACAACAGTAGAGAACATGGACATTGGGAGACCTGTGGGAGGGAGAGGGCTTGGGGGGACGGGGGCATGGGAAGGGGGGGTGGGAGAGGTATAATACACATGGACACTGCAAGGACTTCCAGGAAAGAAGTCGGTATTTCAAAAAAAAAGTAGATCTGGGGTGAATTAACGGGGGTAGAAAAGATCAAGGTTTTGGATGGGGTTTTGGTTGGGGTTAACCCCCTTGCCCGTAAGAGATGGTGGTGAACAGCTATTTTAAAGACCTGAAGGGAGGAGTGGGATTGAAGAGAGTGAGGGAGTTTGTTCCAGAGGCGGGAAAAAAGAGGAATGAAACAGTGAATGTTGTTGAAAGAGTGAAAAGAGTGTTGGCATGAATCCCTAATTATAATCACCAAGTTTGCTCCTCGTGTGATTTCTCAAGACTGCAGTCAAATGGCCAGCAAGAGGGTGACTGAGGACGGAACGATCAGCACCATGAGACGCCCCAATGAAGGTAGCTGCCAACATACAGGCATGAGGGTGATGAAGGACGGAACAATCCACACTCCGAGGTCCCTCCTTGGCTTTGTGCTCTCACTGATCTCCGAGGTCTCAGATTCAAAGCATTTCGCCCTCATTGAACTCTCCACCGGAGTCACGCCACCGCACAGAGGTAGCACCAGCCCTCACCGTGGAACGAGACCTTCTTTGGGCGCCCGTCCGTTGCTGCCTCGTTTTTCACGGAGCGGTCTATCCGTCCTCAATTTGTCCCCTACCATCCGAGGTTCCACGAATATCTTTCACAACTCAAAACGTCAGGCATTCAAGCTCTTGCCAGGTAAATGCCCTTGTTGCAGCTGGCCGAGTCAAAAGTCCAAAGCACTCCTCAAAAATGGCAACAACCTCATCTACCTCATCGCCATCCTGTTTCTCTTCTGCCCCACAGCCAATCACAGTGTTCCCGTCCGAGATGTTCCCGCCTGCCAATTTGTTTTGACCCGCCCGAGATACCACGGTAGACTTTGCAAGTAGTACCACTCGAGGAAGTTCAACACCTTAAAACACAAGGATTAACGGATTTTAGGTTAACGGGTTAACGGATATACAATTTAAATGGATTTTAAGTGGAACTTACACATTCAGCACATTGCTTCAAAAAGGGGGCCATGGTGCCCGAAAAAGGTCAACCCCTGCACTGCGGGGTGGAAAATGGCCTCAAAAGGTGGTTCTATCCCATCAGCGTTATGATCAGGCCCAGCATGGCTGATAAGACACACGATACTCTGAGAAATATGCTCAAAATCTCCAAGAACTTCTGTAGAAGAAGCAGGTATGAGATAGCCTGGTGTTGAGTTGACGGACAAGATGGCTGCCTTGAGATCCTAGTGTCCTGAGTTCGAGCCCCTGTCGTGCCGTTGAGCTTGTCATGTTTCCGAGGTTGGCAAATTGATACCAGCTGACTGGTAATGGGGGGTCATTGCATCAGCGGCGCTTCCAGAAAATAATGCAGCCAAGATATTCAAGGCATGCTGGAAATTGTCAAGAAGTTATGGGAGCCTAAACGGGGTAGTGGATGAGCAGTGCCAGAAGAGCCCTTTCGACTCACATGGAACGACGAACCTCAGATTAGCAATTGTTTTGACAACCTGTTCAGGTGAGGGTGCTCATGTGTGCATGCTTGGATGACATTACTGTGTTCCTTATGCCTTGGCCAAGATCACTCAGGTACAGTGTGTTGTCTTCCTTATGCCTCAGATGAAATCACCGGGCCTCTCCATAAAGGTCAGTCACCTGAGTGGGAGTGTCCTTCGTATTCAAACTTCCCTGTCTCACACGAGTTATGGTAATTGATCCTGAATTGGAAATGTCTATGGTGCAGTATTTACCTTGTCATAGTTGGTGTACACACTGTCCTACCGAAAAAATAACAAAAACCACCTTTAGAGGCCATTTTTCCCCGCAAGCGGGGGTTGGCCTTTTTCGGGAACCATGGTTGTTGTTGTTTTTTGGTCCCCTTTTTGAAGCAATGTTTTACGGCCGGATGCCCTTCCTGACGCCAACCCTTTTTGCCGCCTTCAACGACAAACAGGGAATTACCAGTGAACTGGTACTCAATTAGCCGACCTCGGAAGGATGATACAGGCTGAGTCAACCCCCCTGGTGTTAATTCAGCGATTGACCGGGATTCGAACCCAGGATCCTAGGATCCTAAGCCGGCACCCTAGCCGCTAGCCCAACACCAGGGTACCAAATGTGGGACATAATTGAATTGAGAATGCAGAACAAGCCTTATTGTGTGGCCATTTATCTCCAAGGTATATTATAAGGTCACCTCTTGCAATCATCAACCTTTTTCAGATCTGGAGGTCTTACATGAACCTTTAATTGCTCTTAAATACATTCTATAGACCCTGACATCAGACTTCAACAATGTGTACCTGTACTCACTCACTGTTGCTTTATTTACCTGCTTGTAGAACCTCTTCCCACCTGGTCTTGAAGTTGGCAGTCCACCGACCACCTCAGGTCATCCTCTATCCCCACCAGTGATCTTTCCTATCCCCATTAACCACCCTTAATGCCCCACACCTGTCTGGTCTATATTTGCAGGTTGCCATACTGTTTCCTACCATTTCCTCTCGACTCTCATTTGTTGATCCTCTTGTTGCATAAGCGCGTCACCACCACTCCCGCACTATCAGTGCATTGCCCCCCTCCACTTTTCTGTGAGCTTGGACACTGTGTAAAAAGTTCATTTTTCCCAAATTATACCATTCAAGGCCTTGAACACCCATCCTCCTCAGTAGGCCGCATGCTGCCATGCAAGGGCTTGAACACCCATCCTCCTCAGTAGGCCGCATGCTGCCATGCAAGGCCTTGAACACCCATCCTCCTCAGTAGGCCGCATGCTGCCATGCAAGGCCTTGAACACCCATCCTCTCCTAACAGCATGATGCCATGCAAGGCCTTGAACACCCATCCTCCTCAGTAGGCCGCATGCTGCCATGCAAGGCCTTGAACACCCATCCTCTCCTAACAGCATGATGCCATGCAAGGCCTTGAACACCCATCCTCCTCAGTAGGCCACGTGCTGCCATGCAAGGCCTTGAACACCCATCCTCCTCATTAGGCCGCATGCTGCCATGCAAGGCCTTGAACACCCATCCTCAGTAGGCCGCATGCTGCCATGCAAGGCCTTGAACACCCATCCTCCTCAGTAGGCCGCATGCTGCCATGCAAGGCCTTGAACACCCATCCTCCTCAGTAGGCCGCATGCTGCCATGCAAAGCCTTGAACACCCATCCTCCTCAGTAGGCCGCATGCTGCCATGCAAGGCCTTGAACACCCATCCTCTCCTAAAAGCATGATGCCATGCAAGGCCTTGAACACCCATCCTCCTCATTAGGTCGCATGCTGCCATGCAAGTTCTTGAACACCCATCCTCCTCAGTAGGCCACATGCTGCCATGCAAAGCCTTGAACACCCACCCTCCTCAGTAGGCCGCGTGCTGCCATGCAAGGCCTTGAACACCCATCCTCCTCAGTAGGCCGCATGCTGCCATGCAAGGCCTTGAACACCCATCCTCCTCAGTAGGCCGCATGCTGCCATGCAAGTCCTTGAACACCCATCCTCCTCAGTCGGCCGCGTGCTGCCATTCACAGCCTTGAAAACCCATCCTCAGTAGGCCACGTGCTGCCATGCAAGGCCTTGAACACACATCCTCCTCAGTAGGCCGTGTGCTGCCATGCACGGCCTTGAAAACCCATCCTCCTCAGTAGGCCGCGTGTTGCCATGCAAGGCCTTGAACACCCATCCTCCTCAGTAGGCCACATGCTGCCATGCAAGGCCTTGAACACCCATCCTCCTCAGTAGGCCACATGCTGCCATGCAAAGCCTTGAACACCCATCCTCCTCAGTAGGCCGCATGCTGCCATGCAAGGCCTTGAACACCCATCCTCCTCAGTAGGCCGCATGCTGCCATGCACGGCCTTGAAAACCCATCCTCCTCAGTAGGCCACGTGCTGCCATGCAAGGCCTTGAACACCCATCCTCCTCAGTGGGCCGCATGCTGCCATGCAAAGCCTTGAACACCCATCCTCCTCAGTAGGCCGCATGCTGCCATGCAAAGCCTTGAACACCCATCCTCCTCAGTAGGCCACGTGCTGCCATGCAAAGCCTTGAACACCCATCCTCCTCAGTAGGCCGCGTGCTGCCATGCAAAGCCTTGAACACCCATCCTCCTCAGTAGGCCGCGTGCTGCCATGCAAGGCCTTGAAAACCCATCCTCCTCAGTCACGTGCTGCTGTAAAATGGCGACACTCATGAAAGGCTTGTATGCACATGTTCTGTCATATTCTGCTTCTGAAGCAAATTAATGATATTTTCTTTTCCAAATAGGTTTTTCTAAAATCTAAATGATTTAAAGTTGTAATACCATGCGATCTCCAGGTGAAAATTGCATGTACTCTGCCCATCTTACTATAATTCACCAAATGTCCGTCCGTCCGTTCGAAGGTACCGCAAAAACGGCTCAACCGATTGCAATGCAACGATATTTTGGGTGGGTATTCCTGGGACCCCTTGGAGTAAAATAGGCGATATTGTTTTTCCAGTTTTTTCCCAATTTTCCAATTTTTCCAATTTTCCCAAACACGATGGAATAATATTTACCGACATGAACAGTTATGTTGTAGCGGACACGAAAGCTCACTGGCGTGATGGCATCATTCCGCGCACCAAGTGGGCGGCGGCCACGCCCGAGGGGTAGGCGTGGCCTCGGGATATACACGGGACACACAGCCCCGAGCACGGCAGTGCTACAGTAGGGCTCTTTCAATAAAGACTCTTTTAATTCACCGCGTTGTCCGCTTCCTCCTTGGTAAGCAAGTAGCGCGCGTAGCACCGTGCTTCATTTGGTGACCTCGACGTTGGATCAGCCGTCGCTGACCATCCGTACACGCTATAGCAATGGCAAGCAACGCGGTAAAGCTCCCTGAGTTCTGGGAGGCCCACGCCGAGCTCTGGTTCATGCAAGCCGAAGCCCAGTTTCAGCTTCGGCGCATCACGGGCGACGCGACGCGATACTACCACGTCGTCGCCGCCCTCGGGCCCGGCACAGCCGCCCGGGTCGTATCTGTCCTGAGGAACCCACCGGACGACCACAGGTACGAGGCGATCAAGCGTCTCCTCCTCGCCACGTTCGGCCTCACGGAGGACGCACGGGCCGACCGCCTCCTGGACCTTCCCGAGCTCGGCGACACGCGACCGTCGGTCCGAATGGACCATATGTTGTCGCTGCTGGGCGACGGAACCCCGGATTTTCTATTCCGAGCGCTATTTCGACGCCAGCTGCCGGCACGAGTACGCCTCGCGTTGGCCAGTTCCATGATAACGGAACCCCGAGCTCTCGCTGCCGAGGCCGACAAGTTCTTCGCGGCTTTGGACACACGGGTGAGTTTTGGTGCGGCCGTCGCGGCTCCCGGGGCTGCGCGCCCCTACTCCGAGCCAGAAACTGCTGTGGGTGACCACCCCTAAGAGCTAACGCACTGCGTAGCCGCTGAACCTCCTGCGGGTGACCACCCCTACTGCGCGACGCACCGCGTGGCAGCTGAACCTCCTGCGGGTGACCACCCCTACTCCGAGGGGCGCCTCGTGGGGGCCGACACGCCATGCCCACCTCCGCCGCTGTGGAAAAAACCGCAAGCCTGGTGCCGGTTTCACACCAAGTTCGGCCACGAGGCTCGGCAGTGTCGCCCGCCGTGCTCATTCGGCAGGTCGGGAAACGCCCGGGCCGGCCCTCGGTAGTGGCGCTGAGCGCCGGCCGTTCAAACAGCCTACTGTTCATAACGGACACCTTGTCCGGGCACCGTTACCTGTGCGACACGGGAGCGCAGGTGAGTGTCGTTCCCGCCGGTACGTCCGACAAGCAAACCGCGGGCCTGGGCCCCGCGCTGCTTGCTGCCAACGGTACTTCCATACGCACATACGGAAAACGCTGCCTCTCTCTGCGGTTCGGAGGGCAGGTTTTCCGGTGGTCGTTCATCACTGCCGACGTGCCCATGGCATTGCTTGGCGCGGACCTCCTGTGTGCAAATGGGCTGTTGGTGGACGTAAAGCACAGAAGGCTCGTCCAGGCCGACACGTTCAGCTCGCTCGCTTGCGCGCTGCCCGGCTCGTTGAGCAGCTCCCGGAGCGGCTCATCGAGCGGCTCGCCGAGCGGCTTGCTGAGCGGTTCGGTTCCGGCCAGGTTGATCTGTACGCTTCCGGCAGCGGACGAATTCACCCGCCTCCTCGCCGGCTTCCCGGCCCTCACGCGGCCCACCTTCTCGGCGGGGGCCGTCAAGCACGGGGTGGAAAACCACATCCCCACCGCCGGGCCACCGTTCTACGCCCGGGCACGCCGCCTCGAGCCGACGAAGCTCGAGGTAGCTAAAGCGGAGTTCGCTATGCTGGAGCGGCTCGGCATCGTGTGGCGCTCCGAGAGTGCTTGGGCGTCGCCGCTCCACATCGTGCCAAAGCCCAGCGGGGGATGGCGACCGTGCGGGGACTACCGGCGCCTCAACGACGCCACGACCCCCGACCGCTACCCCGTCCCCCACATTCAGGACTTCTCCGCCCGGTTGGCGGGCATGTCCTTCTTTTCAAAGGTGGACCTCATACGCGGCTACCATCAGGTCCCCGTCAGGCCGGAGGACATCCCGAAGACGGCCGTCATCACGCCATTCGGACTTTTCGAATTTCTTCAGATGCCCTTCGGGTTGAAAAATGCGGCTCAGGCGTTCCAGCGACTAATGGACAGCGTCTTGCGCGACTTGGATTTTGTGTACGTCTACCTGGACGACATCCTCGTCGCCAGCACGTCCCACGAAGAGCACCTCCACCATCTCCGCACGCTCTTCGAACGCCTGGGCCAGCATGGCCTCATCGTGAACCCCGCCAACGGCCGGTTCGGCGTCGCCGACATCGGCTTTTTGGGGCACCGCGTCACCAGGCATGGGGCCGTCCCCCTGCCGGCCAAGGTGGAGGCGGTGAAGGGGTTTCCGCGCCCCCGCACGATCAAGGGGCTCCAGGAGTTCCTGGGCATGGTAAACTTTTACCATCGCTTCCTGCCCCGCATCGCCCAGCTCCTGCGCCCCCTGCACGAGGCCCTCCGAGGGAAGCCGGGCAAAGGTGACATTACCTGGACCGAGCAGATGGACGCGGCATTCGCGGGCGCGAAGCTCGCCTTGGCTAACGCCACCATGCTCGCGCACCCGGCGCCCGATGCACCGATCGCCCTCACCACCGACGCCTCGGACTACGCGGTGGGCGTGGTGCACGAACAATGGGTGCGTGGTGCCTGGCAACCGCTGGCGTTCTTCAGCCGGCAGCTTCGCCCGCCCGAACGCCGTTATAGTACCTTCGACCGCGAGTTGCTCGGGCTTCACCTGGCGGTCAGGCACTTCCGCCATCTGCTCGAGGGCCGTGCATTCACGGCCTTCGCCGACCACAAGCCACTGGTCTTCGCGATGGGCAAGGTCGCAGCAGCGTCACCTCTCGGCCGTGTCCGAATATACGACGGACATCCGGCACGTCACGGGGAAGGACAACCCGGTGGCGGATTGCCTTTCCCGGTCCGTCGCCCACGCAGTCCACCTCGGCATCAACTATGCCCGGATGGCGGCGGACCAGGCCGCCGATCCCGGCGTCCAAGCCTTGCGGACAGCCGTCACGGGCCTCCGCATCGCCGAGGTGCCGTTCGACGGCGCGGGCACGGCCCTCTTGTGCGACGTCTCCCTCGGGCGGCTCCACCGCTCGTTGAAGGCCGTGCTCCAGGCCACCCTCCGCGACGGCGGCTGAGTCGACAGGCTCCCCTGGGTCCTGCTGGGCCTCCGGACGGCACCCAAGGACGCCCTGCGTGCATCTGCGGCGGAGTTGGTCTTCGGACAACCGCTGCGGGTGCCGGGCGAGTCCCTCCCCGACCCCACGGCACCATGGTCCGTGGCGCAGGAGCGCTCCGCGCTGCAGGAGACCGCCCGGAGGTTCGCCCCGGTGCCGACGGCGCACCACGGGCACCCACCTACGCACGTCGCCCCGGAGCTTTGCACCGCGGAGTACGTCTTCGTCCGGCACGACGCCCACCGGACACCACTGCGGCCCCCGTACGACGGGCCTTTCCGCGTGCTGGAGACCGGGGTGAAACATTTCACCTTGGACATCGGCGGTACTCCCGACCGCGTCTCCGTGGACCGCCTCAAGCCGGCCCACCTCGACGTGGACCACCCACCGCCAGTGGCTCGGCCCCCGTGTCGGGGCCGCCCCCCTGCGGGCGGACCCCCGGCACCGCCCGGCCCCGCCGGCACGGCGCCCCCCGGCCCCGCACCCATCCCGTGTGCAGCCGGAGGCATTCCAGCGGGCATCCCTGCACCCTGGACGCCACCAGTCGCCAGAGGGCGCTTCGGCCGGGTCATCCGTTTGCCCCGCAAACTGACCCTCCAGGTGCGCGGGAATTCTGGGGGCGCGCGTGTGGCGGACACGGAAGCTCACGGGCGTGATGGCATAATTCCGCGCACCAAGTGGGCGGCGGCCACGCCCGAGGGGTAGGCGTGGCCTCGGGATATACACGGGACACACAGCCCCGAGCACGGCAGTGCTACAGTAGGGCTCTTTCAATAAAGACTCTTTTAATTCACCGCGTTGTCCGCTTCCTCCTTGGTAAGCAAGTAGCGCGCGTAGCACCGCGCTTCAATGTGGCTTTTGTTGAAATTCTACAAATACTGTTTATTCTACGTACCAGGAGAGAGTAGATAGACTCCTGACGAACTCTTCCTATATAAACGTGCGGCTCTGAAGTAACATTGCAGCGTGTGCAAAGCGACTGAGAAACAGGTGTAGCGGCCGCTTCCGTGTTACAGATTCGGCACGCACTCTTCACACATAAACGTGCGACTGAGAAAGACGTGTAGCGGCCGCTTCCGTTTTGCAGAATTCAATCTTTTTTCAAAATGGGTGTCATGTCCTGTTTAGATTTTGATGATTTGCGTGTGATATGATTCAACGGATGTTTATATGAATCGTTTAAAATAAAAAAAGGCTTCAATTTCTGATATTTTTCCTTTTCATTTGGGCCTCCCAATTGAATACCCGCCCAGGGCGGGTACCGTTGCGAGTAATATTAATCCATTGTAGCGGTTGCCGCTGAGCATACACAATCGCCTTACACCTGCCGAAGATGCAACCAGGGAGCGATCACTGTACCGGGCTCGCCCAGGCCACCTGGGCATGCCCAGACTCGCCTTTCCTGGGCATGCCCAGACTCACCTTTCCCGGGCTCGCCCGGGCATGCCCAGACTCGCCTTTCCCGGGCATGCCCAGACTCGCCTTTCCCGGGCAAACGCTCCGGCATGACGTGTTTGATTGTGCTTATATATATTGCTACCCGATAAACGGGCTTTTCAGAGTACCCGAGTTTTCGTTTGACCAATAAAGAAGCTCGGACGAATTCCCGTCTTTTGTCGCGTCAATCCTTTCGACCCGCGTAGGAGCGCAGCTCCTCACTGAAGCTCGGACGAATTCACGTCTTTTGTCGTGTCAATCCTTTCGACTCGCGTAGGAGCACAGCTCCTCACTGGTGACCCCCAACATGGACACGGCAGTTACCCTTAAACTGCCTACCTTCTGGTAGGCTCACGCGGAGGTTTGGTTCGCCCAGGCAGACTCCCAGTTTGCCCTGCGAGGCATTACCGCAGACGACACCCGCTTCCACCATGTGGTAGCGGCACTCGGCTCCGCCACCGCGGCCCGCGCCTGGGCCTCCTCCAGCACCCGCCAGCCGCTGACAAGTATGGCGCGATCAAGACGCTCCTCCTCGACGCATTCGCCCTCTCACCGGCAGGACGCGCACGGCGCCTGCTCGCCTGCCCGAGCTCGGCGACACGCGCCCGTCCGAGCGGATGGACTACATGCTCTCGCTGCTCGGTGAGCACTCCTCGGATTTTCTTTTCCGGGAGCTGTTCCTCCGCCAGCTGCCTAGCCAGGTACGCTTCGCCCTGGCAGGCACGCAGATCACGGATCCCCGCGCCCTCGCCACGGAAGCCGACAAGATCTCCTCGGCAGGCCAGCACATCGGGGCGGCTACCTGGAGCCCGCCGCAGTCCGAGGCGACGCCCATGGCGCCCGAGCACCCGGTGCGGTTGGAGGCCGAACTGCCAGTGCGACTGCCAGCCACCACGCCGCGCCGACTGATTCCAACACGACGGCCGGGGCCTCCACCTGACCAGTCATGGTGTTATTACCACGCTAGGTTCGGAAAAAAGGCTCGGACATGCCGACCCCCGTGCACTTTCGGCAAGTCGGGAAACGGCCGGGCCGGCGTTCATTACCAGCCATGAGCGCCGGCCACTCAGGCAACTTGCTTTTCATCAAGGACAAAGCGTCCGGGCGGCGTTTTCTTTGTGACACCGGCGCCCAACTGAGCGTCATACCCGCCTCCGAGCAGGACAGGCAGACCGCCGTTTGCGGCCCCTCCTTGGTCGCTGCCAACGGATCGGCCATCCACACCTTCGGCCCGCGCAACGTCACCCTCTGCTTCGGCAGCCAGCGCTTTAATTGGACCTTTGTGATGGCAAGCGTGCCCATGGCTTTGCTAGGCGCCGACTTCCTCTGCGCGCACGGGCTGCTAGTCGACGTAAAACGGCGTTGACTTTCAGCTCCCTGGCATGCACAATGAGCAGCTCCGTGCCGACCGAACTATCATGTGCCCTCCCGGCGGCGAACGAGTTCGCTCGCCTGCTTGCAGAGTTCCCGGCCCTCACGTGGCTGGCGTTTTCGGCCGTCGCAGTGAGACATGGTATCGAGCACCACATACCAACTACGGGCCCGCCGGTCTACGCCAGAGCCCGCCGCCTCGACCCGGCCAAGCTCGCCGTGGCAAAGGCCGAGTTCGACGCGTTGGAGCACCTCGGCATCGTGCGGCGCTCCGATAGCGCGTGGGCCTCGCCGCTGCACATCGTGCCGAAGCCGGGGGGCGGCTGACGCCCATGTGGTGACTACCGCCGCCTCAACGACGTTACCACCCCCGACAGGTATCCTGTCCCGCATATCCAGGACTTTTCTGCCCGTTTGGTGGGGCGGGTCATTTTCTCGAAAATTGACTTGATACGGGGATACCACCAGGTACCTGTCAGGCCGGCCGACGTCCCAAAAACGGCCGTCATCACACCTTTCGGCCTGTTCGAATTCCTGCGGATGCCGTTTGGCCTCAAGAACGCGGCCCAGGCGTTCCAGCGCTTGATGGACGGCGTGCTGCGCGACCTGTCGTTCCTCTTCGTCTACCTGGACGACATCCTCGTCGCCAGCACGTCCCGGGCCGAGCACCTCCTCCACCTCCGAACACTGTTCGGACGCCTCAGCGAGCACGGCTTAATCATCAACCTGGCCAAATGCCAATTCGGCACGATGGCCGTTGACTTTTTGGGCCACCACATCACCAAGAACGGAGCCGTGCCGCTGCCAACCAAGGTCGAGGCCATCACCAAGTTCCCGCGTCCCCGCTCCATCAAGGCCCTGCAGGAGTTCCTCGGCATGGTGAATTTTTACCACCGTTTCGTGCCCTGCGCTGCTCAGCTCATGCGGCCCCTTTACGAAGCCCTCTGGGGCAAGCCGGCCAAGCATGACGTTGTCTGGTCCGCAGACATGGACGCGGCATTCACAGGCGCAAAGCTGGCCCTCGCCGACGCAACGCTGCTTGCTCACCCGGTGCCCGACGCTCCCATCGCCCTCACTACGGACGCCTCCGACTCCGCGGTGGGCGCCGTACATGAACAATGGGTGAACGGGGTTTGGCAGCCACTCACTTTTTTTAGCCGGCAACTCCGGCCGAACGAGCTAAAATATAGCACATTTGACCGCGAGCTCCTCGGTCTATACCTGGCCGTTCGCCATTTCCGCCACCTCCTGGAGGGCCGCCCGTTCACGGCTTTTGTCGACCACAAGCCGTTGGTTTACGCGATGGCCAAAGTCACGGCGCCGTGGTCGGCCCACCAGCAGCGCCACCTCTCCGCCGTGTTGGAGTTAACCACGGACATCCGGCACATCGCCGGAAAAGACAACGCCGTGGCCGACTGTCTTTCTCGGGCCAGCGCGAACGTGGTCCACCTGGGCGTGGACTGACTTCGCGCTTATGGCGGCCGACCAGACCGCCGACACCACGGTGCAAGCCCTCCGGGCGGCGGACACGGGCCTCCGCCTGGCCGACGTCCCCTTCGCGGACACTGTCCTGCTCTGCGACGTCTCCCAAGGCCAGCCTCGCCCCGTCGTGCCCGTTACCTGGCAGCGCCACATTTTCGCCTCCCTCCACGGCCTTTCTCACCCGGGCCGGAAAGCTTCCCAGAAGCGGGTGTCGGCGCGTTTCGTCTGGCACGGACTTCGATTGGACGTCCGCGACTGGGCCAACGCCTGCACGGCCTGCCAGCGGGCCAAGGTCCACCGCCACACCCAGGCCCCGCTGGCACCTTTCACCGTGCCCGAACGGCGTTTCGACCATGTCAACGTGGACCTGGTGGGCCCCCTTCCCCCATCACGAGGTTTCACACACCTGCTCACCATGGTGGACAGGACCACCAGGTGGCCGGAGGCCATTTCCCTCGCTTCCACCACCACCGCCGACGTGGCGCAGGCTTTCATCGCCACCTGGGTCACCCGTTTCGGCGCACCGGCAGACATCTCTTCGGACGGCGGTCCGCAGTTCACCTCCGAGCTTTGGGGCGCGGTCGCCCGCAACCTGGGGGTCAGCCTCCACCATACCACGGCCTACCACCCCCAAGCCAATGGGTTGTGCGAGCGTTTTCACCGCTCCATGAAGGCCGCGCTCATGGCCGGCCTTCAGGGCGGCGGTTGGGCCGACCGGCTGCCGTGGGTCCTTTTGGGCCTCCGCACGGCCCCCAAGGACGACCTCCAGGAGTCCACCGCCGAGCTCGTCTACGGCCAGCTGCTACGCGTCCCGGCGAGTTCGTGCCCGACGCTACGTCCCTGGTCCACGGCTCGCCAGTGCTTGGACCTCCAGGAGGCCGCCCGACGGTTTGCCCCCGTGCCAACATCCCGCCACGGTGGCCCCCAATCCTACATCCCCCCAGCGCTTCGCACAGCGGAGTACGTTTTTGTGCGTCATGACGCACACCGGGGGCCACTCCGGCCGCCGTACGACGGGCCCTTCCGGGTCCTGCGACGGGATGACAAGTCTTTCGTCGTCGACGTCTGCGGCAGGTCGGACCGGATTTCAGTGGACCGCCTCAAGCCGGCGCACTTGGACGTCGACCAACCACCACGGTTGGCCCTTCCTCCGCGGCGAGGCTGCCCCCCGTCCACGGTTCCCCCCGCTCGACCACCCACCACCACACCGGACACCCCCCCCCCCCACGACCCTCCAGGGGTCGCTTCGGCCGGGTCATCAGGACCCCCCTTAAATTGACACTGCCGGTGCAAGTCGATTCTGGGGGGGCGCGTGTAGCGGTTGCCGCTGAGCATACACAATCGCCTTACACCTGCCGAAGACGCAACCAGGGAGCGATCACTGTACCGGGCTCGCCCAGGCCGCCCGGGCATGCCCAGACTCGCCTTTCCCGGGCATGCCCAGACTCACCTTTCCCGGGCTCGCCCAGGCCGCCCGGGCATGCCCAGACTCGCCTTTCCCGGGCATGCCCAGACTCGCCTTTCCCGGGCTCGCCCAGGCCGCCCGGGCATGCCCAGACTCGCCTTTCCTGGGCATGCCCAGACTCGCCTTTCCCGGGCTCGCCCAGGCCGCCCGGGCATGCCCAGACTCGCCTTTCCCGGGCATTCCCAGACTCGCCTTTCCCGGGCAAACGCTCCGGCATGACGTGTTTGATTGTGCTTATATATATTGCTACCCGATAAACGGGCTTTTCGGAGTACCCGAGTTTTCGTTTGACCAATAAAGAAGCTCGGACTAATTCCCGTCTTTTGTCGCGTCAATCCTTTCGACTCCCGTAGGAGCACAGCTCCTCACTGAAGCTCGGACGAATTCCCGTCTTTTGTCGCGTCAATCCTTTCGACTCGCGTAGGAGCACAGCTCCTCACCATCGTCACCTCACGTTTGTGCAGGTAAAAGTAGAAATCTTATAATGTGTTTGTCTTTCATCTAATATTCGTCTACATGTAAAGGTTTGTTGTGAAACTTACACTTTGTAAAAACGATGATGCTGGTTTTCTTGCCATCACTTTTAAAAGTACATCTCTTATATTCTTATAAGGACCTAAAGTCTGATCGAAGTGAAGCCTCGGTCGACCAACATGAGTATGTCTATTAATTACGTACTGTTTGAATGTAAGTTGGACCGTGAGTACGTCCATTAATGACTTAGTAGCCGAAACCCGTGGAACATCCACGGAAGGGAGGATGTGGTGTCTGGATAGAGTGTACCATTATGGATGGCATAGGGGAGCGCTCATGGGATCTTCTTCTTCCGTTAAGCTCCAATTTTTTCTCTTTAAGTTAAGTCCAATCAGTCCTCTCTGCTCGAAGTGCTCAGGCCATGCCTTCCCGCTCTCATACTTTTATTTCCGTTCGGTGTAGAAAGGGATTGACATATCGTTCGTCTGTTTTCAGCTCGTTATCTTTAAGCTTCCTTACGTCTCGCCACCTGCTACACCTCTCTGAGTTACGAGGATTTATGCAACGCACCCCGAGTATCGCAACGTCACTCCATTTAACTTTATTAAAATGACGACAAAGACGTTTCCTTATATATCCTAATTTAAAATGTTCAAGGGAATAAAAAGACCATTTGGTTCACACCACCCATGTTCACACCACTCGACTGTCCAATCAGCGGACGGCTCGCTTCGCCTTCGCCCAGCAGACGCCAATACGATGGCGTCGTAAGATGGCGTCGTATCGGCAGTTAATCGGATGCTTTTGGGCCCCAACGTCGGCTAATTCAGATTTTTCGAGTATGTCTGTACGTGATAAACAAAGAGCGCGGTTCGTAGATCGTAAATCCATTAGTGCCGTGGGCATCGGGTCACTGGGTGCGGCGTAAAAGGGATAACAAAGTCGAGTCCTTATGGTATTATTATATAGATTATTGCACCTTGACTTGGATTGGATTCGGCAGAGGGTCAGAGAGCAGTATTCAGGATTGCAAAGCACAGAGCGAAAGAGAGGTGTGATGTGATGGGGGTGAGTTGCTTGAAGGATGAAGTGGGACAAATCGTTGTCGACCCAGATGGAATTAAAGGAAGATGGAAAAGATATATGGAAATGCTGTTGAATACAGAGAATGAATGGGATGGCAACATAGAGAGTAACCCAGTTTTAGGACCGGCAGAGAAGATAACTGAGAAGGAAGTTGAGGAAGCGATAAAAGCAATGAAGGGCAGAAAAGCGGGAGGGCCGACGGGAGTTGTGGGAGATATGTTGAAGGCAGCAGGAAGTTGGGGTGTGAAGAGAATAACAGAGATCTGTAATCTGGTGGTGAAAGAAGGCCGCATTCCAGTGGATTGGGAACTGAGTACCCTCGTCCCTCTATACAAGGGGAGAGGTGACCCTCTGGAGTGTGGCTGGTACTGAGCGATAAAGTTATTGGAGCATGGAATGAAGGTATTGGAAAGGGTGTTGGAGAGGACGATAAGGAAGAAAGTGAAGATCGACGAAATGCAGTTTGGATTTATGCCAGGAAGAGGAACGACAGACGCGCTTTTCATTGTGAGGCAGTTGCAGGAGAAGTACATGGAGAAGAGGAAGAAGTTGTTTCTTGGGTTTGTTGATCTGGAGAAAGCATTTGATAGGGTTCATGCAAAGTATTGACATGGGCATTGAGGAAGTTAGGAGTGGAGGAATGGTTGATCAGAGTAGTGATGGCAATGTACAAAAGAGCGCGCACAGCTGTAAGGACGAAGGACGGGAACGGTGGTGAGTTTGAGGTGAAGGTGGGAGTGCATCAGGGGTCGGTACTAAGTCCACTACTATTTGTAGCTGTGATGGAGGTGCTGGCTCAGAACGTAAAGGAGGGTTTACCGTGGGAGTTGTTGTATGCAGATGATCTGGTGTTGATTGCGGAAAGTATGGATGGACTGAAGGAAAAAATGAACACGTGGAAGGAATGTTTGGAGACAAAAGGTCTGAAGGTGAATATCGGAAAGACGAAGGTGATGGCAAGTGGTAAAGCATGTGGTGAGGTGGAAAGAACTGGGAAGTGGCCCTGTGCTGTGTGTAGGAAGGGTGTCGGAGTGAACTCCATTCAATGTACAATGTGCGCTGAGTGGGTTCATCAAAAATGTAGTGGTCTGAGAGGGTCATTAACCAGTGTGGCAGCTACATTCAAATGTAAGGTGTGCACAGAGGGAGCTGCAGATGGAGGAAATGTGGAGTTGGATCTTGGAGAAGGCATGAAGCTGGAAGGTGTGAAAAGATTAATCTACCTTGGAGACATGCTGAATGGAGAAGGTGGATCAGACTCGGCAATGGTTGCTAGAGTTAGATGTGCATGGAAGAAGTTTCGGGAACTGAGTGGCGTGCTGATGATGAGGTGAGTGTCGTTGAAGTTGAAGGGAAAGGTGTATGCTGCATGTGTGAGAAGTGTTATGATTTATGGGAGCGAGACATGGGTAATGAACGTAGAGCAGCAACGAAGGTTGGAAAGGGTGGAAATGCGAATGGTTCGACGGATGTGCAGAGTATCGTTGAGAGAGAGGAAGACAAATGATGAATTGCGAAAGATGATGGGAATAGAGCCTGTGATTGATGCTGTGAAGAGGAACAGGTTGAGATGGTTTGGTCATGTGTTGAGGAAGGATGAAAGTGACTGGTTGAGAAGAGTGATGGAAATGAATGTAGAAGGAAGTAGAGGACGGGGAAGACCAAGAAAGACTTGGCTAAAGATGGTGGAAGAAGAAATGCGGGCAAGGGGGTTAACAAGGAGAGATGCAGAAAATAGGGCAAAATGGAGAAGATTGTCATGGGGACCACAAGGCTAACCCCCGCTCTCGTAGGGAAAATGGCCTTTAAAATGCATGTTGTTTAAAATGCATGTTGACTATGTGTTACGGTTTGTGACCTTTTTCTTCTTCCTTCCCCCACACCCCCCTGTGAGTTAGACCAAGTGGTTTGGTCCATGTGTATAAAGCCTATGATTGGCTGTGGGGCAGGGAAGTGGCCAGGAAGGTGATTCAGAGGAGTGAGTGGCCATTTTGGAGGAGGGCTTATGGCAGAGTGCTTTTTCGGGGGTTGTAGAGTGTCCAGCTGCAATCTCTTTACCTGAAGGGTGACGTTGATTGAACTCTTGATGCCTACCACTGGGACCTGCCTACTCTTGGACTGGCCTACTCTTGGGCTGGCCTACTCTTGGTCCTGCCTACTCTTGGACCGGCCTTCTCTTGGACCGGCCTACTCTTGGACCGGCCTACTCTTGGACCGGCCTACTCTTGGACCGGCCTACTCTTGGACCGGCCTACTCTTGGACCGGCCTACTCTTGGACCGGCCTACTCTTGGACCGGCCTACTCTTGGACCGGCCTACTCTTGGACCGGCCTACTCTTGGACCGGCCTACTCTTGGACCTGCCTACTCTTGGACTTGCCTACTCTTGGACCTGCCTACTCTTGGACTTGCCTACTCTTGGACTTGCCTACTCTTGGACTGGCCTACTCTTGGACCTGCCTACTCTTGGACTGGCCTATTCGGGTTTTTCCCTCTTTTCTCCCTTCTTGGTTTTATGTGTCGGAGGAGATTTTCATGTGATCATCCATAAATAAAGACAGTGTGATTGAAGGCTTGGCTTGGTGTGCTTCAGGCCGTAACAAATCGGGGGCTCGTCCGGGAGCTGGATTACATGATACCTGTCTTGGATTTTTGGTTTTTTTCGCAGTAGTAAGTTTTCTCATTGGCAGATAATTTGACTTTTGTTTACGGTGCTGATACTTCTATATTTACTACAGTCATACACCATGGCTGAGGAGATGGATTTTGAAGTGAAGGAATTTGTGGAGAAGGGGATGTCGGTGCAAGATGTAGAACTGTTATGTAAGGTAGAGTTACGAGCTGTAGCTGATCATCTTGGGGTTAGTGGGACATCTCGTATGAAAAAGGCGGAGATTGTTTCGCCTATTGTCAGTCACATGGGTTTAGAACCATGGGTAAGATTGAGGAGTGAAGCCTTGGAATTGGCCCGGATAGAATCAGAAGAAAGACAGCTCAGACTAAAGTTAGTAGACAAGGAACGGCAAAGAGTTTGAAAGAGAAAAGGAAGAAAGGGAAAGAGAGTTTGAAAGAGAAAAGGAAGAAAAGCAAAGAGAGTTTGAAAGAGAAAAGGAAGAACAGCAAAGAGAAAAGGAAGAAAAGCAAAGAGAGTTTGAAAGAGAAAAAGAAGAACGACAATGAGAGTTTGAGTTAAGAAAATTAGAAATTCAGGTGGGACAGGCCCAACCAGTTTCCATCGATTCAGGTGGGGGTCAAAATGATCTCCCCCGTTCCTTTGATGTGGCTCGGAACATTAGGCTTGTTCCCAAGTTTAACGAGGAGGTGGAAACGTTTTTTCTGTCTTTTGAAAAGATAGCAAAACGTCCTCAGTGGCCTGTACAATACTGGACCCTGCTACTACAAAGTGGGTTCATAGAGAGAGCCCAGGAAGTGTATTCAGCTCTGTCGGAGGACCAGTCAGAGAATTATGAGGCTGTTGAAAGGGCTGTGTTGTCAGCCTATGAGCAAGCTCCGGAAGCATACCGGCAGAAGTTCCGAACCTTAAAAAGACAGGCTGGACAGACATTTGTTGAATTTGCGAGGGAGAAGGAAATGAGTTTTGATCGGTGGTATCGTTCTCTACAAGTGGATAGGACCTATGGTAATCTAAGGGAGGTTATCTTGATGGAAGAGTTTAGGAACAGTATCCCCTTGGACATTAGGACACACCTTACGGATCATAAGGTTGGTGAGTTGAATAAAGCTGCTGTTGGTGCAGATGATTATGAACTTACCCATAAGAGAGGCCTTGGTTTTCCTCATTACGGGGGGTTAGTGAGGACCGGTTAGAGGGGGAAGTGGACAGACCATAGGGGTCCATTGGTGCGGCCGTCTCTGGGTAGACAGTTTGAGTGGTCGAGTCAGGCATCTTGCCGGGGACCAGCCCCCACGTGTTATTACTGTAAACAGAGGGGACATCTGAAGTCGAATTGTTGGAAATTGCAAAGGGAGGAGAAGCAGGGAGAATCCGTTAGACCTATTGCATTGGTTCGAACCAAAGTGGTCAGCCACAGAGATCATGCCCTTACAGTTAAGGCTGATGATACTGCGGACATTACGAGCCCCGTACAGCACCATTATACAACCTTTGTGTCAAAGGGCCAAGTGTTGTGGGACGGGAAAGTCAAGTCCGTAGTTATTCTGAGGGATACTGGGGCCGCCCAGTCGTTGATGTCGTCTACCGTTTTACCATTGACTTTGAGTAGTTCGGGGAAAGCTAGTGCCTTACACCAGGGCATTGCAGGTCATTATGTCCCAGTCCCCTTATATAGGGTGAACCTGAAGTCTGATTTGGTCACAGGACCTGTGATGGTAGGAATAGTCCCCACTCTCCCCATAGAGGGTATTAGTTTTGTATTAGGAAATGATTTGGCTGGCAATAGGGTTTGTGTTTCCCCAGTTGTGAAAGAGATTCCTCGGAGACGGAGGACCCTAACCTTCGGGACTATGTAGGTACTTTCCGGGAAAGACTTACCACCGCCTGCAATGTTGCCAAGGAACATTTGAAAGTATCTCAGCGAGTAATGAAGGCCCGTTTTGACCTGAATGCGATAGCTCGTCATTTTAGGCCTGGAGACAAAGTGCTAGTTTCACTACCTCTGCCTGGGGAGCCACTATTGGCGAAGTTTAGCGGTCCCTACTGGGTCAGAAAAAGCTGAGAGGTGAACTACGTGGTGCGGACTACGTGGTGCGGACCCATGACAGATGGAAACCCCGCCGGGTGTGCCACGTTAATATGCTTAAAAGGTACTATGAGCGTGAGGCCGACCTCGGCCGGCCAGTTGGTAGGTCAAAAAGCATCAACATATTGACTCTAGTGAATTAGACAGCGTGGCTCTACAAGCACCTGCTAGGGAACAGATGGGGGCTTTTAGTACAGCCGTACCCCTTGAAAATTGTACATATTTCGGGTCGAGATAATGTCATTGCAGATGCTCCATCTCGAGCTTAAGAGATTTGTTTTCTTTTTTCGTGCTGCTGCATATGAGCTGAGATGCCTTTAAATGTCACAAGGAGAGATGGCTGTTTGTTTATTGCACTGTTTATGCTGGGTTAAGTTTATGCTTGCACTGTTTATCCTGCCTTTGCAAAAGAAAACTTTTCTTGGGGTAAAGTTTTCTTCTTTAAGGGGGGAAGGTGTTATGGTTTGTGACCTTTTCCTTCTTCCTTCCCCCACAACCCCTTGTGAGTTAGACCAAGTGGTTTGGTCCATGTGTATAAAGCCTATGATTGGCTGTGGGGCAGGGAAGTGGCCAGGAAGATGTTTCAGAGGAGTGAGTGGCTATTTTGGAGGAGGGCTTATGGCAGAGTGCTTTTTCAGGGGTTGTAGAGTGTCCAGCTGCAATCTCTCTACCTGAAGGGTGATGTTGATCGAACTCTTGCTGCCTACCACTGGGACCTGCCTACTCTTGGACTGGCTTACTCTTGGACCGGCCTACTCTTGGACCGGCCTACTCTTGGACCGGCCTACTCTTGGACCGGCCTACTCTTGGACCGGCCTACTCTTGGACCGGCCTACTCTTGGACCGGCCTACTCTTGGACCGGCCTACTCTTGGACCGGCCTACTCTTGGACCGGCCTACTCTTGGACCTGCCTACTCTTGGACTGGCCTACTCTTGGACCTGCCTACTCTTGGACTGGCCTATTCAGGTTTTTCCCTCTTTTCTCCCTTCTTGGTTTTATGTGTAGGAAGAGATTTTCGTGTGATAATCCACAAATAAAGACAGTGTGATTGAAGGCTTGGCTTGGTGTGCAGGAGTCGCAGGAGGAGTCGCAGTCAACAGTGGTGGAGTATGTGTCAATGGTTAGGCACAGATTGGCAAAGGCTTGTGAAGTTGCGAGGGGAAACTTGAAAGTGACACAGGATAAAATGAAAGTGAGGCATGACAAGAAATCTCAGATAAGAAATTTCAGTCCTGAGGACCGGGTGTTAGTGTTGCTTCCTGTTCCAGGTCAGCCACTACAGGCTAGGTATTTTGGTCCCGATGCAATCGAAAGGAGGGTTAATGAAACAGATTACGTGGTGACAACTCGCGACCGACGGAAAAAGCGGCAGCTGTGTCATGTCAACCGACTGAAGAAATATTATGAGAGGAAGCCTGTGGAAAAAATGGTTCCTGTCTCACCTGTCGTGCCTGTAGTCGGGGTGCAAGAGAATCCAGAGGTTGAGGCCGGTGTGAAGTTTGATAACTTTGATGACCAGGCTTGTCCCAGATTGACGAACACGGAAGTGTTGAGTAATTTAGACGAGAAATTAGGTCATTTGATGAGGGAACAACAAGGACAACTATCCAGCCTAATTTTTGAGTTTGCACATTTGTTCACAGACGTACCTGGTCGTACTGACTTGGTATATCATGATATTGAGGTGGGGGAAGCCACTCCTGTGAAGCAACACCCCTATCGGATGAACCCTGTGAAGATGGAGTATCTTCGGAAGGAGGTTCAGTATATGTTGGAGAATGACATCATCAAACCAAGCAGCAGTGAATGGAGCTCACCATGTGTGTTGGTTCCAAAACCCGATGGCAGTTTTCGCTGTTGTACGGATTTAAAACGGGTTAATGCAGTACCAAGACCGACTCATATCCCATCCCGAGGATTGATGACTGTATTGATAGAATAGGCCCAGCTAAATTTGTAACTAAATTTGACTTGCTGAAAGGGTATTGGCAGATTCCTCTTACTGATAAAGCCAAGGAAATCTCGGCTTTAGTCACACCAAATGGGTTGTATCAGTACAAGGTTCTTCCCTTTGGATTGAAAAACGGGCCTGCGACATTTCAACGGCTGATTAATAAGCTTATTGCAGACCTCTATCTCTTTCTCTTTGCTCTCTATCTTTGCTCTTTGCTATAAATCCTCTCTTTCTCTTTGCTCTCTATCTTTGCTCTTTGCTATAAATCCTCTCTTTCTCTTTGCTGACGACTCTACTCTCTGTCGCTCCATTCCTCATCCCTCAGATCGGCAGTCTGCAGCCTCCTCCCTCTCTGCAGACCTGGACAAAATCAGACTGGGCAAACAAATGGAACATGTCTTTCAATCCTGATAAATCTCACACTCTTACGGTGTCTCTCCGAAAAGACCGACTGGACAACCCTCCCATCCACTTTCTGAATAATCCTCTCCAAGAAGTTCTGTTACTCAAGCTTTTGGGTCTCACTATTTGCCATGATCTTTCCTGGGAAAACCACATTTCAAATCTGGCCTCCAAAGCCAGTCGCCGACTGGGCATCCTCCGTCGTGCGAAGTCCTTCCTTGGCACACCTGAGCTCCTCACCACATACAAGGCTTTCATCCACAGCTCTATGGAATACTGCTCTCCCCTCTGGTCTGGTGCTCCTGCCTCACACCTAGCTCGTCTTCACGCTGTTGAAACCAAAGCGTTCAGAATCATTGGAATCTCCCGCGATGAAGCTAACTCCAGGGGCCTTTCACTCACTCACCGCAGGCAGGTTGGTGGTCTTTCCGTCTTCTACTGACTCCTCTCTGGCCTTGCCCCCCCAGCTCTCTCTGGGCTCTGTCCCCCAAATATTCCTACAGGTCGCACAAGATCTGCCTGCAACCCTCTTATGGTTAAACTGCCAAAATCAAGACTTTCTGCTCACCTTCATTCCTCTTTTCTCCCGCCTCTGGAACAAACTCCCTCACTCTCTTCAATCCCACTCCACCCTCCAGGTCTTTAAAACAGCTGTTCACCACCATCTCTTATCCTCCCCCATCCAAAACCTTGATCTTTTCTACCCCCGCTAATTTCGGTCCCCTTGTG
Source organism: Myxine glutinosa (assembly GCF_964187855.1). Taxonomy (NCBI): domain Eukaryota; kingdom Metazoa; phylum Chordata; class Myxini; order Myxiniformes; family Myxinidae; genus Myxine; species Myxine glutinosa. Next base: position 13,001,603 of record NC_136264.1, read on the forward strand.
TTTTATACCTCTCCCCCACCCCCCTTCCCACGCCTCCTCCCCCCAAGCCCTCACCCTCCCACATTTCTCCCTGCTCTCAAATGTTGTGGTTGTGTGCTTCCCCTTCTCTCCCCATCTTGTCTTCCGCTCCGTCTTTTTGTATATTTTGTTTGTCTGGTTGATTTGTTTGTGAAATAAATGTTAGCTCTTTCACGAGCCTCGATTCAGTATAAAAAGAAAAAGAAAAAAAAAGAAGACCTTGAGGGGTGGAGGCTTATCTGGATGATATCATCATCCACACCATGACCATGGAAGATCATATTAAACAAATTCAGGCATTTTTCAAGAAACTGACCGAGGCAGGGTTGACCATCAACTTATCTAAGAGTGAGTTTGTAAAAGCACAGGTGGTGTTCCTAGGCCATGTAGTAGGTCAGGGTCAGGTGCAACCAGTGACAGCCAAGATAGAAGCCATTGATCGCTTCCAAGTTCCAAAAGGGAAGAAGGAGCTTATGAGATTCTTGGGTATGGCTGGTTGGTACTGGCGGTTCTGCAGGAATTTTTCTGATGTGGTAGCCCCTTTAACGAATTTGCTGAGGAAAGAGACCAAGTTTGTTTGGGATGACAAATGCCAGGCTGCCTTTGCCCACGTCAAAGCGATATTAATGAGCTCTCCTGTTCTAGCGGCGCCGGATTTTCAAGCACCTTTCAAGTTGGCCATTGATGCAAGTGATGTGGGGCTGGGGCAGTTCTATTGCAGGAAGATGAGGATGGAGTGGATCACCCGGTGTGCTACTATTCCAAAAAGTTTAACAAACATCAGGCAAATTATGCCACTATGGAAAAAGAGACCCTTGCTCTCCTGCTAGCGCTTCCGCATTATGAGGTGTATCTGGGAACTACTACCTTTCCTATAAAAGTCTTCACTGATCACAACCCCTTAACCTTCATTCAAAAAATGAAAAATAAAAATCAGAGGTTTAGGAGATGGAGTTTGGCTTTGCAGTTCAACTTGGAAATTGAGCATGTAAAGGGCAGGGACAATGTCGTTGCCGATGCTTTATCCAGAGTGAACTAACTTTAAAAAGTCCTGTAGGTTGTTTGGAAGTTTTGTTGTTTCTTCTGAGGAATATTAGTTATTGTTGCTCACATGAGTTGGTCAGCCATAGGTTGATTGGTAGTGTTTGGGTGTGAGTTTTACTTTTGTTTGTTAAAGAGGGTTTTTGCATGAAAAGAAAGTTTTCACTATGTTCAAACTTTCTTTCTTGAGGGTGGGGAGTGTTATGGATTCGTCACTTCCGTCTTTGTGGTTGTCATCCACTTGAAGCATTTTTAGTTTCATGTACTATTATTGTTACAGTTTGTGTGAAATGGAGATAACTGTCTTCAAAGGTAAAAATAATGTCTCAAAAGGAAAACGAGATGGGTGAGGGAGAAACCGGAAGAAGAAGAAGAAGAGGCGGGCGAGGGGATCGAGTGAGATCGGGAAAGGAAGGCCTATCTGCTTCGAGGTGTCGAGCGGACGCTGGTGGACATTGGTCACGAGCGAATATTGGTTTCCCCGGGAAAGGGATTCCTGTGACAGTGTCATTATTGTTGTGGCAAATAAACCTGCGTGACGGGTTTTGCTTTTGGTTCCGAAAGTGAATCATCGCTGGAAAGCAGGTACGCCTCCATTACGGGCCCATCCGCCATTTCACCTCACACCAGCCATTCGCCTGGTTCTCGTGTGTGTCGTGGATTTCGCTTGGGAACTCGTGGTTCTTCGTGGTTCTCTGCTTGGGAACCGCTGATTATTCATGTCAGCGTCGTTGTCTGATGAACCGAAGGTGTGAATTCCCAGTCGCCTTTTGGGTGAACTTTTACCGGACCGAAGTCGGCCCGACACCTCACCAATCGGCTCTTCTGCAGCGTCGACTGTTAGCCGTTCTGGGTTTAGGTCTCAGTACGACCTTTTCTTGTGATCGCGAGAGCCAAGGGGATCGACTTTGGCCTGGTATCGTGACACAGTGACTTTAGGGGATGTTACCGATAGCTCACGTGGAAATACCGTGAGTTATTGATTCAGGAAATTGGTGGTACCATCATAGAAATTATATGGTGTTTGCTGTGCAAGTGAGGTTTTCTTGTTATTATTGTGTGGTTTTAATTCAATACTTGGTTTTTGTAACAATTGATTGGTGTGGTTTCACCATTGGTCATTGGCACACATAATAGCACATCTTTCTGCCGTGACTCCTTTCGGGGCTCGGAGATACACTGTGCCCGGGGTTTGGGGAGGAGCACGTAATTCAAGCCGATTTCATTTTGGTTCAGGTCCAGATGCAGATCAGCGGGATACAAAACGTAAACTGTTCACCTGGCGAAGGTAGGTATGCGCTCTACTGAGTGCCGTTCTAGTTACCCTCGTCAGATGAGAGGGTATCGCACTTGGGTCCGTTTGCTTGTCTGTCTGTCTATCTGTCTGTCCACATAGAACGTGAGTATGCTTTTCTCTGCAACCGTTGATCCGACTGAGCGCCATCGGGCGCCATCTTGGAAAAAAAAAACGTTGTATAAACCTCTATCTCCAAAACCACTCCAAAGAAAAGTTTGAAACACTCAAACATGGGTCATTGTCAAGTACTCCCCATGGGGAATAAGATATGTTGATGATGTCATCGTTGCCTTAATTATGAAGTCATGATCAGACAAGTAGAATGCTTGATCCGATCAGTTTGAAATTTCTTGAGCATTATCTACACAAAAAGTGTATGGGAAAATTAAATTGATGACGTCATCAGTCACGTGGTCTGACAGCCATATTAGATTGAACATAAATATACATATTCAATAAACCACACAAACAAAACAGCCAATAAACACCACACAAAACGTTGTGGCGAGGGTCTGCAATCTCCGATTACTCTTTATTGTTGCCCACGCCTGAGGAGAGGGTATTGCATTTGAGTCCCTTTGTTTGTTTGTTTGTTTGTTTGTCTGTTTCTCTGTTTGTTTGTCCGCACAGAATAAATAAGATTTTCTCTGCAACCCTTAGTCCGATTGTCAGGAAATTTTCACCATAGGTGCAACTCCACCTGTAGACTTTTTAAATGATAATGATGACGTCATATGGCCGCCATCTTGGAAAAACCGAAAAACTTTGCAGCTCTATATCTCCGAAAGTGCTGCATAGAAAAAATTTAGACATGGCTCATTGTAAAGAACTCTCCATGTGGAATAACATCTGTTAATAATGTCATAGGTGCCTCTATTATGACGTCATAATTTGAGAAGTACAAAACTTCATCTGATCAAGATGAAATTTCTTGAACATAATCTAGGAATAAATTAGTGGAGAAAAAAAAGACGTCATCGGTCACGTGGTTAGGCCGCCATATTTGTTTTTAACACAAAAGCCTTAAAAACCACTGAAAATACATCCTTTGCTCTTTCTTGTTTAATTTGTAATCACCTGGTGCACTTTTCTGGTTGTGTTTCTGTTTATGCACTTTTCTGGTTGTGTTTCTGTTTATGCACTTTTCTGGTTGTGTTTCTGTTAATGCACTTTTCTGGTTGTGTTTCTGTTAATGCACTTTTCTGGTTGTGTTTCTGTTAATGCACTTTTCTGGTTGTGTTTCTGTTAATGCACTTTTCTGGTTGTGTTTCTGTTCATGCACTTTTCTGGTTGTGTTTCTGTTAATGCACTTTCTGCTTGTGTTTCTGTTCATGCACTTTTCTGGTTGTGTTTCTGTTCATGCACTTTTCTGGTTGTGTTTCTGGTCATGCACTTTTCTGGTTGTGTTTCTGTTAATGCACTTTTCTGGTTGTGTTTCTGTTAATGCGCATTTCTGGTTGTGTTTCTGTTAATGCACAATTCTGGTTGTTTCTGTTAATGCACTTTTCTGGTTGTGTTTCTGTTCATGCACTTTTCTGGTTGTGTTTCTGTTCATGCACATTTCTGGTTGTGTTTCTGTTAATGCACTGATCAAGATGAAATTTCTTGAACATAATCTAGGAATGACGGTGGGAGGGATTTTCGAAGCTCCACACGGTCTCCACGTTTTTCGAAGTTAAGTCTGTTCACAATTGTATTTTGTCGAAACTGTATTTATCTTTCGGTGTGTGAAGTTATTGTGTGCAACTTTGGTTGTTTCTCGGTGTTTATCTTTCATAAATTGATCGTCTGTTTGCCGTGTCGTGTCTTGAGGCCTTGTACAGTGTGCACTGTACAACCTTGAGGCTTTGTTTTTCTCTCAGCGGTCCGTCGTTTGTGATCCAATAACTTTCGTTCTCTGTATTCCCAGTCTTTTCACCCATAGCCTACTTCCTTGTGTAAATCTCAACTAAAAAAAAAAAAAAAAAAAAAAAAAAAAAAAAAACATTTCCTTCTCTATTCTCATTCGTTTATTCATTCTTATTCGTTCGTTCGTTCTTCGACCACGTGTTTCTCCCCCATTTCCCCAGATCGTTTTCACTCATTAACCTTCACTGTTTACACTTTCCCCTCAAGTTATGTATTCCGTCATATTTTATAACACCTTTTTCTTCTTCTTCTTTAAAAGGCTGCTTTCGACTTGCTCACCAAATCAATTCATCCCAAAAAAAATATCCATCTCCTATAGTGCCTTTTTTCTACATTCCCTAAACTCTCCTGCACTCCATCCTCCATCCAGCGTCCTTAAACGTATTTTTAACTCGAAGGTCACAAGAAACTCATTTTGCAATAAATGTTCGTTTCCCATAAATCGTACACTTTCAAAAATCCAATCTCACCCCTCCCCTCCAAATCTTCCCCATAACCCCTCCCCTCCAAATCTTCCCCATCACCCCTCCCCTCCAAATCTTCCCCATCACCCATCCCTTTCAAATCTCCCCCCTTGCCCCCTCCCTCCTAAACTACCCCCTCACCCCTCCCCGCCAAGACGCCCCCTCGCCCCTCCCCTCCTAGACTCCTGCCTCACCCCTCCCCTCCAAATCTCCCCCATATCCCATCCCTTTCAAATCCCTCCCCTTGTCCCTTCCCTCCCAAACTCCCCCCTCACCCCTCCCCTTCAAATCTCCCCACCCTCATTGCTTCTCAATTTCCCCCCTCTCACTCCCCCTCCTCAAAGCGTCCTCCCCGCTTCTTCCCCCTTCAAACTCTCACCTCCATCTCCCCCAACCTTCTGCCTCGCTCTTCCCCCTCCTCAAATAACACCTCATTGTGGCTCACCCAATCACCATCAAACCTTTTGTCCGCCCCATCCTTCCCTTTCTCCGAGCTATTCTGAAATCTCTGACACACCTTCAACAGCTCTCCCTATCTCTTCCACCTCTTCCACATCTTACCCTACCCTCCTCCCCCCTGTTCTGTATCTGATGCTCCCCCTTCCTCTTCATTAACGGTATGGACCTCAAACATCCGGGGCCTTCGTTCAAACTTAACTGATCTCTCCATACAGGTTGCTTCTGTCAAACCAGACGTGATCTGCTTAACAGAAACTTTCCTCCTTTATGATGTCTCTGATTCCACAGTATCTCTCCCGGGCTACTCCCTCCTCCGGTATGATAGACCTGAGCCTCGTCCTGGAGGCGGGGTTGCTATCTTTATCAAAAACTCTCTTCCTCACTCGCCCTGCACTGCACTCTCTCCACCTCACCCCCAGGAATACCTCTGGCTACGGCTTCCCCTTCGCTCCCACCTCTTGTTCATATGTGTGTTGTACCGTCCACCAAACAGTGATGACTCCATCTACATCTCGCTGTCTGATGATATGGACCAACTTCTATCTACTCATCCCAACTCTCTCTTCCTCATATGTGGTGATTTCAATTGTCACCATGCCAGTTGGCTGGGTGTGGGTACCTCTCTCACCAGCCATGGCTCTTCAGCAAAGGACTTCTGCGACTCACTGGGACTGACACAATCTGTCAATTTCCCGACCCGGATCTCAGTCAACGGCACATCTTCTCTTCTGGACTTGGTTATGACTAACTTCCCTGAAAATGTCTGCTGCTCTTCTTCTGCTCCGATCGGATCATCTGATCATGTCCTTGTTAAAGTGGACATCTCTCTGACCATCCTCAGGGAGCCTGCTCAGCGTCGACGAGTCTGGCATTTCACTCAGGCCAACTGGCACGGTCTTCAAGCAGCCATCAATCATCTGGACTGGTCTCCCATCTCTACCACCTCTGACATCAACTCATCCTGGGAATTCTTCCAAAGTAAATTGCTCTCTCTCATGCACAGATTTATCCCATCTCGTCTTCAGTTGTCATACCCTTCCTCCCGTCCATGGTACACGGAATCTTGTGGTGAGGCTGTTGCCCAGAAACAACTTGCCTTCGTCTCCTGGAAAGCAAATCCAACGGAAGGAAATCTCATTTCCTTTCACAAAGCCCGAAACAAGTGTGTGTCCACCCTCAGGAGAGCTAGGAAACAATATCTCTCCGTTCTCAAGACCGAACTCTCTTATCTGTCTCCCTCTTCCAAATCCTGGTGGCGTCTGGTCAAATCCGTTTCTGGTGTTTGTTCCCCCTCCATCCCCTCCCTTACCTCAAACGGCTACACAGCTGACTCCGCACGTGAAAAAGCTGAATGCCTCAACTCTGTGTTTGCCTCTAAATCTTGTGTCCCAAACCCATCCCTCTCTGTACCCACCATACCCAGTCGTACCCTGCTGCTCCTGGACTCCGTGTCCTTTCCTCCTGACAAGGTGGAAAAGTTTCTGTCAACCCTCGACTCTGATTCTGCAACTGGACCCGACGGCATCAGCCCACGGGTCCTAAAATCCTGCTCTGCTGCTCTATCTCACCCTCTCTCTGTTCTCTTCACCCTCTCTTTTGCTCAAGGTCAACTGCCATCTGCTTGGAAATCAGCCAACATCACCGCTTTGCACAAAAAAGGTGCAAAAACAGATCCTAGCAACTACAGACCAATCAGCCTTCTCCCAATTATCAGCAAAGTCATGGAATCCATCATTGCTTCGGATATGAAATCTTTCCTCTTCTCCAATGGCTTGATCTCTGATCATCAATTTGGTTTCAGACCAGGTCACTCTACTCTGGACATGCTGCTTCTGCTGTCTCAACAATGGATGGAGGTCCTCAATGCCAAACAGGAAATTAGAGCTGTCTCCCTCGACATATCACGTGCCTTTGACACGGTCTGGCACCCCGCTCTGCTCACCAAACTCTCCTCCTTTGGTATCCATGGAAATCTCCACGCATGGCTGGCGGACTTCCTCTCTAGTCGTCGTCAACGTGTGGCCCTGAATGGGTTTCTCTCATCTCCTCTTCCTGTTCAGGCTGGAGTTCCCCAAGGCAGTGTTCTGGGCCCCGTGCTTTTTCTGGTCTTCATCAATGATCTCTCTGACTCTCTCGAAAATCCTCTCTATCTCTTTGCTGATGACTCCACTCTCTGCCGCTCCATTCCTCTTCCCTCAGATCGGCAGTCTGCTGCCTCCTCACTCTCTGAAGACCTGGACAAAATCACAGACTGGTCAAACAAGTGGAACATGTCTTTCAATCCTGACAAATCTCACACTCTTACTATGTCTCTCCGAAAAGATCGACTGGACAACCCTCCCATCTACTTTCTCAACAATCCTCTCCAAGAAGTTCTGTCGCTCAAGATTTTGGGTCTCACTATCTGCCATGATCTTTCTTGGGAAAACCACATTTCCAAGCTGGCCTCCAAAGCCAGTCGCCGACTGGGCATCCTCCGTCGTGCGAAGTCCTTCCTCGGCACACCTGAGCTCCTCACCACATACAAGGCTTTCATCCGCAGCTCAATGGAATACTGTTCTCCCCTATGGGCCGGTGCTCCTGCCTCACACCTAGCTCGGCTTCACGCTGTTGAAACCAAAGCTTTCAGAATTATTGGAATCTCCCGCGATGAAGCTATCTCTGAGGGCCTTTCACTCACTCACCGCAGGCAGGTAGGTGGTCTTTCTGTCTTCTACCGACTCCTCTCCGGCCTTGCACCCCCAGCTCTCTCTGTGCTCTGTTCCCCAAATATTCCTACAGGTCGCACAAGATCTGCCAGCAACCCTCTGATGGTTAAACTGCCGAAATCTCGGCTCTCTGCTCACCTTCACTCTTTCATTCCTCTTTTCTCCCGCCTCTGGAACAAACTCCCTCACTCCCTTCAATCCCACTCCTCCCTCCAGGTCTTTAAAACAGCTGTTCACCACCATCTCTTATCTTCCCCCATCCAAAACCTTGATCTTTTCTACCCCCGCTAATTCACCCCAGATCCACCTTGTTTGAAATTCCAACTTCTTTCCTGGAAGTCCTGGCAGTGTCCATATGTTTTATACCTCTCCCACTGCCCCCTTCCCATGCCCCCCCCCCCCCAAAGCCCTCGCCCTCTCTCAGATCTCTCGATGTCTCCATGTCTCTCGGTCCCTGCTCTCAAATGTTGTGTTTGTGTCCTTCCCCCTCTCTCCCCATCTTGTCTACCGCTCCCGATGTTATATGTTTAATGTGTCGGTTTGTCTTTCTGTGTGATTAATGTTCGCTCTTTCACGAGCCTCGATCTTGTATACAAAAAAAAAAAAAAAAAAAAAAAAAAATATATGCACATTTCTGGTTGTGTTTCTGCTAATGCACTTTTCTGGTTGTGTTTCTGTTAATGCACATTTCTGCTTGTGTTTCTGTTAATGCACTTTTCTGGTTGTGTTCCTGTTAATGCACTTTTCTGGTTGTGTTTCTGTTCATGCACTTTTCTGGTTGTGTTTCTGTTCATGCACTTTTCTGGTTGTGTTTCTGTTCATGCAGTTTTCTGGTTGTGTTTCTGTTCATGCACTTTTCTGGTTGTGTTTCTGTTAATGCACTTTTCTGGTTGTTTCTGTTAATGCACTTTTCTGGCTGTGTTTCTGTTAATGCACTTTTCTGGTTGTGTTTCTGTTAATGCACTTTTCTGGTTGTGTTTCTGTTAATGCACATTTCTGGTTGTGTTTCTGTTAATGCACTTTTCTGGTTGTGTTTCTGTTCATGCACTTTTCTGGTTGTGCTTCTGTTCATGCACTTTTCTGGTTGTTTTTCTGTTCATGCACTTTTCTGGTTGTGTTTCTGTTAATGCACTTTTCTGGTTGTGTTTCTGTTAATGCACATTTCTGGTTGTGTTTCTGTTAATGTACTTTTCTGGTTGCGTTTCTGTTAATGCACTTTTCTGGTTGTTTCTGTTCATGCACTTTTCAGATTGTGTTTCTGTTAATGCACTTTTCTGGTTGTGTTTCTGTTAATGCACTTTTCTGGTTGTGTTTCTGTTTATGCACATTTCTGGTTGTTTCTGTTAATGCACTTTTCTGGTTGTGTTTCTGTTCATGCACTTTTCTGGTTGTGTTTCTGTTCATGCACTTTTCTGGTTGTGTTTCTGTTCATGCACTTTTCTGGTTGTGTTTCTGTTAATGCACTTTTCTGGTTGTGTTTCTGTTTATGCACTTTTCTGGTTGTGTGTTAATGCACTTTTCTGGTTGTGTTGTTTCATGCCCATAATGCACTATTATAACTATTTAGTTGTACATGCAATTATCATTTCATCATCTCTTATTAACCAAGCATTGGTGAAATGTATATTTTCAGACGTTGATTTTGTTCTGCTGCTATGAGATAGCCAAGTTACATTTTCATTTGAGTTATGATTACAATTAACAATAATTAATTTGTGACCGACGTCTCAGCAAGAGCCGATATCTCCAATCAGAGTTCATGGAATTTGAGGGATGAGAGCACTCATCATAGTTTTTGAACTCTTTCACCCTCTACCCTCCGTGTGTGCTCTCACCAACCCTTAAACTACCCAACTCCAATAGATTTCCATTTCAACGACACATCTCTTAATTCCAACGGCACCCTCGCTTTTCAGCTCCCAATTCTGGAATCACACAAGATGTGTATTTTCTCAGTTCCACAATTCAATGTCTAATCCCACCAGTTTTTCCACAATCTTGGCTCCCAAGTGACCACTTCCCCTCGTTTCCTCACTCCAAAAGCACCGAGTAGTCAGAAAACAATGAGAGGAAAGAGAGGAAGGACTCTTGAGGCAGAAAGAGGAAAGGGAATAGCTCAATTTTTGTTTGGGGAGTGGAGGGCATCGCGCCAAGGAACAGAAAAAGGGAGTAAGCAGAAACGGTGAAAGGGAAGGAAATTAAATGAGAAAATAAATAAATAAATAAAAAGAAGAAATATGCACCAGTACTATAGAGTTAGGTGAAAGTTGGGAAAAGCGCTCCAATTGGTTTGGTTACTGTAAAGGTTGAAATTATTGTTTGAATGGAATTAGCAAATAGAAGGTTCGTTTGCCGAGCTCAACCATACAGCAAATATGGGACCAGGTACCACCATGTTGTGAAAAGGCTGAAGCGCCACAGGCAAAGGAACGAGTGGGGTGAACAACACGGATGAGGAAAAGCCATGACCTGTCCAACTTTGTCACGTCTACGTCAAACTACGGGAGTCGATCCTTTAGTCCGTTACACAAATGAGAATGTTCGAGTCGGAGTACTTTGGACGCCCAAATTGGCGTTTCACCTGCTCTGCGACACCAGACGCTGCCATTTGGAATCCGTCAGCTGGACCCAAACAACGCTGCGACTCATCAAGCTGGAGCACTGCTCTCCCTCCTGCGAAAGGAAAATAAACACGATGAACACTCGGAAGAGGTGAATCTTTCAAAACTTGATGCCAAAAGCAGTGCACGAGAGGTTCTGAACTAAGTGCAAAGCCATAAAAGCTTTCCAGGCACGACTTGGCTTCACCGAGTGATATTTGAGCCCGAGAGGTCAATGGCCACCCTTGTCAGGTTACAGAATCGGGTCAAATTTGAGCCCCGGCTGGAGAATTAATCTTCGATTACCTCTTTGTATCCCTCAATCCAAAGTTGTGTTTGAAGCTATATTTGGAGGAGCAGGTACATATAGGTGGTGCGGGCCTCGTTCACACGTTTCGCTATGTTATGAGATTGCCGAGTCCGGAAGGTTTCTCCTTCTCACCTCCATGGTTTGGCAGCTGGTAGCGCCTGGCTTCCGTCGCCATCACGGTGACAGACCCTCCGCCCGTCCCAACTTGCATCCCCGTGATAATTGACCCCCTCACCTATGGTTCCCTCAAAGCGATGCCAGATCCCCGCCGGGTGACCGGCTGGTCGGAATGTCCGGCGCAATCCCCGCTGGCTGCATCTGCGTACAACAAGGTACAGGGAGACATGGTCGTTGTACGTTGCTGATGGCTCGGCTCCATTATAAACTATCCGGTGTCTTTTCGCTCCCCGGTGACGTTAAAACTGCCTCCCTTGCCTAGTCCTGACCACCTCACGTGTTTACACGAGCTGCACGTTCGCACAATGGGGGACGTACGGTGAATTTCCCGTTCGCGTTTCACTAAAGGCGCGAATAAAGAAACATTCGAGGTGTGTCGTGACTCGTGAGACACTGAAAAGAAACAACAACCGGAAAGTAAAGTGCATAACAACTGTGTAAAGTGAAGGCATGATGGGACAATGACCCCATTCGTGCAGGTGTGATGGGCCAAATGGTCTCCTGTGTGCAGCCATGATGGGCCAAATGGCCTTATATGTGGGGATGGGCCAAATGGTCTCCTGTGTGCAGCCATGATGGGCCAAATTACCTTATACTCGTATGTGGTGTGATGGACCAAATGGCAGGCATGATGTGCCAAATGACCACCTGTGTGCAGTTGTAATGGTCCAAATGATCTCCCCTTGTGCAGGTATGATGGGACCCAAATGGTCTTGTGTGTGCAGGCATTATGAGCCAAATGGTCTCGTGTGTGCAGATGTTATGAGCCAAATGGTCTCGTGTGTGCAGGTGTGATGGGCCAAATGGTGTCATGTGTGCAAGCATGATGGGCCAAATGGTCTCGTGTGTGCAGGTGTGATGGGCCAAATGGTGTCGTGTGTGCAAGCATGATGGGCCAAATGGTCTCCTCCTGTGTCAACGTTCAGTGTATTAATCAACCATATGTTTGCTTCGTGGGAAACCTGAAAAATCTCAAAAACCAATCGGAGAGCTTTAAACAAAACTGCCAGAGTGCTTTCAATCTGAGATAAGGTGTCATGGGAGCTCCAAACAATCAGACAAGCTTTGCTGGAGGAACCAAAACACCCAGAAGGCTCTTTGAACCCACGACGGTCACCGTAAGGTAAACGTCATGACATGCTCGATCCCCATCGCTGTCATAGTGCAGATGAACCTTCAGTTTCAGATGATAGAGAAAGGGTGACGAATGTCAGCGCTACTTCCACCCAAACACCACGCCCCCTCCATAACCCCCACGCCCCTCCCTCTCATCCTTTCTCAACTCACCCGCCCCTTGTTGCGCCTTTAAACGGCACAAGCGAAGCACAATCACCCATCGGGTCTTCCTAGACCTCCTGCACTCATCGCTCAGGACCCAAGCATGTCTCCCAGTGCGCCGACGCACCCATGGCCCCCGTTCTTCTCAAACTCGACTTACTCGAGCACGGAGCACTGCAGCGACCTGCACGAACCGTACATCAACGTGTTCCTCATCCCCATCATGTACGTGCTTATCTGCGTGTTGGGCACCGCGGGCAACACCTTGGTGCTCTTCACGGTGGCGCGATCGCGGGTGCGGCCGAGGCGCATGGCCGATTCGTACATAGCGAGCCTCGCGCTCGCCGACCTGGTGTTCGTGCTTTCGCTGCCTCTCTGGGCCGTGTACGCGTGGCGCGGCTACGACTGGCCCTTCGGCGCCGTGCTCTGCAAGCTCAGCTCGTTCGCGGTCTCCCTGAACATGTACGCGAGCGTCTTCTGCCTCACCTGCCTGAGCTTCGACCGCTACGTGGCAGTGGTGCACGCGGTCCCCGCGGCGGCGGCGCTCCTGCGCTCCCGCACCGCGGCGCACCTTTCCCTGGCGCTGGTGTGGCTCCTCGCTCTGCTCGTGTCGCTGCCCTCGGCGGTGCTGCGGACGACGCTCACCGACTACGTGATGGCCCCGTGGACCACGTTGGACGACCTTCCCGGAGGAGCGTGGACCGAAAATGACACCGACCTGCGCGCTACCTGGAGCACACCTTATGATTACTTCGACGACCCGGACGTGTTACCGGGTTGGATAATCCACACGTCCTGCGATTGGGACTTCCCCGACGCAGACATTGTGAAAGAGGCGCACTGGTCGGCCTTAAACAACCTGCTCGGGGTCCTGCTCGCCTTCCTGTTGCCCGGAGGGGTCATGGCCTTCTGCTACCTGGCCATCGCACGCAAGCTCAGCTCACACTTCACGTAAGAACCGCACTCGGATTTCCCGCCGAAAATCTCAAATGGCCTTTATAGTGTTTCCAACAACTCGCGTCATTCAAACTTCGAACCGTTTAAAAGTTTCACTTTATCTTGTCGTGAATTAATTCACCTGTGTTAAGATCAACTAGAGGGGCCTAGAGGCCCCGTTGGTCCATTGCACCAAATTTTAATTGGCCTTCACCGTCTTCTAGCACACCTGCCTGCCAGTCTTGGGGGTCTTGGGGTTCTTTTGAGTCCCCAAGGACCTTTGGGGTCTTTTGGGTCTTTTTTTTTTTTTTTTGTATACAGAATAGAGGCTCGTGAAAGAGCTAACAATTATCATACAAAAAAATCAAACAAACAAAATATATAACAAGTACACATACATTCAAAGTACACCGCCCCATGCCAAATAATTAAATATGCTGCAGCGCGGCATTGCCGGGGCGCCTCCGGCGCCCGGCAATACCGCAGTGCAGCTCATTGAGGCTGCATTGGGAGGGAGAGGTGTACACTAATTGATTGATTAATTGTATAATTAAAATCAATAAAAGATTATCACAAAATATTTTCATAATCAATTGGCTAATCGCATAACTAAACCAGTAGTGCTTCATCCGAAGATGTATCTTTTAGAAATTTAATTAAATAAGTCATTTATAAAAAATTAAATAATTAATTGATTACTCAATAAATAATTAATCGATTAATCAATAAATACTTAATAGATGAAATGATTAATCAATAAATCAAAAATATCCTTGATAGCCACATCACTTGGTCATTCATGTCCAAATATTAGCTTCCCAGCTCAAAAGGTGCCTGAGATATTGGCCAAATGAGAAAGAAAATAAATAAATGATTAATAATGAAAATAAATAAATAATAATCATAAAAAAATTAAATTATTAATCAATTTGGTCAGAGAACACATAAGCTACCACTATTTCATCAGAATCTGTAACTTAAAAAAAAAAAAATTTTTTGTCATTAATCGAATAATTAAATAATTAATCGATTAATTGATTAATTAATAAATCAAAAATATCCTTTGCAGCCAAATCACCTGGTCATTGGCATGTCCAAATATCAGCTTCCTAACTCAAAAGGTGCCTGAGTTAATAATGGTCAGAAGATAAATGAAATTTAATTAATTAAATAAGTACTTAATTAAACGCTAATAATTAAATAACTCCTCAATTAATTGATTATTCAAAAAACAAAAAATACCGTATTTGACAAAGGACTTGCTCACTATTGTGCCGAAATTTCAGCTTCCTAGCTCAAAGGATGGCTGAGATATCGTCCGGACAACCAAGAAAACAAGAAAACAAACAAACAAACAAGAAAGAAAACAAGAAACCAGAGTGAAAACTGAGTACTCTCTTTCAGCGTGCGTCACTGCCGAGCCCCCTTCGGTGCCCGGCAATGACGATTTGCAATGCCTGGAGGTGGCATAGGAAAGGAGCGGTGTACAAAAAGGGGAGCGGTAGACAAGATGGGGAGAGAAGGGGAAGCACACAAACAACATTTGAGAGCAGGAACATCGGGAGATCTGTGGGAGGGAGTGGGCTTGGGGGGAGGAGGCGTGGGAAGGTCAGGTCTCCTGTGCGTACGTGCAGCTCGTGTAAACACGTGAGGTGGTCAGGACTAGGCAATGGAGGCAGGTGAAGATCCGTGGTACAGGTCTACTGAGTCAGTTGGGTCCTCAGGGATGTTTGGATCCTCAGGGACTTTTGGATCATCGGGGGTCTTAAGGATCTTTTTTTTGTATACTGAATCGAGGCTCGTGAAAGAGCTGACATTTACTTCACAAACAAATCAACCAGACAAACAAAATATATAAAAAGAGGGAGTGGAAGACAAGAGAAGGGGAAGCACACAAACACTTGAGAGCACACAAAATTTAAGAGCAGGGAGATGTGTGGGAGGGAGAGGGCTTGGGGGGAGGAGGCGTGGGAAGGGGGGGGGGGGGTGGGAGAAGTATAAAACACAAGGTCACCAAGGACTTCCAGGACAGAAGTTGGTATTTCAAAAAAGTGGAATTGGGGTGAAATTAGCGGGGATAGAAAAGATCAAGGTTTTGGATGGGGGAAGATAAGAGATGGTGGTGAACAGCTGTTTTAAAGACCTGGAGGGTGGAGTGGGATTGAAGAGAGTGAGGGAGTTTGTTCCAGAGGCAGGAGAAAAGAGGAATGAAGGAGTGAAGGTGAGCAGAGAGTCTTGATTTTGGCAGTTTAACCATAAGAGGGATGCTGGCAGATCTTGTGCGACCTGTAGGAATATTTGCGGGACAGAGCCCAGAGAGAGCTGGGGGGGGCAAGGCCAGAGAGCAGTCGGTAGAAGACGGAAAGACCACCAACCTGCCTGCGGTGAGTGAGTGAGAGGCCCTTGGAGTTAGCTTCATCGCGGGAGATTCCAAGGGGTCTTAGCAGTCTAAAGAGCTAAAAGGTACATTTCAATTAGTAGTACACCCTAACCCTATGGGAGCGGCAGAAAGGGTCATTCCTCTCTGGTATATATATAGATTACAGTAGATCTAGGGTCGGGCATCAAGAACATCGGGGGTTCATTTACCAACTTTCTTGTGCAGAGCTCGCTAAGTGGTTTAAGCATTCGAGCAAGCGCTCCATTCAAAACCGTTGATAAGGAATGGCTGGCTTGGCAAGCGCTAGCTAGCTGCTTGGTAAATAAACATACCCCGGGTTTCCTCCCTTTCAGTTTCGTGTTAAACAGCATTAGCGACTGTTTCAAAAGGTGATCATACTTGTTTGTACTTTACAATATTTACCTCCGCCACCAAAGGTGGATGGAGGTTATGTTTTCACCCCTGTCTGTTTGTGAACAAAATTTCTCAAAACGTTATGGACGGACTCGGACAAATTTGGCAGAGGTGTAGCATATGTGACAAGGACGAAATGATTAGATTTTGGTGAAGATCCGGATTCGGATCCGGCTACGAGAATTTTGTCGGTTAATCTTCACCATTGGGAGATAGGGACAAAAATGATACATAGCAGGATATGTCAAGAAGTTGTGGACAGATTCGGACGAACCTTGGTGGACCGGTTGGGTGTCTGACAAGGACACATAGATTCGATTTTGGTGACGATCTGAACATGGACTCGGATATGAGAATTATTTGATTTTTAAGTTATTCTTCACCATTGGGAGATCAGGCCAAAAACGATACATAGCGGGATATCTCTAAAAGTTATGGATGGATTTGGACGAAACTTGTAGGACAAGTTGTGTGTGTGACAAGGAAGAATCGATTCGATTTTGGTGAATATGGAATATGGAATATGGATAGCGGGGGTCTGAATATGGATTCGGATATGAGAATTATTTAATTTTTTAAGTGATTCTTCACCATTGAGTGATAGGGCCCACCAGGTGGAGGTATGATCTTTACTGAGTGCCGTTCTAAGTTACCCGACGCTCGCGAAGCGAAAAGTGGGGTTAAGCAATCGGTGTGCCGTGTCTGCATTTTAAAAATTCATTTTCTTGGCAACCGTTGGTCCGATTGACATGAAATTTTACCGTCGGAACGGCTCTGCCTGTAGATTTTTTTGCTGATAATTATGACGTCATAGGTCACGTGGTACGGACGCCATATTGGAAAAACGTTACACCTCTATATCTCCCAAACTGCTTAATGGAAAAAATTGAAACATGGCTCATTGTCAAATACACCCCATGGGAAATAAGATATGTTAATGATGATGTCATAGGTGCCTCCATTATGATCTCATAATTCCACAAGTACAACGCTGGATCAGATCAGTATTAAAAAAAAATTCCTCTGCAACTGTTAGTCCAATGAACACTAAATTTTCAGAATATGAGCGGCTCCTCCTGTAGAATTGTTCTAATGATAATTATGACGTCGTTGGTCACGTGGTACAGGCGCCATCTTGGAAAATCGAAAAAAGTTGCACCTCTATCTCCGAAACTACTCCATGGAAAAAATTGAAATATGGCTCAATGTCAAGTCCCCCCCATGGGGAATAAGATATGTTAATGATGATGTCATAAATTGACAGGGACAACGCTTAGTCTGATCATTTTGAAATTTATTCAGCGTGATCTACGCAACAATTATATTAGAGAATATAAATTTATGTCACGTGGTCTGGCAGCCATATTGGATCAAAGGAAAAAAAAAACCTTCAAAAACAAAAGAGTTCACTCGCACCAAGTTGACTGCGCAGGGTAAGTATTCTATGAATATCATCTAGTTACCCTCGCCAGAGGAGAGGGTATTGCATTTGAGTCCGTTTGTTTGTTTGTCTGTCTGTTTGTTTGTCCGCACATAATATCCGGCGAAGCCGGTGTTGTCAATGAACGCGTACGTATTATGTTGAAAAGCCAGATTTTGCTGGATCCCTTGAGAATTTTGAAGCTTTGACGCACCAAATCGCTCCATGGAGGCCGCCATCTTGCAGATGCAGAAGTATGCATAAACAATTGCGAAAAAGTTCAACAGGAGTTTGTTTCACCCGTCTTTTTTTGATTCACAATGTTATGCACCTCTAATGTGTAATTAAAATACTTTGAGGCTTTGGCTTCGCTGGCTCATTGCGGCTTTGCAGTAGCGTCATATTAAATATGATTTTCTCTGCAACCGTTGGTCCGATTGACAGGAAATTTTCACCATCGGTAAAAACTCCACCTGTAGAATTTTTTTAGTGATAATTATGACGTCATAGATCAGGTGGTTTGGCCGCCATCTTGGAAAAACCGAAAATATTTGCACATCTATATCTCCGAAAGTGCTGAATAGCAAAAATTGAGACATGGCTCATTGTAAAGAACTCTCCATGTGGAATAACATGTTAGTGATGATGTCATAGGTGCCTCTATTATGACGTCAAAGTTTGACAAGTACAAGACTTCATCGATCAAGATGAAATTTCTTGAGCATAATCTAGGAATAAATTAGTGGAGAAAAAATAATGATGCCGACATCGATCACGTGGTTCGGCCACCATATTTGTTTTAACACAAAATTCTTAAAAACAACTGAAAATACATCCTGGCGAGGGTTTGCAATCTCCGATTGCTGTTTCATGTTATGTTTTGTTATTAGAAGCGTCCTTGGAAAAACGCCACGACAAAGCTATCTTAACACGGATATACACCTCAACACGCGACCCCATTGGCGGAAAAAAACCCTTGGGAAGGGGGGCAAATAAATTCGCTACAATCTTCACCATGCGACCCTGTCAGGTTTGGTTGAGATTGGATAAGTAATGACCAAAATTTGTCAGACAGACACCAAATTGCATATTGTAGTATGATATGTAATACATAATTAATAGACACAAAAAGTATGACATGCACACACTGGAAGAATATTAGCGAATTATGATGTCATTCATAATTGGGAGGTGGGGGGATGAGGCGAGGAGGGGGAGGGTAAGGGGAGAGGGTGCATCCACCGTTGAGATACATTCCCATACAGTCTGAACAGTATATTCCAGCGATTCGCCTCAAAGAACACGAGTGGAACCCGAGACCAGAAAAGGAACCAGTGAGGGGAGGAAAGAGACGAGAATAAATTTTTTTTTTTAAACGACGGGAATTGCACAGGGGAAAAGTAAAACGATGTGGTGGAGCAAGACGGGGGTATTTAGGAAGGGAGCCAGGGGAAAACTACAAGCAGAGAGGGGAAGGAGTATGGAAACCAGGGAAAAGAGCAGGGGAAGTGGAGTAAACCCGTAAAATTGGAGGAGATCCTGGAGATCCGCATGAGAACCAGAGAGGAGGAAAACTCAAAGAAAACGATGGGGGTGGGAGTGAGGGGGTTGTAAGAAAACTACAGGACAATTGAAGTAAAACAGCAGGGGGTGCCGGAAACTCGGCAAAAGGCAGCAGTGCTGGAAGATAGGAAATAAAGCAGAGGCGGAGTGCCGGAAGCTCGGGAAACAGCGGTGGTTGTCAGAAACTAGGGAGACAGCGGTGGTTTCCAGAAACTAGGGAGACAGTGGTGGTTGCCGGAAACTAGGGAGACAGCGGTGGTTGCCGGAAACTAGGGAGACAGCGGTTGTTGCCGGAAACTAGGGAGACAGCGGGGGTGCCGGAAACTAGGGAGACAGCGGGGGTGCCGGAAACTAGGGAGACAGCGGGGGTGCCGGAAACTAGGGAGACAGCGGGGGTGCCGGAAACCAGGGAGACAGCGGGGGTGCCGGAAACCAGGGAGACAGCGGGGGTGCCGGAAACCAGGGAGACAGCTGGGGTGCCGGAAACCAGGGAGACAGCGGGGGTGCCGGAAACCAGGGAGACAGCGGGGGTGCCGGAAACCAGGGAGACAGCGGGGGTGCCGGAAACCAGGGAGACAGCGGGGGTGCCGGAAACCAGGGAGACAGCGGGGGTGCCGGAAACCAGGGAGACAGCGGGGGTGCCGGAAACCAGGGAGACAGCGGGGGTGCCGGAAACCAGGGAGACAGCTGGGGTGCCGGAAACCAGGGAGACAGCGGGGGTGCCGGAAACCAGGGAGACAGCGGGGGTGCCGGAAACCAGGGAGACAGCGGTGGTTGCCGGAAACCAGGGAGACAGCGGGGGTGCCGGAAACTAGGGAGACAGCGGGGGTGCCGGAAACTAGGGAGACAGCGGGGGTGCCGGAAACTAGGGAGACAGCGGGGGTGCCGGAAACCAGGGAGACAGCGGGGGTGCCGGAAACCAGGGAGACAGCTGGGGTGCAGGAAACCAGGGAGACAGCGGGGGTGCCGGAAACCAGGGAGACAGCGGGGGTGCCGGAAACCAGGGAGACAGCGGTGGTTGCCGGAAACCAGGGAGACAGCGGGGGTGCCGGAAACTAGGGAGACAGCGGGGGTTGCCGGAAACTAGGGAGACAGCGGTGGTTGCCGGAAACTAGGGAGACAGCGGTGGTTGCCGGAAACGAGGGAGACAGCGGTGGTTGCCGGAAACTAGGGAGACAGCGGTGGTTGCCGGAAACTAGGGAGACAGCGGTGGTTGCCGGAAACTAGGGAGACAGCGGTGGTTGCCGGAAACAAGGGAGACAGCGGTGGTTGCCGGAAAGGAGGGAGACAGCGGTGGTTGCCGGAAAGGAGGGAGACAGCGGTGGGCGGAGGTGCCGGAAACAAGGGAGAAAGCGGGGGTGGCGGAAACTAGGGAGACAGCAGGGGTGCCGGAAACCAGGGAGACAGCGGGGGTGCCGGAAACCAGGGACACAGCGGGGGTGCCGGAAACCAGGGAGACAGCGGGGTTGCCGGAAACCAGGGAGACAGCGGGGGTGCCGGAAACCAGGGAGACAGCGGGGGTGCCGGAAACCAGGGAGACAGCGGGGGTGCCGGAAACCAGGGAGACAGCGGGGGTGCCGGAAACCAGGGAGACAGCGGGGGTGCCGGAAACCAGGGAGACAGCGGGGGTGCCGGAAACCAGGGAGACAGCGGGGGTGCCGGAAACCAGGGAGACAGCGGGGGTGCCGGAAACCAGGGAGACAGCGGGGGTGCCGGAAACCAGGGAGACAGCGGGGGTGCCGGAAACCAGGGAGACAGCGGGGGTGCCGGAAACCAGGGAGACAGCGGGGGTGCCGGAAACCAGGGAGACAGCGGGGGTGCCGGAAACCAGGGATACAGCGGGGGTGCCGGAAACCAGGGAGACAGCGGGGGCGCCGGAAACCAGGGAGACAGCGGGGGCGCTGGAAAAACCAGGGAGACAGCGGGGGTGGCGGAAACCAAGGAGACAGCGGGGGTGGCGGAAACCAAGGAGACAGCGGGGGTGCCGGAAAGCAGGGAGACAGCGGGGGTGCCGGAAAGCAGGGAGACAGCGGGGGTGCCGGAAACCAGGGAGACAGCGGGGGTGCCGGAAACCCAGGAGACAGCGGGGGTGCTGGAAACTCGGGAGACAGCGGGGGTGCCAGAAACTAGGAAAACAGCGGTGTGTGCCGGAAATGCGGAAACCAGCGGGGGTGCCAGAAAATAGGAAAAAAACGGTGTGCCGGAAACTAGGGAAACAGCGGTGTGCCGGAAATTAGGGAAACAGCGGGGGTGCCAGAAACTAGGGAAACAGTTGTGGGTGCCGGAAAATAGCGGGGGGGGGGGGGGGGAGGGGAGGGGGGAGGAAGCGAGCGAACCAGCGAGGCAGCGGAAAGCAAGGGGGACAGCCTCATCTAAGCGTGCACCCCGTCCCTCCGAGCACGCACCCCACCCCTCCCAGCGTGCACCCTGTCCCTCCCACGTGGGTGTGCCCAACCTTAACCTGCACCGAGTGTGGATGAGCCCGCCCGCCTAAGCTCGCCCTTCTGCTCCGAGCGTGCTGCCTCCCCCCTGAATTCTTCTCGATCTATATTAAGCAGCAGTTAAACTTGATATTACACACAATTATCTTTTAGGAAGTTAAAGTTTTTGTAACCACACTCTTCAGAGAGTAGGAAGGACTTGGCATGCAATGACTGATGATGTGGGTCTAAAGGTCACGTTGGAATCAATTGAACTTTCTTCATTGTGTAAAAATGCATTATGTTTATGCTGTGGGCTTACAGGAACTGAGGGTGTGGTCTGTAGTTAATGTAACAGGGAAGCAATACGTCCTGCTTCTCAAAGAACAATTCAGAATCAGAGCTTGACTGCAAACTCTACTTGAACTGAAATGGGTGCTGCATTTGAAAGCCCTTTCCCAAATCCAATACACACCAGGCTTGTCTGAGCACTCACAGGAGTCGTCATCTTCTGTGAACACGTATTATATATATATATATATACAGTCACGTGAAAAAGTATGTACACCCCATGTAAAGTTTTGACTTTTTCAACATATTTCAACATACAGCTATTTGATCTTCATTTCAACAATATTGATAGCTAAAGGTGATATAATATAACAAATATCATGAAACATTTACATTTTGTAGTCCATTGTATAATTTAAATAAACATAAATGCAAATTTCGCATGTGGAAAAAGTAAGTACACCCCGACATTTATCACTACTTCAAATACCTAAAATTAGAATCAGGTGCACCAGCTCAGGTGCAAATGATTAGAACATCGTTAGAGAGGATCTTGGAGGAACTTGTCTTATTTAAACCTCAGACATTTAGTTTGATTTGCTCTTTGTTGTTGAAGTGTGTGGCGTCACCATGCCTAGATCAAAGAGCTCTCTTAGGCCTTCAGAAAGAAGGTTATAGATGCCTACGAGTCTGGGAAGGGATTTAAAAAGATCTCCAAACAATTTGAAATCAATCATTCGACTATCCGGAAGATCATCTACAAGTGGAGAAGATTCCAAACAACTGCCAACTTGTTCAGGCCAGGCCGCCCAAGCAAGTTCAGCCCGAGAGCAGACCGCAAGATGCTGAAAGAAGTCTCTAAGAACCCCAGAATGTCATCACGGGACCTACAGGTAGCTCTTGCCACTGTTGATGTCAAAGTGCACGTGTGTACCATTAGAAAGAGGCTGCACAAATTTGATCTACATGGGAGGTGTGCCAGGAGGAAACCTTTGCTGTCCAGAAAGAACATCAGGGCAAGACTAAAGTTTGCCAATGAACACCTTGGCAAAGACTAGCACTTCTGGAACAATGTGCTCTGGACAGATGAGTCAACGGTAGAGCTATTTGGCCACAGTACCAGAAGACATATTTGGCGAAAACCAAAGACAGCATTTGACCACAAAAACCTGATACCAACTGTAAAGCATGGTGGTGGAAATATTATGGTTTGGGGCAGCTTTGCTGCATCAGAGCCTGGGCAGCTCACCATCATATAATCCACTATGAATTCTTCATTGTACCACAGGGGGCTTGAGGATAATGTGAGGCCATCTGTCGGAAAGTTGAAGCTCAACCGAAGGTAGACCTTGCAACATGACAATGACCCTAAACATACCAGTAAATCCACCAAGGAATGGCTGAAAAGAAAGAAATGGAGGGTTCTGGAATGGCCAAGTCAAAGCCCGGATCTAAATCCCATCGAGATGTTGTGGGGGGATTTCAAACGAGCTGTGCATGCAAGAAACCCCTCAAACATCGCACAGCTGAAAGAATTCTGCATGGAGGAGTGGGCAAAAATTTCTCCCAGTCGATGTCAGAGACTGGTAGACAGTTATAAGAAACGCCTACTTGAGGTTGTTTCTACCAAAGTGGGCAATCCCACCTATTAGAACCAAGGGTGTACTTACTTTTTCCACATGCGAAATTTGCATTTATGTTTATTTAAATTATACAATGGACTACAAAATGTAAATGTTTCATGATATTTGTTATATTATATCACCTTTATCTATCAATATTGTTGAAATGAAGATCAAATAGCTGTATGTTGAAATATGTTGAAAAAATCAAAACTTTACATGGGGTGTACTTACTTTTTCACGTGACCGTATATATATATATATATATATATATATATAGCCAGTATAAAGTACACCATCTCATGAATGCATACAGCGTTCATTGTGCGATGCCCAGAGTACTCAGATATACGGTACAGTCCATCCACAGTTGAATAACATCACAATGCTTACATGGTTTTTTTATGTTCAATCCGACCGGGACATCGCATCTCTATATGTCTATCCAATCATAATCTCGGAACTTTGTCTGTCCCCCCAGTCATGTCCGGCAGCAGGAACGCAAGAAACGTCGCCTGTTGCAGATAATTGCCACCCTTGTGCTCATGTTCACTCTCTGCTGGTTGCCTTACCATGCAATCCGTGTGATCGATGCACTTCGACTCCTTGAGGTTTTATCCACGTTCTGCAATCTCAACCTCTTCCTTAGTTCCACATATCCTTACACCATCTGCCTCGCCTACCTCAACAGCTGCCTTAATCCCTTCCTGTACGCCTTCTTCGACTCGCAGTTTAGAGCTGAGGCACGGAGGCTGCTCTGCTACTCCCATACAACACGCTGGCTCTGCACAGCCAAAGAAAACGGGCTTCACAGCGACTCGGACAGGGTCATGCAAGCAGATTTGGGGACGAGCACAAACGGCATCAGGTGTTCTCTGGTGTCTGGGACCATAATATCACCACCATTACATTCAGAACTTAGCTCGATGAGCACAATCATTTAATGAAAGCAGGGTGTTTGAGGTAAACATGTTTAATACGAGAGTCGAGGATTTGCACTCTCGTGTAGCATTGACGGATTGGAGCCCTGCAATTGCAGGCCCGGGTCCTGGAAGACGTCATGAGGCACAAGTGGATAATGAATCGAGATAACACCATTGGAAGATAACAAGACCAAGAAACAGTTGCCCTGGGGGGGCGCTCGCCAGCGAGAGGGTACAAGGATGAAATTGGAAAAGGTGCCAGAGTTGAATATTAAACGACTTTCCTATATTTCCCATGCTTAATGTGAGAATAGGTCAGACAATTATGAAGTACCTTTAACTTATCTCGTGCTCAGCAAGAGGACAGATGTCACTGTGATTGGTATTGACAAACAGATTGCGCCACTGGGCGTACGGCATAATTCAACAATGCTGTTTGTATCTGTCGAGGAGAAAAATAAATAAATAATCAGCAGGCATGTTTGTTAAAGAAAATACAATGTTTTTAACCAATGTAGAGAATCCTATAACTTTTGTACACATGCAAGTCATTTACAATGGAAAAGAAAGTTTCATCTTTTGGAATAAAAAAGTGAAAGCCAATTGTATTTCCCCTTGTCATTCTTCTTCATCATCCAATTGATTCAGCAAGTCAAATATCTTGTGTCCACAATCTCTGTTGCTTTCCTTGCCAGAATCTCTGCCTGGAGCATCGATTGCCACCTTCATCCACTCACAGTCAACGTGGTGCCATCAATGGACTCCTCTCCAACCCTACCCGAATGGAGGATGGAGTTCTCCAAGGCTGTGTCATGGACACACTTGTTCCTCATCGATATTAACATCTCTGATACTCTGGAAAAGCTTCTCCTCCATTTTGCTGACTCGCAACGGTACCTGCCCAACAGGCGGGGCTTCAATTGGGAGGCCCAAATGAAAAGGCAAAATATCGGAAATTGAAGGCTTTTTTTTATTTTAAACGATTTATATAAACATCCGTTAAATCATATCACACGCAACTCATCAAAATCTAAACAGTATTTGTAGAAATATCGGAAATTGAACTAAAAATATCGAAATAGAAAAATAAAAAAATAAATGAAATGAAATAAAAAATGAAATAATGAAATAATAAAAATGATTAAAAATGATTTTTAAAATGTTAATAAAATGCTAATAATAAAGTTTTAAAAATGGTAAAAATGATAAAATAATAATAATAATGAAATGAAAAAAAAAAAATATCGGAAATTGAAGGCTTTTTTTTATTTTAAACGATTTATATAAACATCCGTTAAATCATATCACACGCAAATCATCAAAATCTAAACAGTATTTGTAGAAATATCGGAAATTGAACTAAAAATATCGAAAAAAAAAAAAAAATTAATGAAATGAAATAAAAAATGAAATAATGAAATAAATCATCCGTTAAATCATATCACACGCAACTCATCAAAATCTAAACAGTATTTGTAGAAATATCGGAAATTGAACTAAAAATATCGAAATAAAAAAATTAAAAAATTAATGAAATGAAATAAAAAATGAAATAATGAAATAATAAAAATGATTAAAAATGATTTTTAAAATGTTAATAAAATGCTAATAATAAAGTTTTAAAAATGGTAAAATAATAATAATAATGAAATGAAAAAAAAAATATATATATCGGAAATTGAAGGCTTTTTTTATTTTAAACGATTTATATAAACATCCGTTAAATCATATCACACGCAACTCATCAAAATCTAAACAGTATTTGTAGAAATATCGGAAATTGAACAAAAAATATCGAAATAAAAAAAAAAAATTAATGAAATGAAATAAAAAATGAAATAATGAAATAAATCATCCGTTAAATCATATCACACGCAACTCATCAAAATCTAAACAGTATTTGTAGAAATATCGGAAATTGAACTAAAAATATCGAAAGAAAAAAATAAAAAAATAAATGAAATGAAATAAAAAATGAAATAATGAAATAATAAAAATGATTAAAAATGATTTTAAAAATGTTAATAAAATGCTAATAATAAAGTTTTTAAAATGGTAAAAATGATAAAATAATAATAATAATGAAATGAAAAAAAAAAAAAATCGGAAATTGAAGGCTTTTTTTTATTTTAAACGATTTATATAAACATCCATTAAATCATATCACACGCAAATCATCGAAATAGTATTTGTAGAATTTCAATAAAAACCACATCACTGTTCATATCGGTAAATATTATTCCATCGTGTTTGGAAAAACTGGAAAATTGGAAAAACAATTGAAAAACAATATAGCCTATTTTACTCCAGAGGTCCCAGAATTACCCACCCAAAATTTTGTTGTGATCGGTTCAGCCGTTTTTGCGGTACCTGGGAACAGACGGATGGACGGACAGACAGACGGACAGTCATTTGGTGAATTATAGTAAGATGACTACACAGTGAAGTACAGCAGCAATCACATTGATTTGCAGACAGCAGCTGCATCACCCTCTGAAAATCTGATAAATGCAAGTGAAGGCTTTTGTAAACACAAATCCTGGAAAAACTCACAATCTGAAACTGTCAATCTGGAAGGAATATCAAATGAACAAACCTATCAATTTCCATGGTCAGTCACTGGAAGAGGTTGACTCTTGAACTTTTAGGCCTAATCATCAGCAATGAACATGCCTAGGCCAACCATATAGTGAAGCAACGAGTAGGTTTGTTGTCACAACTCGAATGAATGATGTTCCGTGTTGACATAATAAGCAACATTTAAGGGAATTGTTCATCAAATTAGCTTTCAAAACATTGCCCAATGCATGTCGTTCCTTTGAAATATGTTATTATTTGTTCATATTTTTTTAATGAAAATCCTTTTGAAGATTCAAAAGATTGAAGACAATATTTTTATTTATTATGAGAACCATATGACGATAATTATAATTCATTGATGAAATTGCCGACACGAAAACAACTTTGAAGGTATTGCAAAATGAGAGCACTTTGACCGTGACGTGCAATGTTGGAACATTCATTTACGTTGTGACATTTAACAGAATGTTTTCCTAATATTGTTCACCGAAGTGCGTATTATGGAGATGAACACGCAAGGAAAAAAAAAAATGGGAGTAAATAAGTGCCTTTTCAATGTTCCATCTTATTCCCTTCAGGTGCAGAAGAGGAATCGGAGGGCAAACAGTCAGTAACAGTGTCCAGTAAAGTCTCAATCTCCTCCTCGGTCACTCTCTCCTCGCTCTCCTCCACCATCTTACAAAAACAAAATGGGATGGGAATGGTGTGTCTCAGAGAGGAAAGAAACACATCTTGAAATCGTGTAAAACGGTGTATATTACTACATATTCCGATGTACCATACTCTGGTACAGAGTGCCGGTGCTGCTGAAGCAGTTTCTTGGCAACAGTTATACTGGATGCTTCACCATTGCCTTCCCAGGAGTAGTTGGGGAAGGAATTTGGAATTTCTCCAGGGTAACTGGCGATAACTCGCCCTCTCACGAAGGACACCGTGGGATCTTTAACATCCACCAACTAATGCTGACGGACGGGTCACCCAGTTTGATGTCCGTCTGAGGGACGGCACACACGTTGATGAATCGCCCTGCCTGTGAAACACCGGGATCTCGGTTTATACCTGGATCGGGATTCAAACCCAGGCAAGATAACTTGGAGGTGAGTGTGCAAATATCTAGGCCATCCTGGCGGCACATTACCCATAGGGTGGTTGCATCATCATCATCATCATCATCATCATCACCATCATCACCATCATTCTCATTCTCTCTTTTTCTCTTTCTCTTTCTCTCTCAAAAAAAAAACCTCAGCTTCTCTCTCCCAACTCTCCCATCTTTACTCTCACCCTCCTCCCGCTCATAAAAGCAAAAAAAGACATTCTCACGTCAAAACAACGGAATATTTCATGCTTGCTGCTCTCTTATCATGCCACCGCCAACTTCACAGAAATCTATCACAGTCGCCTGTTCAACTCTCATTTTTAAGAGTAAATAGTCAGAAATAATAAACCTGCGTAACCTCCACAGAAAACGTGCTGCTCGAGAGAAAGGGGTCAGAAGGGTCAATTCTAAAAGGGTAAATGTTAAGAGTAAAATATAGATATTGTGGGCGGAGTCAAGTGAACTGTCCACCCAATGGGTGCAACTCACACACACGGCTCCATATTAATTATACTAGCATCGTATATACTCCATATATGGCTGGCAGGACGGCGTGGAGGTACACACACTCACCTGTGTTCGAATCCCGAACCAAGCTATAAACTGTCATTCTGGTGTTTCACAGGCAGGGTGACATATGTTATTATTCAATGTGTGTGATGTCCCTCGGATGGACGTTAAACTGGGGGTCCCATCTCTCAGCATTTGTTGGTGGACGTTAAATATCCCATGGTGTCCGCAAAGAGTAGGCGGTTATCGCCGGCCATGACCAAATTCCAAATTCCTGCCATAACTAGGCGAATGTCAGGCCTGACCAGGCCAGTTCATGAAGACTTGAGCCAAGCTTCCGCCAACCGACCCCACAACAAGGTGGGATAATCGTGGCCGTTAAACAAAAACTATATCCTCCATATATATAAAAAAAACACACACACACGCACACACGCACACACACACACGCACACACGCACACACACACACGCACACGCGCACACACACACACACACACACACACACACACACACACACACACACACACACACACACACACACGCACACACGCACACACACACACAATGTTTTTAGGTGTAATTTAGTAACCGTAATTGAAAGTGGCTAATCAGAATCATAAGGTTGTGATAAATGAAAAACATGAATTATTTCATACCAGTTGAATCTCCACAGCAGTGGTTGGTCGATGGTTCAGAATTTGCAATTTTTCTGCTCTGGAGAGGAAAATAAATGAGGATAAGAGAGGGGAGGAGTGAACAAAGGCATAGGGAGGTGAGACGGACTGGCAAAGGTGAGGGAGGGGTGAGAACAATCAAAGGTGCGGGGAGAGGAGGGTGGATGACCGAAGGTGCGGGGAGGGGAAGGGTGTATGACTGAAGGTGTGAGGAGGGGGAGGGTGGATGACCGAAGGTGCGGGGAGGGGAAGGGTGTATGACTGAAGGTGTGAGGAGGGGGAGGGTGGATGACCGAAGGTGCGGGGAGGGGAAGGGTGTATGACTGAAGGTGTGAGGAGGGGGAGGGTGGATGACCGAAGGTGCGGGGAGGGGAAGGGTGTATGACTGAAGGTGCGGGGAGGGGGAGGGTGGATGACCGAAGGTGCGGGGAGGGGGAGGGTGGATGACCGAAGCTGCGGGGAGGGGAAGGGTGTATGACCGAAGGTGCGGGGAGGGGAAGGGTGGATGACCGAAGGTGCGGGGAGAGGAGGGTGGATGACCGAAGGTGCGGAGAGGGGAAGGGTGTATGACTGAAGGTGTGAGGAGGGGGAGGGTGGATGACCGAAGGTGCGGAGAGGGGGAAGGTGGATGCCCGAAGGTGCGGGGAGGGGGAGGGTGGATGACCGAAGGTGCGGGGAGGGGGAGGGTGGATGACCGAAGGTGCGGGGAGGGGGAGGGTGGATGACCGAAGGTGCGGGGAGGGGGAGGGTGGATGACCGAAGGTGCGGGGAGGGGGAGGGTGGATGACCGAAGGTGCGGGGAGGGGGAGGGTGGATGACCGAAGGTGCGGGGAGGGGGAGGGTGGATGACCGAAGGTGCGGGGAGGGTGGATGACCGAAGGTGCGGGGAGGGGTGTATGACCGAAGGTGCGGGGAGGGGGAGGGTGTATGACCGAAGGTGCAGGGAGAGGAGGGTGGACGACCGAAGGTGCGGGGAGGGGGAGGGTGGATGACCGAATGCCGAGTGCTTTGAGAGACCATAAATGGCTACATTCTCCATTGTGTGTCCAGACATTTATGTCGTTCCCCCATTTCTCCCACTTCACCGGGTAAGAGGCCTGTCGTACAAAGCACGCAGGAATCTACTGATGACCTCTGCACTCTGAAGCTTGCAAGGTGTTTGGCGGAGATATCTTAAAGTCTGCAATGAGTTACAAGTGTTGGTACATGATGAGCTTTTCATTATTTACTTATTAAAAATGCACCATTTCATTTCACCTTGTAATGCAACTTTAATTACGGGAACAAAAAGGACGATCTTCGTATCGTTCAATCCCACTTTGCTCGACAGGTGTACCTCATAGATTACTGTATTGAAGTTCTGTTGTCCATGGCTGTGTTTCCTTTGAGACCTGCTTTTCTCTTGAAGCTCCGAGAGCAAATGATAAACCTGAAACACAAGTAGGATCAGGAGTCGTGTACAGGAGGAACTCGGTAGAGTGCACACCTCCGCCAGGCTTAACAGTTAAGTTTTGTATCGCACAGGTGAGCAATATCTGGATACGGACTTGAACCAAAATCGAATTGGCTTGTTCGTGTCACCTACCCAACTCATCCAGCAAGTTTTGTCATAAGTCGTAGATAACTTTTTGAGATATCGTGCTATATCGTGATATATCGAATCGTGATATCGATATCGATATCGATATCGATATCGATCGATCGATATCGAATCGATATCGTATGATATCGTATGATATCGTATGACGATATCGATATCGAATCGATATCGAATCGATATCGTGATATATCGTGATATCGTAACCAAAATCGAATTGGCTTGTTCGTGTCACCTACCCAACTCATCCAGCAAGTTTTGTCATAAGTCGTAGATAACTTTTTGAGATATCGTGCTATATGTCCTTTTTGGTCCTATCTATCATATGGTGAAGAATCACTTTGAAAATTCCAGTATCCGGATCCGGATCTTCACCAAAATCGAATCATTTCATTCTTGTCACACACCCAACCTGTCCGCCAAGTTTCGTTCTATCCTCCACAACTTTCTGCGATATCCCGTTCACAGACAGGCAGACAAACAGAGACAGAGAGGCATGAAAAAATAACCTCCGCTCACCTTCGGTGGTGGAGGTCAGAAAGAATGAGAAAGGAAAAGAAAGAAAAAGAAAAAAATGTGAAATGGAAGATTCAATTTCACCTCGTAATTGCTCAACATCGCTGCGTTTCGATCAGTTCTGCAAAGTAGAGCATTATTAACATGGAGAATGCTGCCAATAGTGATAAAGGAAAATTTGGAAAACCAAATTAAAATAAAAACAACAAAACAAAATGCACTCGCGAGAAAATAAAATCAGCATGTTTGATGGCGTTACCACAGTCCTTTCTCGTGAGAATGTTCATGTTCGACAAAGTAATTTTCTCAAAGGAATTATTTGACAAAGTGATGATTTTTCGCAGTCGCAAAGATGATTTAAGACTTGCTTCAGTCTTAAATCATCAGTTTTAGAAGAACCCACCGTTTAGAGGCCATTTTTCCCCGCAAAGTGCGGGTTGGCCTTTTCGGGGACCGTGGTTGTTGTTGTTTTTTTGGTCCCCTTTTTGAAGCAATGTTTTACGGCCGGATGCCCTTCCTGACGCCAACCCTTTTTGCCGCTAGGCAAAGTTGGGGGAACAGTTTTAGAAGAAATGCAGTTTAAATGAAATTAAGGCCTGGGATTATGAAGTCCGTTCAGGGTCCCCCACGGATTTATCCCAACTCTAATTCAGCATCTGATTACATTTTTTTAAATCAGACAAATTTTGACGTTTTATTGGCAAAAATGCATTCCGAGTCATTTTGAATGCATCTGGTTGGAAGCCATGTGGAGAAAGGGGGTGGGGGGTCGTGAGGAAGTGAGAAGGGGAGAGGAGAGTGGGGGGTTTTTTCTTTTATTTTGCATACCAAGTCGAGGCTCGTATAAGAGATAACACACACGTGTAACGTGTAACAAAGGAAGCAGGAGACAAGAGGGGGCGAGAGAGGGAAGCACAACAACAGTAGTGAACAGGGACATCAGGAGATCTGTGGAAGAGAGAGGGCTCAGGGAGGGTACACAGGATAGACAATATGGACACCACAAGGGATTTCAGGAAAGAAAACAGGGAATTTGAAAGAGGTGGATTTGGGGGTGTATTAATGGGGGTAGAAAAGATCAAGGTTTTGGATGGGGGAAGATAAGAGATGGTGGTGAACAGCTGTTTTAAAGACCTGGAGGGAGGAGTGGGATTGAAGAGAGTGAGGGAGTTTGTTCCAGAGGCGGGAGAGAAGAGGAATGAAGGAGTGAAGGTGAGCAGAGAGTCTTGATTTTGGCAGTTTAACCATCAGAGGGTTTCAGGCAGATCTTGTGTGACCTGTAGGAATATTTGGGGGACAGAGCCCAGGGAGAGCTGGTGGAGCAAGGCCGGAGAGGAGTCGGTGGAAGACAGAAAGACCACCAACCTGCCTGCGGTGAGAGAGAGCAAGGGATAGAGAGGAGAGCGAGGGATGGAGTGGAGAGCGAGGGATGGAGTGGAGAGCGAGGGATGGAGTGGAGAGTGAGGGATGGAGTGGAGAGCGAGGGATGGAGTGGAGAGTGAGGGATGGAGTGGAGAGCGAGGGATGGAGTGGAGAGCGAGGGATGGAGTGGAGAGTGAGGGATGGAGTGGAGAGTGAGGGATGGAGTGGAGAGACAGGGATGGAGTGAAGAGCGAGGGATGGAGTGGAGATTGAGGGATGGAGTGGAGAGTGAGGGATGGAGTGGAGAGCGAGGGATGGAGTGGAGAGCGAGGGATGGAGTGGAGCGTGAGGGATGGAGTGGAGAGCGAGGGATGGAGTGGAGAGCGAGGGATGGAGTGGAGAGAGAGGGATGGAGTGGAGAGTGAGGGATGGAGTGGAGAGTGAGGGATGGAGTGGAGAGCGAGGGATGGAGTGGAGAGCGAGGGATGGAGTGGAGAGCGAGGGATGGAGTGGAGATTGAGGGATGGAGTGGAGAGTGAGGGATGGAGTGGAGAGCGAGGGATGGAGTGGAGAGCGAGGGATGGAGTGGAGCGTGAGGGATGGAGTGGAGAGCGAGGGATGGAGTGGAGAGCGAGGGATGGAGTGGAGAGAGAGGGATGGAGTGGAGAGTGAGGGATGGCGTGGAGAGTGAGGGATGGAGTGGAGAGACAGGGATGGAGTGGAGAGCGAGGGATGGAGTGGAGAGCGAGGGATGGAGTTGAGAGACAGGGATGGAGTGGAGAGCAAGGGATGGAGTGGAGAGTGAGGGATGGCGTGGAGAGTGAGGGATGGAGTGGAGAGTGATGGATGGAGTGGAGAATGAGGGGATGGCGCGGATCAAGGGCAACACGATCTTGAGTGCTCTGATTATTTCACTTTTTATATCCACTTTTATGAAGTTCACCACTGGACATTGGTGTTGCAGTAAGGAGGAACTGTTGCTGGTTCATAACAATTATGGTGAGGTCAGTTTGAACACCGTACCACGTTTGAATCTCCCTGAAGAATTGATCGTTGACTCGAGCTACAAGCGAGGAGAAAACGCCATGTCACTCGACCAACCGTAAAGGGCAGAAGCGGGGTCGAGGAGGGGATGTTTGGACAAGACTGCGGAAGCGGAGCAATCGCCCACCTCTCCCTAACATCTTCCTGACTGATGTCCGCGCTTTGCATGACAAGATGGATGAATTCACTTGCCGCATACAAGCTCGGCAAGATTTCTGGGACTGTTCTCCATACATTTTTACCAAAACATGGCT
Organism: Myxine glutinosa; assembly: GCF_964187855.1. NCBI lineage: Eukaryota > Metazoa > Chordata > Myxini > Myxiniformes > Myxinidae > Myxine > Myxine glutinosa. The sequence goes on from NC_136264.1 coordinate 13,035,470, forward strand.
CAACCCCACCGCACCTGATGCTGTTATCCGGATCCCCGGATTTACGCTGCACCAGTCGGACCGTGATTTTGAGGTTTGGAGTAAAAGGAAAGGTGGACGACTGTATTATCCAGTCAATGGCGCATGGTGTGCTAATACAAAGGTGTTATCGCATTCCTGTACTACTGAGCTGGAAACTTTGGTCATAAAATGTCGTCTATTTTATCTTCCCTGCGAGATTTAATCACTGGTCTTGGTTGCTGTATGTATAGTGTATACAGTATGCATCCTTCTGCACACTAACGCCGCATCTGCCATCGAACTACTCTCTGATGTTATTACTATACATGAAAATGCGAATTCGGGGTCATTTTTTGTAGTTGCGTGAAACTTTAATCATATCACCCTAAGGATAGTGGTGGAGGGGGGGGGGGGGAGTGAGAGGGGGGTGGAGGAGAAAGGGGATTGGTGGCGAGACAGAGGAGTGGGGGAGCAAGAGAGGGAGAGAGAGGCGAGAGGAGAGGTGAGAGAGAGAGGAGAGGGGAGAGAGAGGCGAGAGGAGAGGGGAGAGAGAGAGGGGAGAGAGAGGCGAGAGGAGAGGGGAGAGAGAGGCGAGAGGAGAGGGGAGAGAGAGAGAGAGAGGGGAGAGAGAGAGGAGAGGGGAGAGAGAGAGAGGAGAGGGGAGAGAGAGAGAGGAGAGGGGAGAGAGAGAGAGGAGAGGGGAGAGAGAGGCGAGAGGAGAGGGGAGAGAGAGAGGAGAGGGGAGAGAGAGAGGGGAGAGAGAGAGGAGAGGGGAGAGAGAGAGGAGAGGGGAGAGAGAGAGGAGAGGGGAGAGAGAGGAGAGGGGAGAGAGAGAGGAGAGGGGAGGGAGAGAGGGGGGGGGGAAGAGAGAAGGGAGAGGGGAGAGAAAGAGAAGAGAGGGGGGAGAGAGAGAGGAGGGGGGGGGAGAGAGAGGAGGGGGGGGGGGAAGAGAGAAGGGAGAGGGGAGAGAGAGAGGAGAGGGGAGAGTGAGAGGAGAGGGGAGAGAGAGAGGAGAGGGGAGAGAGAGAGAGGGGAGAGAGAGAGAGGCGAGGGGAGAGAGAGAGGCGAGGGGAGAGAGAGAGGAGAGGGGAGAGAGAGAGAGGAGAGGAGAGAGAGAGAGGAGAGGGGAGAGAGAGAGAGGAGAGGGGAGAGAGAGGCGAGAGGAGAGGGGAGAGAGAGAGGGGAGAGAGAGAGGGGAGAGAGAGGCGAGAGGAGAGGGGAGAGAGAGGCGAGAGGAGAGGGGAGAGAGAGGCGAGAGGAGAAGGGAGAGAGGGAGAAGGGAGAGGAGGGAGAGAGAAGGGAGAGAGAGGGAGAGAGAGGGAGGAGGGAGAGAGAAGGGAGAGAGAGGGAGGAGGGAGAGAGGGAGAAGGGAGAGAGAGGCAGGAGGGAGAAGGGAGAGAGAGGCAGGAGGGAGAAGGGAGAGAGAGGCAGGTGGGAGAGAGAGAAGGGAGAGGGAGGGAGGAGGAAGGGAGGAGGGAGAGGGGAGAGAGAGAGAGGAGGGGGGGGGAGAGAGAAGAGAGAGGGGAGAGAGAGAGGAGAGGGGAGAGAGAGAGAGAGAGAGAGGAGAGAGAGAGAGAGGAGAGAGAGAGAGGAGAGAGAGAGAGGAGAGAGAGAGAGAGAGAGAGAGGAGAGAGAGAGAGAGAGAGAGAGAGGGGAGAGAGAGAGAGAGGGGAGAGAGCGAGAGAGGGGAGAGAGAGAGAGAGGAGAGGAGAGGGGAGATAGGATTTGGGTGGAGGGGCAGAAGCTTCCTTCTGTATCCATCCTGTCCACCCCATTCCTCCCTGACCCATTGTTTGTCCAATTCTCCCAATATTTTGTCCTTCAACTCGACTCTTAGTGTCTCCCCCACCCACGCTCTCAATATTGTTTATTTTGTCCTGTTGCATCCTGATCTGTTTTGTGTTCCAGCTCTTCCACAAGCGTCAACTCAGTAAATAAACTACAACGGCACTCAGTAGAGAGCATACCTCCGCCAGGTGAACAGTTTACGTTTTGTATCTCAGAGTAGACCAGAAAATCACAAAACAGAATCACATTTAATCAAAATCAATCACAGGAATCACCATAGGTCCAGTCTTTCATACCTTGATCTACCCCTCGTTTTTGGCCATTCTCCCAATGGTGAAGAATCCCTTTAAAATTCTAGTAGCCGGATCTGAATCCGGATCTTCACCAAAATACTTTCGTCCTCATCACATATGCTACATCTCTGCCAAATTTCGTCCGAATCCATCCACAACTTTTTGAGATATTTTGTTCACAAACAAACAAACAAACAGACAGGGTTAAAACATAACCTCCATCCATCTTTGGTGGTGGAGGCAACATCACCAAAAGTCTAACAACGTGTAGCCGGGCTTGTTTGATACTTTAGTTGAAGAGGATAGTATGACTTGGGTGGGGATACCAGTTCCCAGTTCGCAAATAATGTAAATATTAAAAATTTTAAATTAATAACATGTTCGTTGCAGGTGTTGAGCATTCCCCCCAATAACCACCACCCCAACCCCAGCGAATTAGTTACGGTTTGTTACCAGTTAATAGAATTCCGCTTCTAAATGGGTCATGAACCAGACACCGCTTCAATCCAGTAACATTGCAGTCACAACAAAGGGATTTGTTTCAACAAAAAAAATGTTACAATAATTATATTCACTATTGTGGTGCTGTGCACACACGATTCGTTTGCCAAGAAGGTAGGCCACAATGCGTTGAACAAACTGAAATGCTTTATTAACAGCTCGCACGTAAGCACTGGGCGGGCTCGACGATCGAGCCCGCATATATGTCCCGAGGCCACGCCTTACCCCCGGGCGTGGCCAGTCGGCCGAAAGGCGGGGCTTGTCCTCAGTTCCACCTTGCGCCTCGTGACGCCTTCACTCCGGGTGTGGCCCGAGCTGCGCTTCCACGCCCGGACGCTCGCGCCACCCACTGGTGCGCGGAATTATTGCCCATTGACAATGTCTCCGCCACAAGCGCCCCAGAATTCCCCCGCACCTGAAGGGTGAGCTTGCGGGGAAGCCGGATGACCCGGCCGAAACGCTCTCTGGCGATGCGTGCAGGGCTGGGGGGTGCCGGGGGTCTGACAGCCGGGGGGCGGCCTTGACGCGGAGGCAGAGCTGCTTGCGGGGGGTGGTCCAGATCGAGGTGGGCCGGCTTGAGGCGGTCCACGGAGGTACGATCCGTGGCGGTCCACGGAGGTGAAATGTTTGTCCCCGGTCTCCAGCACGCGGAAGGGCCCGTCGTACGGGGGCCGCAGCGGTGCCCGGTGGGCGTCGTGCCGGACGAAAACGTACTCCGCCGTGCGAAGCTCCGGGGCGACGTGGGAGGATGGGCAACCGTGGTGTGCCGTCGGCACCGGGGCGAACCTCCTGGCGGTCTCCTGCAGGGTGGAGCGCTGTTGTGCCGTGGACCAAGGAGCCGTGGAGTCGGGGATAAATTCGCCCGGCACCCGCAGCGGTTGTCCGAAGACCAGCTCCGCCGAGGACGTGCGCAGGTTGTCCTTGGGCACCGTCCTGAGGCCCAGCAGGACCCAGGGGAGCCTGTCGGCCCAGCTGCCATCGCGGAGGCTGGCCCGGAGCGCGGCCTTCATTGAGCGACGAAAGCGCTCGCACAGGCCGTTGGCCTGGGGGTGGTAGGCTGTGGTGCGGTGCAGCTTGACGCCGAGCCCTTGTGCCACCGCTCGCCAGAGCTACGAGGTGAACTGGGGGCCGCGGTCGGACGAGATTTCCGAGGGGGCACCGAACCGGGCAACCCACGTGGCGATGAAGGCTTGCGCGACATCAGCCGCAGCCGTCGCCGCCAATGGCACGGCCTCCGGCCACCGGGTGGTGCGGTCCACCATGGTGAAGAGGTGGGTGAAACCCCGTGAGGGGGGCAGAGGTCCCACCAAGTCGACGTGGACGTGGTCGAACCGATGCTCGGGCAGCGTAAACGGGGCCAATGGGGCCTGGGTGTGGCGGTGGACCTTTGCGCGCTGGCACGCGAGGCACGTCCTGGCCCAGTCGCGGACGTTCTTCCTGAGGCCATGCCAGACGAACTTCGCCGCGACGAGCTTCTGGGAGGCCTTCGTGCCCAGATGGGACAGGCCGTGGATGGCGTCAAAAACCGGGCGCTGCCAACCAGCGGGCACGATGGGGCGAGGCCGGCCGAGGGAGACATCGCACAAGAGGGCAGTGCCCGCGATGTCGAACGGCACCTCGGTGACTCGGAGGCCCGTGACGGTGGTCCGCAAGGCCTGGACGTCGGGGTCGGCGGTCTGGTCCTCCGCCATCCGGGCATTGTCGATCCCGAGGTGGACCGCGTGTGCGACGGACCGGGAAAGGCAATCCGCCACCGGGTTTTCCTTACCCGCGACGTGACGGATGTCCGTCGTGTACTCGGACACGGCAGAGAGGTGACGTTGCTGCCGGGCCGACCATGGCTCGGCGACCTTGGCCATCGCGAAAACAAGGGGCTTGTGATCGACTAAAGCCGTGAACGGGCGGCCCTCGAGCAGATGGCGGAAGTGTCGGACCGCCAAGTGGAGCCCGAGCAGCTCGCGGTCGAAGGTGCTGTAGCTGCGTTCGTGCGGGCGAAGCTGCCGGCTAAAAAACGCCAGCGGCTGCCAAGCACCACTCACCCACTGCTCGTGCACCGCGCCCACCACGTAGTCCGACGCGTCGGTGGTGAGGGCGACTGGTGCATCGGGCGCCGGGTGCGCCAGCATGGTGGCGTTGGCCAAGGCCAGCTATGCGCCCACAAACGCCGCGGCCATCGGCTCCGTCCAGGCGATGTCACCTTTGCCCGGCTTCCCCCGGAGGGCCTCGTGCAGGGGGCGCAGGAGCTGGGCGACGCGGGGCATGAAGCGGTGATAAAAATTCACCATGCCCAGGAATTCCTGGAGCCCCTTGATCGTGCGGGGGCGCGGGAAACTCCTGACCGCCTCCACCTTGGCCGGTAAAGGGATGGCCCCGTGCCTGGTGATGCGGTGCCCCAAGAAGTCGATGGCGGTGACGCTGAAACGGCACTTCGCGGGGTTGATTATCAGGCCATGCTGGCCCAGGCGTTCGAAGAGAGTGCGGAGGTGGAGCAGGTGCTGCTCCCGGGATGCGCTCGCGACTAGGATGTCGTCCAGGTAGACGTAGATGAAAGGTAAGTCACGCAAGACGCTGTCCATGAGCCGCTGGAATGCCTGGGCCGCATTTTTCAACCCAAAAGGCATCCGCAGGAACTCAAAGAGGCCGAAAGGGGTGATGACGGCCGTCTTTGGTACGTCGTCCGGTTGTACGGGGCCCTGGTGGTAGCCCCGGATGAGGTCCACCTTGGAGAAAACGGTAGTGTTTGCCATCCGGGCGGAAAAGTCCTGAATATGCGGGACCGGGTAGCGGTCAGGGGTGGTGGCGTCGTTGAGCCGGCGGTAGTCACCGCACGGCCGCCATCCGCCGCCGGGCTTGGGCACAATGTGCAGAGGAGAGGCCCATGCGCTGTTGGAGCGCCATACGATGCCCAGCCGCTCCAGCGTGGCGAACTCCGTTTTCGCCACGGCGAGCTTCGTGGGGTCGAGGCGGCGCGTCCGGGCGTAGACCGGTGGTCCGACGGTGGGGATATGGTGCTCCACCCCGTGTTTGACGGCCACCGCTGAAAAGGTGGGCCGCGTGAGTGCCGGGAAACTGGCGAGGAGTCGGGTAAACTCGTCCGCTGCCGGAAGTGTACAGACTAACCTCGCCGAGACGGAACATGATAGTAGCACCAGGTTTGCGGTGGTGGCGGCCGCGTCGGCCGTGCCGGCGGTGGTGGCGGTAGTTGGCGGGGCGTAGCAGCGGCCACGAGGGAAGCAGGGGGCGCTGTAGCCTCTGCACCGGGATCCACTACGGCAGCACCGTACACCGACCGCGTGTCGCAGGCCGCGAAAAATTTGTCGGCCTCTCCGGCCAGGGCGCGGGGTTCCGTTAATTGCGAACTGGCCAGCGCGAGCCGCACCTGCACAGGTAGCTGGCGGAGGAAAAGCGCTCGGAACAGGAAATCCGGGCGCTGGTCTCCAAGAAGGGACAGCATAAAATCCATCCGAACGGACGGTCGTGTGTCGCCGAGGGCGGGAAGGTCCACGAGGCGGTCGGCGCGTTCGACCTCCGTGAGCCCGAATGTGGGGAGGAGACGTTTGAGCGCCGCGTACTTGTGGTCGCCCGGCGGGCACCGAAGGATGGACACGACGCGGGCGGCAGTGCCGGGCCCGAGGGCGGCGGCCACGTGGTAGTACATGGTCTCGTCCGCCGTGATGCCCCGGAGCTGGAATTGAGCTTCGGCCTGCAGAAACCAAACGTCGGCTTGCGCTTCCCAGAACTCCGGGAGTTTGACGGCGACAGCGTTGGTAGCCATGGCGCGTTCAGGGGTCAGCTACGGCTGAACCAGTCGGGGTCACCAGTGTGGTGCTGTGCACACACGATTCGTTTGCCAAGAAGGTAGGCCACAACGCGTTGTACAAACTGAAACGCTTTATTAACAGCTCGCACGTAAGCACTGGGTAGGCCTGCGTTGAGGCAGGTAAGTAAGGGTAGGCCTCATTGGGCCGGGAATGCCATGTGGTGGGCCTAGGACAAGTCGAGGAGGCCCGAGGGAGGAGTCGGAGGGAATAGCTGGTAAGCAGCAAACAGCCAATGGGAGCTAAAGGGGAGTGGCCAGCAACGGCGGCCAATGAGAACTAAGGGGAGTAACTGATGAGGGGCGATCACGACATGTGACCCCCGGCGGCCAGTGGAGGCCCGTGGAACATTCAAGTGGGGGCTCCGGGGGGATATAAGATCCGGCCCGGACCCCCGAACTCTCTCTCTGCTGCCCCCCGTTCTCCCTGGCTCTGGTCTCTCTTTTGCCCTCGCTCTCTTGGGATTCAGGCTCTCGCAGGACGATCTCTCTCTCATTGGCCCTGTACTCCGACGATCTCCCTGCCTGGACTCCCTGCACGTGCGCTTTTGCCTCGCTGACTTCGGGACATGCTGCGTGGATTCCCGTTCGTGCACGACTGAGGTCGACGTCCCTGCCGCGAACATCCTCGAGGGGAAACGCCCAACGAGCCGTCCGGGGCGAACTGCACTAAGCGGCCGCGCTTCGTGCGCGTCTTTTTCTTCCTCCCCTTCCCCGAGCAAGTCAGAGGGCCCTTGTCTGGGAAACGTAAGTACGGACTGTTAAGTTTCTCTTCTGTGTCCCTTTTCTCTCACCAGTGTACATTTGTGAATAAACCTGTGCTTGTTTCCAACTTGGCCGTTTTCGTCCCTTCACCATTGGCCTCGCATTGCACGAGATAAAACCGCTCGATCGGGTTCATAGTAATTAACGGCACGAGTTACGCGACACGCAAACCGCTCGGGCGTATCAGACCAGCGTGACTCGTGTGAGGTCCAGCCCCCGTCCTCGCGGCGGCGTGTGTATCGAAGGTACCGGGTTGTGACCGGAAACCCTTCCACGCGCTCGCTGCGGGTTTGGCGGCTGGAATTGCTCAGCAATCCGCCCCCACGAGTGTAGAGTGGGTAGCGGCCTCGTGGACTCGAAGCTCGAGGGGGAGCAGGGCTTAATCCCCCCTCAGTACGTCGACGAGCTCGAGATCCGCAACAATGTGTGTGTGTGTGTGTGTGTGTGTGTGTGTGTGTGTGTGTGTGTGTGTGTGTGTGTGTGTGTGTGTGTGTGTGTGTGAAGTGTGTGTGAAGTGTGTGTGAAGTGTGTGTGAAGTGTTGGGGATGTAGCACAGGCATGACGGGCCAAATGACCTCCTCCTGTGTTCAAGTTCCTCATGTTTGATACATCACAGACGGGCCAAGCGACGACTTGGACATGGTGTCACTTACCTGTTACCAACACTAATCAGTGTTCGCTCATTCCACGGCCGCTTACTCTTAGGAATCGACACCAACGCAGTCAAAGAACGACGGACTTCGGTATTTAAAAGAACATGGGACTCGCATGATGCTCCGTCATTAATTCGACGGACATCGGCACTACTATGTTTACCATATGAAGCAAAAGCAAAATGCGAGAGAATGTCGGAACGGAGAGGAATAAAAACTTACACCTCCATAATCACCGAACGACTTTCGTTTCAGCAGGTACAGGCGAACAGCAGGTAAGTGATTCCGAAACACTGAAACTAAAGCAACTGTACCGGTCGCTCCGTTTCACATCTATCAAAAGTTCTGTCATAATGAATCCATTCCGTATCCGGTAAAACACCTGCACACCCGTTGTGGGGAAAAAGAAAATCAGCTTTGTGGAAATGGCGAATCACTGCCGCTAATTACACCACCGTGGCCAACAAATGCAGTCTAAAATGTGGTCGATCAAAAGCTACGTCATTCCGACAAACCTCAGGGTGTTTGTCCATATTCCGTGAATGTTATATTATTACTGAATGAGGAGCACGTGACTTAAACTATCCAATGGGTAGGTGATCCGATGTTTTTCCCATCCGAGCGATCCGACGTTTTCCCATCCGAGCGATCCGATGTTTTCCCATCCGAGAGATCCGATGTTTTTCCCATCCGAGAGATCCGATGTTTTTCCCATCCGAGAGATCCGACGTTTTCCCATCCGAGAGATCCGACGTTTTCCCATCCGAGCGATCCGACGTTTTCCCATCCGAGAGATCCGATGTTTTCCCATCCGAGAGATCCGATGTTTTCCCATCCGAGAGATCCGATGTTTTTCCCATCCGAGAGATCCTGTGGTGCTATGCACACAGAACTCGTTTGTCAAGAGGGTCGGCCACCACGCATTGAACAAAACCAAACACTTTATTCAATGCTCACACGTCAGCACTGGGCGGGCTCGACTTTCAGGCCCGCGTATATGTCCCTAGGCCACGCCTTGCCCTCGGGCGTGGCCGGTCGGCCGAAAGGCGGGGCATGTATTACAGTTCAACCCTGAGCCTCATGACTCCTTTGCTCCGGGCGTGGCCCGAGCCTTGCTTCCACATCCGGTCGCTCGCGTCACCCACTGGTGCGCGGAATTATGACCCGCTGGCATTGTGTCCGCCACACGCGCCCCCCCAGAATTCCCGCGCACCTGAAGGGTGAGCTTGCGGGGAGGCCGGATGACCCGGCCGAAACGCCCTCTGGCGATGCGTGCAGGTCTGGGGGGTGGCGGGACGGCAGGGGTGGGGGGTGCCGGGGGTCTGCCCGCCGGGGGGCGGCCTCGACACGGAGGCAGAGCTGCTTGCGGGGGGTGGTCCAGATCGAGGTGGGCCGGCATGAGGCGGTCCACGGAGATACAATCCGGAGTACCGCCGATGTCCACGGTGAAATGTTTGTCCCCGGTCTCCAGCACGCGGAAGGGCCCGTCGTACGGGGGCCGTAGCGGTGCCCGGTGGGCGTCGTGCCGGACGAAGATGTACTCCGCCGTACGAAGCTCCGGGGCGACGTGTGAGGACGGGCAACCGTGGTGTGCCATCGGCACCGGGGCGAACCTCCTGGCGGTCTCCTGAAGGGTGGAGCGCTGTTGCGTCGTGGACCAAGGTGCCGTGGATTCGGGGATGAATTCGCCCGGTACCCGCAGCGGTTGTCCGAAGACCAGCTCCGCCGAGGACGCGCGCAGGTCGTCCTTGGGCGCCGTCCTGAGGCCCAGCAGGACCCAGGGGAGCCTGTCGGCCCAGCTGCCGTCGCGGAGGCTGGCCCGGAGCGCGGCCTGCATTGAGTGATGGAAGCGCTCGCACAGGCCGTTGGCCTGGGGGTGGTAGGCAGTGGTGCGGTGCAGCTTGACGCCGAGCCCTTGCGCCACCGCTCCCCAGAGCTCCGAGGTGAACTGGGGGCCGTGGTCGGACGAGATGTCTGAGGGGGCGCCAAACCGGGCAACCCAAGTGGCGATGAAAGCTTGCGCAACGTCAGCCGCAGCCATCGCCGCCAATGGCACGGCCTCCGGCCACCGAGTGGTGCAGTCCACCATGATGAGGAGGTGGGTGAAACACCGCGAGGGGGGCAGAGGTCCCACCAAGTCGACGTGTACATGGTCGAACCGACTTTCGGGTACCATAAATGGGGCCAACGGGGCCTGGTTGTGGCGGTGGACCTTCGCGCGCTGGCACGCGAGGCACGTTCTGGCCCAGTCGCGGACGTTCTTCCGGAGGCAATGCCAGACGAACTTTGCCGCGACAAGCTTCTGGGAGGCCTTCGTGCCCGGGTGGGACAGGCCGTGGATGGCGTCAAAAACCTGGCGCTGCCAGCCAGCGGGCACGATGGGGCGAGGCCGGCCGAGGGAGACGTCGCACAAGAGGGCAGTGCCCGCGACGTCAAACGGTACCTCGGTGACGCGGAGGCCGGTGACGGCGGTCCGAAAGGCCTGGACGTCGGGGTCGGCAGTCTGATCCGCCGCCATCCGGGCATAGTCGATCCCGAGGTGGACCGCGTGTGCGATGGACCGGAAAAGGCAATCCGCCACCGGGTTGTCCTTACCCGCGACGTGTCGGATGTCCGTCGTGTATTCGGACACGGCAGAGAGGTGACGCTGCTGCCGGGCCGACCACGGCTCGGCGACCTTGGCCATCGCTAAAATAAGGGGCTTGTGATCGACGAAGGCCGTGAACAGGCGGCCCTCGAGAAGATGGCGGAAGTGTCGGACCGCCAGGTGGGGCCCGAGAAGCTCGCGGTCGAAGGTGCTGGACCGGCGTTCATGCGGGCGGAGCTGCCGGCTAAAAAAACGCCAGCGGCTGCCAAGCACCATTCACCCACTGTTCGTGCACCGCGCCCACCACGTAGTCCGATGCGTCGGTGGTGAGGGCGATCGGTGCATCGGGCGCTGGGTGCGCCAGCATGGTGCCGTTGGCCAAGGCCAGCTTCGCGCCCGCAAACGCCGCGTGCATCTGCTCCGTCCAGGCGATATCACCTTTGCCCGGCTTCCCCCGGAGGGCCTCGTGCAGGGGGCGCAGGAGCTGGGCGACGCGGGGCACGAAGCGGTGATAAAAATTCACCATGCCCAGGAATTCCTGGAGCCCCTTGATCGTGCGGGGGCGCGGGAAACTCGCGCCCCCGCACGATTTCCTGACCGCCTCCACCTTGGCCGGTAAAGGGATGGCCCCGTGCCTGGTGATGCAGTGCCCCAGGAAGTCAATGGCGGTGACGCCGAACCGGCACTTCGCGGGGTTGATTATCAGGCCATGCTGGCCCAGGCGTTCGAAGAGCGTGCGGAGATGGAGCAGGTGCTCCTCCCGGGACGCGCTCGCGACTAGTATGTCGTCCAGGTAGACGTAGACTAAGGACAAGTCACGCAGGACGCTGTCCATGAGCCGCTGGAACGCCTGGGCGGCATTTTTCAACCCAAAAGGCATCCGCAAGAACTTGAAGAGGCCGAAAGTTGTTATAACGGCCATCTTCGGTACGTCGTCCAGCTTTAAGGGGACCTGGTGGTAGCCCCGGATGAGGTCCACCTTGGAAAAAATGGTCGTTTTCGCCAACCGGGCGGAAAAGTCCTGAATGTGCGGAATCAGGTAGCGGTCGGGGGTGGTGGCGTCGTTGAGCCGGCTGTAGTCACCGCACGGCCGCCATCCGCTGCCGGGCTTGGGCACAATGTGCAGAGGTGAGGCCCATGCGCTGTTGGAGCGCCGGACGATGCCCAGCCGCTCCAGCGTGGCGAACTCCGCTTTCGCAACGGCGAGCTTCGTTGGGTCGAGGCGGCGCGCTCGGGCGTAGACCGGTGGTCCGATGGTGGGAATATGGTGTTCCACCCCGTGTTTGACCACCACCGCTGAAAAGGTGGGCCGCGTGAGTGCCGGGAAACTGGCGAGGAGGCGGGTAAACTTGTCCGCTGCCGGAAGCGTACAGACCAACCTCGCCGGGACGGAACCGCCCAGCAAGCCGCTTGGTAAGCCGCTCGGTGAGCCGCTTAGCGAGCTGCTCAACGAGCCGCTCAGCGAGCAAGCGAGCGAGCTGAAGGTTTCGGCCTGGACGAGGCATCTGCGCTTAACGTCCAGCAACAGCCCATGCGCACAAAGGAAATCCGCCCCGAGCAGGGCCATTGGCACGCTGGCTGTGACGAAAGACCATTGGAAGCGCTGTCCCCCGAACAGCAGCGAGAGACAACGCTTCCCGAATGTGCGGATGGGAGTTCCGTTGGCGGCGAGCAAGGCGGGGCCCCGGCCCGCGGCTTGCTTTTCGGACGCGGAGGCAGGGAGGACGCTTACCTACGCTCCAGTGTCGCACAGAAATCGACGACCAGACGAGGTGTCTGTGATGAAAAGGAGGCTGCCGGCATGGCCGACGCTCATGGCCACAAGTGAGCGCCGGCGTGCTCGTTTCCCGACCCGTCGAAAGAGCACGGCGGGCGGCACGCCCTGGCCTTGCGGCCGAACCTGGCATGATAATAGCACAAGGTTTGCCCCGGTGGTGGCTGCTGCGTCGGTCGTAACGGCGGTGGTGGACGGGGTGTAGCAGCGGCCACGAGGGGATCAGGGGGCGCCGAACCCTCTGCACCGGATTTCATTACGGCAGCGCTATACGTCGGCCGCGTGTCGCAGGCCGCGAAAAATTTGTCCGCCTCTCTGGCCAGGGGGCGGGTTCCGTTATGGCCGAACCGGCCAGCACGAGCCGCACCTGCGCAGGGAGCTGGTGGAGGAAAAGCGCTCGGAAAAGGAAATCCGGGTATTTGTCTCCAAGAAGGGACAACATATAGTCCATCCGAATGGACGGTCGTGTGTCGCCGAGGGCGGGAAGGTCAAGGAGGCAGTCGGTGCGGTCGGCCTCCGTGAGTCCGAACGTGGTGAGGAGAAGTCGTTTGAGCGACGCGTACTTGTGGGCGCCCGGCGGGTGCCGAAGGAAGGACACGACTCGGGCGGCAGTGCCGAGCCCAAGGGCGGCGACCACGTGAAAGTACATGGTGTCGTCCGCTGTGATGCCCCGGAGCTGGAATTGGGCCTCGGCCTGCACAAACCAAATGTCGGCCTGTGCTTCCCAGAACTCCGGGAGTTTGACAGCGACAGCGTTGGTAGCCATGGCGCGTTCAGGGGTCAGCTACGGCTGAACCAGTCGGGGTCACCAGTGTGGTGCTATGCACAAACAAGTCGTTTGTCAAGAAGGTAGGCCACCACGCGTTAAACAAGCCCGCGTATATGTCCCTAGGCCACGCCTTGCCCTAGGGCGTGGCCGGTCGGCCGAAAGGCGGGGCATGTATTACAGTTCAACCCTGAGCCTCACGACTCCTTTGCTCCGGGCATGGCCCGAGCCTTGCTTCCACGTCCGGTCGCTCGCATCACCCACTGGTGCGCCGAATTATGACCCGCTGGCATTGTGTCCGCCACAATCCGATGGTTTTCCCATCCGAGCGATCCGATGTTTTCCCATCCGAGCGATACGACAACCCGTCCGAGCGATCCGACGTTTTCCCGTCCGAGCGATCCGACGTTTTCCCGTTTGAGCGATCCGACGTTTTCCCGTTTGAGCGATCCGACGTTTTCCCGTCCGAGCGATCCGACGTTTTCCCATCCGAGCGATCCGACGTTTTCCCATCCGAGCGATCCTACGTTTTCCCGTCCGAGCGATCCGACGTTTTCCCTGTCCTAGGGATCTGACGTTTTCCCATCTGAGCGATCCGACGTTTTCCCGTCCGAGCGATACAACAACCCGTCCGAGCGATCCGACGTTTTCCCGTCCGAGCGATCCGATGTTTTCCCGTCCGAGCGATCCGACGTTTTCCCGTCCGGGTGATCCGACGTTTTCCCGTCCGAGCGATCCGACGTTTTCCCGTCCGGGCGATCCGACGTTTTCCCGTCCGAGCGATCCGACGTTTTCCCGTCCGAGCGATCCGACGTTTTCCCGTCCGAGCGATCCGACGTTTTCCCGTCTGAGCGATCCGACGTTTTCCCGTCCGAGCGAAACCAAGACGTTTTCCCGTCCGAGCGATCCGACGTTTTCCCGTCCGAGCAATCCGACGTTTTCCCTTCCGAGCGATCCGACGTTTTCCCGTCCGAGCGATCCGACGTTTTCCCGTCCAAGCGATCTTACGTTTTCCCGTCTGAGCGATCCGACGTTTTCCCGTCCGAGCAATCCGACGTTTTCCCGTCCGAGCGATCCGACGTTTTCCCGTCCGAGCGATCCGACGTTTTCCTGTCCGAGCGATCCGACGTTTTCCCCTCCGAGCGATCCGTCGTTTTCCCGTCCGAGCGATCCGACGTTTTCCCGTCCGAGCGATCCGACGTTTTCCCGTCCGAGCGATCCGACGTTTTCCCATCCGACGTTTTCCCGTCCGAGCGATCCGACGTTTTCCCGTCCGAGCGATCAGACATTCTCCCGTCCGAGCGATCCGACGTTCTCCCATCCGAGCGATCCGACGTTTTCCCATCCGAGCGATCCGACGTTTTACCGTCCGAGCGATACGACAACCCGTCCGAGCGATCCGACGTTTTCCCGTCCGAGCGATCCGACGTTTTCCCGTTTGAGCGATCCGACGTTTTCCCGTTTGAGCGATCCGACGTTTTCCCGTCCGAGCGATCCGACGTTTTCCCATCCGAGCGATCCGACGTTTTCCCATCCGAGCGATCCTACGTTTTCCCGTCCGAGCGATCCGACGTTTTCCCTGTCCTAGGGATCTGACGTTTTCCCATCTGAGCGATCCGACGTTTTCCCGTCCGAGCGATACAACAACCCGTCCGAGCGATCCGACGTTTTCCCGTCCGAGCGATCCGACGTTTTCCCGTCCGAGCGATCCGACGTTTTCCCGTCCGGGCGATCCGACGTTTTCCCGTCCGAGCGATCCGACGTTTTCCCGTCCGGGCGATCCGACGTTTTGCCGTCCGAGCGATCCGACGTTTTCCCTTCCGAGCGATCCGACGTTTTCCCGTCCGAGCGATCCGACGTTTTCCCGTCCGAGCGATCCGACGTTTTCCCGTCCGAGCGAAACCAAGACGTTTTCCCGTCCGAGCGATCCGCCGTTTTCCCGTCCGAGCAATCCGACGTTTTCCCTTCCGAGCGATCCGACGTTTTCCCGTCCGAGCGATCCGACATTTTCCCGTCCAAGCGATCTTACGTTTTCCCGTCTGAGCGATCCGACGTTTTCCCATCCGAGCAATCCGACGTTTTCCCGTCCGAGCGATCCGACGTTTTCCCGTCCGAGCGATCCGACGTTTTCCTGTCCGAGCAATCCGACGTTTTCCCCTCCGAGCGATCCGACGTTTTCCCGTCCGAGCGATCCGACGTTTTCCCATCCGACGTTTTCCCGTCCGAGCGATCCGACGTTTTCCCATCCGAGCGATCAGACATTCTCCCGTCCGAGCGATCCGACGTTCTCCCATCCGAGCGATCCGACGTTTTCCCATCCGAGCGATCCGACGTTTTACCGTCCGAGCGATCCGACATTTTCCCGTCCGAGCGATCCGACGTTTTCCCTTCCGAGCGATCCGACGTTTTCCCGTCCGAGCGATCCGACGTTTTCCCGTCCGAGCGATCCCACGTTTTCCCGTCCGAGCGATCCGACGTTTTCCCGTCCGAGAGATCCGACGTTTTCCCGTCCGAGCGATCCGACGTTTTCCCTTCCGAGCGATCCGACGTTTTCCCGTCCGAGCGATCCGACGTTTTCCCGTCCGAGCGATCCGACGTTTTCCCATCCTAGCGATCCGACGTTTTCCCGTCCGAGCGATCCGACGTTTTCCCGTCCGAGCGATCCGACGTTTTCCCATCCGAGCGATCCGACGTTTTCCCCTCCGAGCGATCCGACGTTTTCCCCTCCGAGCGATCCGACGTTTTCCCATCCGAGCGATCCGACGTTTTCCCATCGGAGCGATCCGACGTTTTCCCGTCCGAGCGATCCGACGTTTTCCCGTCCGAAGGATCCGACGTTTTCCCATCTGAGCGATCCGACGTTTTCCCGTCCGAGCGATACGACAACCCGTCCGAGCGATCCGACGTTTTCCCGTCCGAGCGATCCGACGTTTTCCCGTCCGAGCGATCCGACGTTTTCCCGTCCGGGCGATCCGACGTTTTCCCGTCCGAGCGATCCGACGTTTTCCCGTCTGAGCGATCCGACGTTTTCCCGTCCGAGCGATCCGACGTTTTCCCGTCCGAGCGATCCGACGTTTTCCCGTCCGAGCGATCCGACGTTTTCCCGTCCGAGCGATCCGACGTTTTCCTGTCCGAGCGATCCGACGTTTTCCCCTCCGAGCGATCTGACGTTTTCCCGTCCGAGCGATCCGACGTTTTCCCGTCCGAGCGATCCGACGTTTTCCCATCCGACGTTTTCCCGTCCGAGCGATCCGACGTTTTCCCGTCCGAGCGATCCGACATTCTCCCGTCCGAGCGATCCGACGTTCTCCCATCCGAGCGATCCGACGTTCTCCCATCCGAGCGATCCGACGTTTTCCCATCCGAGCGATCCGACGTTTTACCGTCCGAGCGATCCGACGTTTTCCCATCCGAGCGATCCGACGTTTTCCCATCCGAGCGATCCGACGTTTTCCCATCCGAGCGATCCGACGTTTTCCCGTCTGAGCGATCCGACGTTTTCCCGTCCGAGCGATCCGACGTTTTCCCGTCCGAGCGATTCGACGTTTTCCCGTCCGAGCGATCCGACGTTTTCCCGTCCGAGCGATCCGACGTTTTCCCGTCCGAGCGATCCGACGTTCTCCCATCCGAGCGATCCGACGTTCTCCCATCCGAGCGATCCGACGTTCTCCCATCCGAGCGATCCGACGTTTTCCCATCCGAGCGATCCGACGTTTTACCGTCCGAGCGATCCGACGTTTTCCCATCCGAGCGATCCGACGTTTTCCCATCCGAGCGATCCGACGTTTTCCCGTCTGAGCGATCCGACGTTTTCCCGTCCGAGCGATCCGACGTTTTCCCGTCCGAGCGATTCGACGTTTTCCCGTCCGAGCGATCCGACGTTTTCCCGTCCGAGCGATCCGACGTTTTCCCGTCCGAGCGATCCGACGTTTTCCCGTCCGAGCGATCCGACGTTTTCCCGTCCGAGCGATCCGACGTTTTCCCGTCCGAGCGATCCGACGTTTTCCCGTCCGAGCGATCCGACGTTTTCCCGTCCGAGCGATCCGACATTCTCCCGTCCGAGCGATCCGACGTTCTCCCACCCGAGCGATCCGACGTTTTACCGTCCGAGTGATCCGACGTTTTCCCGTCCGAGCGATCCGACGTTTTCCCTTCCGAGCGATCCGACGTTTTCCCGTCCGAGCGATCCGACGTTTTCCCGTCCGAGCGATCCGACGTTTTCCCTTCCGAGCGATCCGACGTTTTCCCGTCCGAGCGATCCGACGTTTTCCCATCCGAGCGATCCGACGTTTTCCCTTCCGAGCGATCCGACGTTTTCCCGTCCGAGCGATCCGACGTTTTCCCATCCGAGCGATCCGACGTTCACAGTTTCGCGTCAATCGCTCAAGCGATCGTGGAAAAAACGAATTAAAAGCGGAATATAGAACGGCACTTGGTGGAGAGCATACCTGCGCCAGGTGAGCAGTTTACGTTTTGTTATCCCACTGATAGGTCGGATCTGGGTTCGAACCTGAACCAATATCGAATCGGCTTGTTGTTGACACCTCACCAACTCCTCCACCAAAGACAGACAGGTGAGAACATTACCTGCATCCACCTTCGAAGGTAAATATTTCGGATGCAAACACGACACAGACAGGATGAGCGAAACGGCCGATTCCTGTTTCCGTCACGGGATCCTTTCTCCGTGTTTGTCGTTACCTGGTTTACACATGTGTACAAGACAGTCGTGATGAAAAACTACAAACCGGCAGGTGTTGGGTCAGGTGGACCACGAAACAACATCGACCCCGTCCTTACAGCCCACAGGTGATCGATCACCAGGGTTCACAGGTTGGCCTGGACTGCATGTGCGCACACTGGACTCTAAACCGTCTAGACCAGGGTTCGAATCCCAACCCAGGTATAAACTACCTTCCTGGTGTTTCACATGCCAAGTGATTCATCAATGTGTACGCCGTCCGTCGGATGGACGTTAAGCCGGGCGTCCCGTCTGCCTGCATTACTTGGTGGACATTAAAGACCCCACGGTGTTCTTCGCGAAGAGTAGGCGAGTTATCACCAGCATCATGAACAAATTACAAATTCTGCCCGAACTACGACCCCAAACCCTCACACCTCCTCAACCCCCCTCAATTCTCCTCCCCCACCCACCTCACACCTCCTCCCCCACCCTCCTGCCCCACCTCCCCCACCCCTCACACCTCATCCGCTTCACACCTTCTCTCCTCACACCTCTTCCCCCACCGCCCCCACCCCTCATCCCGCTTCACACCTTCTCCCCTCACACCTCCTCACACCACCTCCCACCTCACACATTCTCTGCTCACACCTCCTCCCCCAAACTCCTCACACCTCCTCCCCCACCCCTCACACCTCCTCCCCCACTCCTCACACCTCCTCCCCCATCTTCTCACACCTCCTCACACCACCTCCTCCACACGTGGAACATGTCTTTAAATCCTTACAATTCTCACACTCTCACTATCTCTCTCCAAAAGAACCATCGGACATGACATAGAGACCGTAGGGTTGAAGGAAAGGCCAATGGAGTGAAGGAGGGAGGGGTTGTTAAATTGAGGTTTGGTGAAGCGGATTATTCGTTGATTGAGGAGATTAAAAGTGGTAAGTGGGAAAAGATCACACAGGGAATACAAAAACCTACCTCACAATGCATTTCCCTCCCACTCCCCAAACCCTGGACAAAGGGCAAAGGTCGAACGAGCGCATAAATTAACGACAAAACGTCTGGAGAATCCAATGTGTGTGCTCTTCATGGGGTACATTTCCAAAACCGTAACAGTGTGTGTGTGTGTATATGTGTGTGTGTGTGTGTGTGTGTGTGTGTGTGTGTGTGTGTGTGTGTGTGTGTGTGTGTGTGTGTGTGTGTGTGTGTGTGTGTGTATATCTCTGTGCGTGTGTGTGTTTGTGTGTATCTGTGTGTTTGTGTGTGTGTGTGTGTGTGTGTGTGTGTGTGTGTGTGTATGTGTGTGTATCTGTGTGTATCTGTATGTATCTGTATGTGTGTGTATCTGTGTGTTTGTGTGTGTCTGTGTGTTTGTGTGTGTCTGTGTATCTGTGTGTGTTTGTGTTTGTGTGTATCTGTGTGTGTTTGTGTATCTGTGTTTGTGTGTATCTGTGTGCTTGTGTGTATGTGTGTGTGTTTGTGTATCTGTGTGTTTGTGTGTATCTGTGTGTGTTTGTGTATCTGTGTGTTTGCGTGTATCTGTGTATCTGTGTGTTTGTGTGTATCTGTGTGTGTTTGTGTGTATCTGTGTGTGTTTGTGTATCTGTGTGTTTGTGTGTATCTGTGTGTTTGTGTGTATCTGTGTGTGTTTGTGTATCTGTGTGTATCTGTGTATCTGTGTGTTTGTGTGTATCTGTGTGTTTGTGTGTATCTGTGTTTGTGTGTATCTGTGTATCTGTGTGTGTTTGTGTATCTGTGTGTTTGTGTGTATCTGTGTATCTGTGTGTTTGTGTGTATCTGTGTTGTTACGGATTCGTCACTTCCGTTGTTGTGGTTTTCATCCACTGTGATTCCATGTACTATTATTGTTGTCGTTTGAAAGACATAGAGATTACTATTTTCAAAACGTAAAAAAGTTAAGGTTTTAAATGAAACCGGAACCGGGCAACGACGAGGAGGAAGAGGAGGAAGAGAAGGCGGAGCGAGTGAGCCGGACAAGAAGCCGAGCTGCTTTCGAGGTCTGGAGCGAACGATTGGCGATCGAGGGTCACGAGTGAACTTTGGGTTTCCCGGGAAAGGGATTCCTGCGACAGAGTTGTCATCGCTGTGACAGATAAACCTGCGTGACAGGTTTTGCGGTTGATTCCGGAGAGCAGAGTGCCGTTACGCCACGAGTGCCATTACGCCATTTTTACCTCACGCAGGATTTGCGCTTCGCTCAAGGTTTTTCGCCTCGCTTCAACCATTTTCACCGCATTCAGACGTTAATCTGGTGTGTGTGTGCAACGTGGCTTTTGAGTGGGAAATCTGCGGTTCGCCGAGTAGGAGCCGTGGAACGTCCACACCCGAGGGTGTGATTTCCCAGTCGCCTTGAGGGCACCTTTGCGCAGCTTTGGCAGCGTGACTGTGACTGTCATCCGAACGGGATTCTGGTCTCGATTAGACATCGTTCTGACGATTACTGGAGCGGATCGACTTTGGCTTGATGCCAGAATAGAGACAATGGGAATGTTCTTCTTTTCGCTCACTTGGAGCACAGTGAGTTATATTGTACGAACCTCATGGCACCATCATAGGAAATATATATTGGTTGTACAATTGATTACTATTGTTGTTATACTGTTATTCTTGTGTGACCTTAATACAATATTTGTTTGTTGGTAACAATTGGTGTGGTTTCACCATTGATCTTTGACATACAGAATAACACATCTTTTTGCCGTGACTCCTCTCGGGGCTCGGAGGTACACCGTGACCGGGGTTTGGGGAGGAGCACGTAACAGAAATTGGGGGCTCGTCTTTGCTGATAGAATTCCCTAACATCCTCGTCCGGGATAGAATTCCCTAACATTCCCAAAATTCCCAAATTTGAAATTTTTTGTGTGAAGGTTAACAGGTGTTAACTGATAGTCACCATGGTGTTTGATGCAGAAAAGTTTGCGGCGTCCCCCAATGAGGCACAGTTCCAAGCGTTAAAAAGATCGGAACTCTTGATATTGGCCAAATATTTTAACTTGGAGGTCCGAGTTAATATGAAGAAAGCCGAGATGCAGACATTGGTGGTAGAATCTCTGGTGGGACAAGGAACATGGAAAGAGGTAGCCTTGGATTGGTTAAACCGAGGAAAAAGAAAATGTGGAGCTCCGGAAAATGGAGATGCAACTGCAGAGCCAGGAAAGGTTAAAAGCAGAGGAAAGGAAAGCAGAAAAGGAAAGAGCAGAACAGGAACGAGAACTCGAGGAGAGAAGAGGAGAGGAAAGGAGAGCTGAAGAAGAAAGAAGAGCAGAGGAAAGAGCAGAGGAAAGGAGAGCTGAAAAGGAACTCGAGGAAAGAAGAGCAGAATTGGAACGAGAACTCGAGGAGAGAAGAGCAGAGGAAGGAGCAGAGGAAAGTCGAGCCGAAAAGGAGTTAAAGGAACGTGACATGGAGTATCAGAAGGAACTTAAACTCAAGGAGCTGGAATTACTGGGAGAACGGAGAGAAGTAGTATCCATGCCGGCTAGTTCGACAACAAGTCAGAACACTTGGGATGTGGGTAGGCATGTGAGGCTGGTTCCACCCTTCAATGAAAAGGAGGTAGCCAAGTTTTTTTTACACTTTGAGAAAGTTTGACTTTGACAGTTGATTTCAACTGTCATCATGCCAGTTGGCTGGGTGTGGGTACCTCTCTCACCAGCCATGGCTCCTCAGCAAAGGACTTCTGCGACTCACTGGGACTGACACAATCTGTCAATTTCCCGACCCGGATCTCAGTCAACGGAACATCTTCTCTTCTGGACTTGGTTATGACTAACTTCCCTGAAAATGTCTGCTGCTCTTCTTCTGCTCCGATCGGAACATCTGATCATGTCCTTGTTAAAGTGGACATCTCTCTGACCATCCTCAGGGAGCCTGCTCAGCGTCGACGAGTCTGGCATTTCACTCAGGCCAACTGGCACGGTCTTCAAGCAGCCATCAATCATCTGGACTGGTCTCCCATCTCTACCACCTCTGACATCAACTCATCCTGGGAATTCTTCCAAAGTAAATTGCTCTCTCTCATGCACAGATTTATCCCATCTCGTCTTCAGTTGTCATACCGTTCCTCCCGTCCATGGTACACGGAATCTTGTGGTGAGGCTGTTGCCCAGAAACAACTTGCCTTCGTCTCCTGGAAAGCAAATCCAACGGAAGGAAATCTCATTTCCTTTCACAAAGCCCGAAACAAGTGTGTGTCCACCCTCAGGAGAGCCAGGAAACAATATCTCTCCGTTCTCAAGACCGAACTCTCTTATCTGTCTCCCTCTTCCAAATCCTGGTGGCGTCTGGTCAAATCCGTTTCTGGTGTTTGTTCCCCCTCCATCCCCTCCCTTACCTCAAACGGCTACACAGCTGACTCCGCACGTGAAAAAGCTGAATGCCTCAACTCTGTGTTTGCCTCTAAATCTTGTGTCCCAAACCCATCCCTCTCTGTACCCACCATACCCAGTCGTACCCTGCTGCTCCTGGACTCCGTGTCCTTTCCTCCTGACAAGGTGGAAAAGTTTCTGTCAACCCTCGACTCTGATTCTGCAACTGGACCCGACGGCATCAGCCCACGGGTCCTAAAATCCTGCTCTGCTGCTCTATCTCACCCTCTCTCTGTTCTCTTCACCCTCTCTTTTGCTCAAGGTCAACTGCCATCTGCTTGGAAATCAGCCAACATCACCGCTTTGCACAAAAAAGGTGCAAAAACAGATCCTTGCAACTACAGACCAATCAGCCTTCTCCCAATTATCAGCAAAGTCATGGAATCCATCATTGCTTCTGATATGAAATCTTTCCTCTTCTCCAATGGCTTGATCTCTGATCATCAATTTGGTTTCAGACCAGGTCACTCTACTCTGGACATGCTGCTTCTGCTGTCTCAACAATGGATGGAGGTCCTCAATGCCAAACAGGAAATTAGAGCTGTCTCCCTCGACATATCACGTGCCTTCGACACGGTCTGGCACCCCGCTCTGCTCACCAAACTCTCCTCCTTTGGTATCCATGGAAATCTCCACGCATGGCTGGCGGACTTCCTCTCTAGTCGTCGTCAACGTGTGGCCCTGAATGGGTTTCTCTCATCTCCTCTTCCTGTTCAGGCTGGAGTTCCCCAAGGCAGTGTTCTGGGCCCCGTGCTTTTTCTGGTCTTCATCAATGATCTCTCTGACTCTCTCGAAAATCCTCTCTATCTCTTTGCTGATGACTCCACTCTCTGCCGCTCCATTCCTCTTCCCTCAGATCGGCAGTCTGCTGCCTCCTCACTCTCTGAAGACCTGGACAAAATCACAGACTGGTCAAACAAGTGGAACATGTCTTTCAATCCTGACAAATCTCACACTCTTACTATGTCTCTCCGAAAAGATCGACTGGACAACCCTCCCATCTACTTTCTCAACAATCCTCTCCAAGAAGTTCTGTCGCTCAAGATTTTGGGTCTCACTATCTGCCATGATCTTTCTTGGGAAAACCACATTTCCAAGCTGGCCTCCAAAGCCAGTCGCCGACTGGGCATCCTCCGTCGTGCGAAGTCCTTCCTCGGCACACCTGAGCTCCTCACCACATACAAGGCTTTCATCCGCAGCTCAATGGAATACTGTTCTCCCCTCTCCTCTCGAAAATCCTCTCTATCTCTTTGCTGATGACTCCACTCTCTGCCGCTCCATTCCTCTTCCCTCAGATCGGCAGTCTGCTGCCTCCTCACTCTCTGAAGACCTGGACAAAATCACAGACTGGTCAAACAAGTGGAACATGTCTTTCAATCCTGACAAATCTCACACTCTTACTATGTCTCTCCGAAAAGATCGACTGGACAACCCTCCCATCTACTTTCTCAACAATCCTCTCCAAGAAGTTCTGTCGCTCAAGATTTTGGGTCTCACTATCTGCCATGATCTTTCTTGGGAAAACCACATTTCCAAGCTGGCCTCCAAAGCCAGTCGCCGACTGGGCATCCTCCGTCGTGCGAAGTCCTTCCTCGGCACACCTGAGCTCCTCACCACATACAAGGCTTTCATCCGCAGCTCAATGGAATACTGTTCTCCCCTATGGTTCTCCCCTATTTCATCTGGATGAAACCATGTTTGATAGGTGGTGTGACTCTAAGGGGATTGGGAAAGACTTCAACCTGTTGCGACAATTGATCTTGGTGGAGGAATTCAAACAGTGTGTCCACGCGGACATTAAAGTACATCTGGATGAAAAGAAAGTACCAGAGTTGTATGAGGCAGCAACCATGGCAGATGACTATGCCTTGACACACAGGATGGGCCGGTGCTCCTGCCTCACACCTAGCTCGGCTTCACGCTGTTGAAACCAAAGCTTTCAGAATTATTGGAATCTCCCGCGATGAAGCTATCTCTGAGGGCCTTTCACTCACTCACCACAGGCAGGTAGGTGGTCTTTCTGTCTTCTACCGACTCCTCTCCGGCCTTGCACCCCCAGCTCTCTCTGTGCTCTGTCCCCCAAATATTCCTACAGGTCGCACAAGATCTGCCAGCAACCCTCTGATGGTTAAACTGCCGAAATCTCGGCTCTCCGCTCACCTTCACTCTTTCATTCCTCTTTTCTCCCGCCTCTGGAACAAACTCCCTCACTCCCTTCAATCCCACTCCTCCCTCCAGGTCTTTAAAACAGCTGTTCACCACCATCTCTTATCTTCCCCCATCCAAAACCTTGATCTTTTCTACCCCCGCTAATTCACCCCAGATCCACCTTGTTTGAAATTCCAACTTCTTTCCTGGAAGTCCTGGCAGTGTCCATATGTTTTATACCTCTCCCACTGCCCCCTTCCCACGCCCCCCCCCCCCAAAGCCCTCGCCCTCTCTCAGATCTCTCGATGTCTCCATGTGTCTCGGTCCCTGCTCTCAAATGTTGTGTTTGTGTCCTTCCCCCTCTCTCCCCATCTTGTCTACCGCTCCCTATGTTATATGTTTTATGTGTCGGTTTGTCTTTCTGTGTGATTAATGTTCGCTCTTTCACGAGCCTCGATCTTGTATACAAAAAAAAAAAAAAAAAAAAAAAAGTGGCTCAAATGCTAAAATGGCCTGTGGGGTACTGGACTATGTTAGTGCAAAGTGTTCTGGTGGGTAAAGCTCAAGATATCTATTGGCTTTACCGATTGACCAATGTGCAGATTATGAGATAGTGAAGAAAAAACATTCTCCAAGCCTATGAATTGGTCCCGGAAGCTTACCGGCAAAAAATCCGGAATGCCAGGAAGAGGGAGACTGAGACCCATGTGGAGTTTGCCAGAATGAAGGAAACCATGTTTGATAGGTGGTGTGACTCTAAGGGGATTGGGAAAGACTTCAACCTGTTGCGACAATTGATCTTGGTGGAGGAATTCAAACAGTGTGTCCACGCGGACATTAAAGTACATCTGGATGAAAAGAAGTACCAGAGTTGTATGAGGCAGCAACCGTGGCAGTTGACTATGCCTTGACACACAGGATGGGGTTCCACAAACCTAACTTCCCGCCCAGACCTAGCCAGGGGAGTTATGGTAAATCAGGGGCAGAGAACAAATATTCATGGAGGCGGCCAAGAGATGACTATGGGGACAAATCTGATACCGCGAATTTTAGGGATCAGAAGACTACAGTTCCAAGACATACCTATCATCCCGGGGGCCCGAGGCAGACCACGAGTTTTTCCTCCGGGCCTACTTGCGCTTTTTGCAAGAAACCTGGACATTTGATGTCCCAATGTTACGCCCTGAAAAGGAAAAATCAGGAGCGGAGTCAGACTAGTACAACTCCGAATGCATTGGCAAATGCGAGAAATCGTCCTTGGAGGACAGTGCCTTGTGAAGGTTCCCATGCCAAAGGTACGGCATCACAGAACGACCTTGTTCAAGAGGGTTACAAACCTTTTATTTCAGAGGGGTTTGTGTTACTGGATGGAGACTTAACGAACCAGAGACCTGTTAGGGTATTGTGGGATACAGGAGCACATCAATCTTTGATGCTTGAAGGCATTTTGCCATTGTCAGAGAAGACGGCAACTGGTGTTAGTGTTCTTTTACAGGGGGTTGGTGGCTATGTTAAAGCTCCTCTTAATGTCATCCATTTGAAGTCTGATTTGGTGTCAGGACCGGTCACCGTAGGTTTACAAGCCACTCTTCCTGTAGAGGGAATGTCTTTTATTATCGGGAATGATTTGGGCGGTGGTCGAGTTTCTGGTAATCCAATGTTGGTTGAAAAGCCCAGTATGGAAAATAACACAGCACAGTTAGAGCAGGAGATTCCGGGTATCTTTCCATCCTGTGCAGTGACTCGTGCTATGGGTAGGAAGCGCTCTGAAGAGAAGGAGAAGGAAGGCGATGTAGATTTGGGTTCCTTAGAGGTATTGGAGGAAAATTCTCAAAGAGGTAATAGGAAAGGGAGTGACATCAAGGAACTTAAGGAAAACGTGGCATCTGGAATCAAAGAGGAAATGGAGTGTCCGTCGGAGACATCTGGGAGCAACAACAACAACAACATGCATTTTAAGGCCATTTTCCCTGCTAGAGTGGGGGTTAGCCTTGCGGTCCCCATGACAATCTTCTCCATTTTGCCCTATTTTCTGCATCTCTCCTTGTTAACCCCCTTGCCCGCATTTCTTCTTCCACCATCTTTAGCAAAGTCTTTCTCGGTCTTCCCCGTCCTCTACTTCCTTCTACATTCATTTCCATCACTCTTCTCAACCAGTCACTTTCATCCTTCCTCAACACATGACCAAACCATCTCAACCTGTTCCTCTTCACAGCATCGATCACAGGCTCTATTCCCATCATTTTTCGCAATTCATCATTTGTCTTCCTCTCTCTCAACGATACTCCGCACATCCATCGAACCATTCGCATTTCCACCCTTTCCAACCTTCGTTGCTGCTCTACGTTCATTACCCATGTCTCGCTCCCATAAATCATAACACTTCTCACACATGCAGCATACACCTTTCCCTTCAGCTTCAACGACACTCCCCTCCTCATCAGCACGCCACTCAGTTCCTGAAACTTCTTCCATGCACATCTCACTCCAGCAACCGTTGCCGAGTCTGATCCACCTTCTCCATTCAGCATGTCTCCGAGGTAGCAAAATGTTTTCACACCTTCCAGCTTCACGCCGTCTCCAAGATCCAACTCAACATTTCCTCCATCTGCAGCTCCCTCTGTGCACACCTTACATTTGAATGTAGCTGCCGCACTGGTTAATGACCTTCTCAGACCACTACATTTTTGATGAACCCACTCAGCGCACATTGTACATTGAATGGAGTTCACTCCGACACCCTTCCTGCACACAGCACAGGGCCACTTCCCAGTTCTTTCCACCTCACCACATGCTTTACCACTTGCCATCACCTTCGTCTTTCCGATATTCACCTTCAGACCTTTTGTCTCCATACATTCCTTCCACTTGTTCATCTTTTCCTTCAGTCCATCCATACTTTCCGCAAACACCAGATCATCTGCATACAACAACTCCCACGGTAAACCCTCCTTTACGTTCTGAGCCAGCACCTCCATCACAGGGAGCGAGGTTGAGCAAACGGTGCTGGTCCGAAAGAGACTTGTTGAAGAACAACACGGAGATTCGGAGATCCGGAGTTTGATTGATAAAGCCGTTACAGAGGAAGAGGCTATGAAGATACCTGTTGGTTACTTCATGAAAGGGGAAATACTCATTCGAAAATGGAGACCACCAGAGGTGCCAGCAAACGATGAGTGGAAAGTTCATTACCAAATTGTGGTGCCACCGCCGTACCGGAAGGAGATATTGAGTTTGGCGCATGAGACACCTTTGGCCGGGCACCTTGGAGTGAACAAGACCTGTGACAGAATATTGGTACATTTTTTCTGGCCAGGATTGCGACGTGATGTGGCGGAGTTCTGTAAATCTTGCCATTCTTGCCAGCTGGTGGGAAAACCTAATCAGAAAGTCCCATCCGCACCTTTAAAACCAATTCCAGCTTTTGAAGAGCCATTTAGCCATGTCATTATTGACTGTGTAGGCCCTTTACCGAAAACTAAGGCTGGACATCAATATTTGTTGACCATGATGTGCGCTTCCACGAGGTTCCCAGAAGCACTGCCTCTTAGAAAAATTACTGCGGCAGTTATTGCGAAGGCCTTGATTAAATTTTTCACTTTGGTTGGCCTAACTAAGGTCATCCTTAGTTAGGCCAACTAAGGATTGTTGGTGGAAACAGTGATGTGTTTTGATGGAAACAAACAACTAAGGAAACAGTGATGACTCCATCTACATCTCGCTGTCTGATAATATGGACCAACTTCTATCTACCCATCCCAACTCTCTCTTCCTCATATGTGGTGATTTCAACTGTCACCATGCCAGTTGGCTGGGGGTGGGTACCTCTCTCACCAGCCATGGCTCTTCAGCAAAGGACTTCTGTGACTCACTGGGACTGACACAATCTGTCAATTTCCCAACCCGGATCTCAGTCAACGGAGCATCTTCTCTTCTGGACTTGGTTATGACTAACTTCCCTGAAAATGTCTGCTGCTCTTCTTCTGCTCCAATCGGCTCATCTGATCATGAGCTTGTTAAAGTGGACATCTCTCTGACCATTCTCAGAGAGCCTCCTCAGCGTCGACGAGTCTGGCATTTCACTCAGGCCAACTGGCACGGTCTTCAAGCAGCCATCAATCATCTGGACTGGTCTCCCATCTCTACTGCCTCTGACATCAACTCATCCTGGGAATTCTTCCAAAGTAAATTGCTCTCTCTCATGCACAGATTTATCCCATCTCGTCTTCAGTTGTCATACCCTTCCTCCCGTCCATGGTACATGGAATCTTGTGGTGAGGCTGTTGCCCAGAAACAACTTGCTTTTGTCTCCTGGAAAGCAAATCCAACGGAAGGAAATCTTATTTCCTTTCACAAAGCCCGAAACAAGTGTGTGTCCACCCTCAGGAGAGCCAGGAAACAATATCTCTCCGTTCTCAAGACCGAACTCTCTTATCTGTCTCCCTCTTCCAAATCCTGGTGGCGTCTGGTCAAATCTGTTTCTGGTGTTTGTTCCCCCTCCATCCCCTCCCTCACCTCAAATGGCCACACGGCTGACTCCGCACGTGAAAAAGCTGAATGCCTCAACTCTGTGTTTGCCTCTGTGGTTGCCTCTGTGTTTGCCTCTGTGTTTGCCTCTGTGTTTGCCTTGCTTGTTAAAGTGGACATCTCACTGGCCATTCTCAGAGAGCCTCCTCAGCGCCGACGAGTCTGGCATTTCACTCAGGCTGACTGGCACGGTCTGCAAGCAGCCATCAATCAACTGGACTGGTCTCCCATCTCTAATGCCTCTGACATCAATTCTTCCTGGGAATTCTTCCAAAGCAAACTGCTCTCTCTCATGCACAGATTTATCCCATCTCGTCTTCAGTTGTCTTACCCTTCGTCCCGTCCATGGTACACTGAATCTTGTGGTGAGGCAGTTGCCCTGAAACAACTTGCCTTTGCGTCTTGGAAGGCAAATCCAACTGAAGGCAATCTCAGTTCCTTCCACCAAGCTCGAAACAAGTGTGTTTCTACCCTCAGGAGTGCCAGGAAGCACTATATCTCCACACTCAAGATTGAACTCTCAAACCTGTCTCCTTCCTCCAAATCCTGGTGGCGTCTGGTCAAATCCGTTTCTGGTGTTTGTTCCCCCTCCATCCCCTCCCTTACCTCAAATGGCTACACAGTTGACACCGCACGTGACAAAGCCGAATGCCTCAACTCTGTGTTTGCCTCAAAATCTTGTGTCCCAAACCCATCTCTCTCTGTTCCTACCTTTCCCAGTCGAACCCAACTGCTCCTGGACTCTGTGTCCTTCTCTCCTGACAAGGTGGAGAAGTTTTTTTTATCAAACCTCGACTCTGATTCTGCAACTGGACCAGATGGCATCAGCCCTTGGGTCCTAAAATCCTGCTCTGCCGCTCTATCTCACCCTCTCTCTGTTCTTTTCACCCTCTCTTTTGCTCAAGGTCATCTGCCAGCATCTTGGAAATCAGCAAACATTACCGCTTTACACAAAAAAGGTGCAAAAACAGATCCTTGCAACTACAGACCAATCAGCCTGCTCCCAATTATCAGCAAAGTCATGGAATCCATCATTGCTTCAGATATCAAATCCTTCCTCTTCTCCAATGGCTTGATCTCTGATCATCAATTTGGATTCAGACCAGGTCATTCTACTCTGGACATGTTGCTTCTGCTGTCTCAACAATGGATGGAGGTCCTCAATGCCAAACAGGAAATCAGAGCTGTCTCACTTGACATATCACGTGCCTTCGATACGGTCTGGCACCCAGCTCTGCTCACCAAACTCACCTCCTATGGTATTCAGGGAAATCTCCACTCATGGCTTGCGGATTTCCTCTCTGGTCGTAGGCAACGTGTGGCCCTGAATGGATTTCTCTCATCTTCCCTGCCTGTTCTGGCTGGAGTTCCTCAAGGTAGTGTTCTGGGCCCTGTGCTATTTCTGGTCTTCATCAATGATCTCTCCGACTCTCTGGAAAATCCTCTCTATCTCTTTGCTGATGACTCCACTATCTGCCGCTCCATTCCTCATCCCTCAGATCGGCAGTCTGCAGCCTCCTCACTATCTGCAGACCTGGACAAAATCACAGACTGGTCAAACAAATGGAACATGTCTTTCAATCCTGACAAATCTCACACTCTTACTATGTCTCTCCGAAAGGACCGACTGGACAACCCTCCCATCTACTTTCTCAACAATCCTCTCCAAGAAGTTCTGTCGCTCAAGCTTTTGGGTCTCACTATCTGCCATGATCTTTCTTGGGAAAACCACATTTCCAAGCTGGCCTCCAAAGCCAGTCGCCGACTGGGCATCCTCCGTCGTGCGAAGTCCTTTCTTGGCACACATGAGCTCCTCACCACATACAAGGCTTTCATCCGCAGCTCAATGGAATACTATTCCCCCCTCTGGGCTGGTGCTCCTGCCTCACACCTTGTTCGGCTTCACGCTGTTGAGGCCAAAGCTTTCAGAATCATTGGAATCTCCTGCGATGTAGTCAACTCCGAGGGCCTTTCACTCACTCACCGCAGGCAGGTTGGTGGTCTTTCTGTCTTCTACCGACTCCTCTCTGGCCTTGCTTCCCCAGCTCTCTCTGTGCTCTGTCCCCCCAATATTCCTTCAGGTCGCACAAGATCTGCCTGCAACCCTCTTATGGTTAAACTGCCAAAGTCTAGGCTCTCTGCTCACCTTCACTCTTTCATTCCCCTTTTCTCCCGCCTCTGGAACAAACTCCCCCACTCCCTTCAATCCCACTCCTCCCTCCAGGTCTTTAAAACAGCTGTTCACAACCATCTCTTATCTTCCCCCATCGAAAACCTTGATCTTTTCTACCCCCGGTAATTCACCCCAGAGTCCTTGCAGTGTTCATATGTTTTATTCCTCTCCCACCTCCCCCCAAGTCCTCCCGATGTCCCTGCTCTAAAATGTTGTGTTTGTGTCCTTCCCCCTCTCTCCCCATCTTGTCTGCCGCTCCCCTTGTTTTTTGTTTTTTGTGTGTCGGTTTGTCTTTTTGTGTGATTAATGTTCGCTCTTTCACGAGCCTCAATGTTGTATACAAAAAAAAAAAAAAAAAAATCTTGTGTCCCAAACCCATCCCTCTATGTACCCACCGTACCCAGCTGCTCCTGGACTCTGTGTCCTTTCCTCCTGACAAGGTGGAAAAGTTTCTGTCAACCCTCGACTGATTCTGCAACTGGACCTGACGGCATCAGCCCACGGGTCCTAAAATCATGTTCTTCCGCTCTTTCACTCCCTCTCTCTGTTCTCTTCACCCTCTCTTTTGCTCAAGGTCATCTTCCATCTGCTTGGAAATCAGCCAACATCACCGCTTTGCACAAAAAAGGTGCAAAAACAGATCCCAGCAACTACAGACCAATCAGCCTTCTCCCAATTATCAGCAAAGTCATGGAATCCATCATTGCTTCAGATATGAAATCTTTCCTCTTCTCCAATGGCTTGATCTCTGATCATCAATTTGGTTTCAGACCTGGACACTCTACTCTGGACATGCTGCTTCTGCTTTCTCAACAATGGATGGAGGTCCTCAATGCCAAACAGGAAATTAGAGCAGTCTCCCTTGACATATCACGTGCCTTCGATACGGTCTGGCACCCCGCTCTGCTCACCAAACTCTCCTCTTTTGGTATCCATGGAAATCTCCACGCATGGCTGGCGGACTTCCTCTCTGGTCGTAGTCAACGTGTGGCCCTGAATGGGTTTCTCTCATTTCCTCTTCCTGTTCAGGCTGGAGTTCCCCAAGGCAGTGTTCTGGGCCCTGTGCTTTTTCTGGTCTTCATCAATGATCTCTCTGACTCTCTTGAAAATCCTCTCTATCTCTTTGCTGACGACTCTACTCTCTGTCGCTCCATTCTTCATCCCTCAGATCGGCAGTCTGCAGCCTCCTCACTCTCTGCAGACCTTGACAAAATCACAGACTGGGCAAACAAGTGGAACATGTCTTTCAATCCTGACAAATCTCACACTCTTACGATGTCTCTCCGAAAAGACCGACTGGACAACCCTCCCATCCACTTTCTGAATAATCCTCTCCACGAAGTTCTGTCACTCAAGCTTTTGGGTCTCACTATCTGCCATGATCTTTCCTGGGAAAACCACATTTCAAATCTGGCCTCCAAAGCCAGTCGCCGACTGGGCATCCTCCGTCGTGCGAAGTCCTTTCTTGGCACACATGAGCTCCTCACCACATACAAGGCTTTCATCCGCAGCTCAATGGAATACTATTCCCCCCTCTGGGCTGGTGCTCCTGCCTCACACCTTGCTCGGCTTCATGCTGTTGAGGCCAAAGCTTTCAGAATCATTGGAATCTCCTGCGATGTAGTCAACTCCGAGGGCCTTTCACTCACTCACCGCAGGCAGGTTGGTGGTCTTTCTGTCTTCTACCGACTCCTCTCCGGCCTTGCTCCCCCAGCTCTCTCTGTGCTCTGTCCCCCCAATATTCCTTCAGGTCGCACAAGATCTGCCTGCAACCCTCTTATGGTTAAACTGCCAAAGTCTAGGCTCTCTGCTCACCTTCACTCTTTCATTCCCCTTTTCTCCCGCCTCTGGAACAAACTCCCTCACTCCCTTCAATCCCACTCCTCCCTCCAGGTCTTTAAAACAGCTGTTCACCACCATCTCTTATCTTCCCCCATCCAAAACCTTGATCTTTTCTACCCCCGCTAATTCACCCCAGATCCACCTTGTTTGAAATTCCAACTTCTTTCCTGGAAGTCCTGGCAGTGTCCATATGTTTTATACCTCTCCCACTGCCCCCTTCCCACGCCCCCCCCCCCCCCCCAAAGCCCTCGCCCTCTCTCAGATCTCTCGATGTCTCCATGTCTCTCGGTCCCTGCTCTCAAATGTTGTGTTTGTGTCCTTCCCCCTCTCTCCCCATCTTGTCTACCGCTCCCTATGTTATATGTTTTATATGTCGGTTTGTCTTTCTGTGTGATTAATGTTCGCTCTTTCACGAGCCTCGATATTGTATACAAAAAAAAAAAAAAAAAAAAAAAAAAAAAAAAGTGGCTCAAATGCTAAAATGGCCTGTGGGGTACTGGACTATGTTAGTGCAAAGTGTTCTGGTGGGTAAAGCTCAAGATATCTATTGGCTTTACCGATTGACCAATGTGCAGATTATGAGATAGTGAAGAAAAAACATTCTCCAAGCCTATGAATTGGTCCCGGAAGCTTACCGGCAAAAAATCCGGAATGCCAGGAAGAGGGAGACTGAGACCCATGTGGAGTTTGCCAGAATGAAGGAAACCATGTTTGATAGGTGGTGTGACTCTAAGGGGATTGGGAAAGACTTCAACCTGTTGCGACAATTGATCTTGGTGGAGGAATTCAAACAGTGTGTCCACGCGGACATTAAAGTACATCTGGATGAAAAGAAAGTACCAGAGTTGTATGAGGCAGCAACCATGGCAGATGACTATGCCTTGACACACAGGATGGGGTTCCACAAACCTAACTTCCCGCCCAGACCTAGCCAGGGGAGTTATGGTAAATCAGGGGCAGAGAACAAATATTCATGGAGGCGGCCAAGAGATGACTATGGGGACAAATCTGATACCGCGAATTTTAGGGATCAGAAGACTGCAGTTCCAAGACATACCTATCATCCCGGGGGCCCGAGGCAGACCACGAGTTTTTCCTCCGGGCCTACTTGCGCTTTTTGCAAGAAACCTGGACATTTGATGTCCCAATGTTACGCCCTGAAAAGGAAAAATCAGGAGCGGAGTCAGACTAGTACAACTCCGAATGCATTGGCAAATGCGAGAAATCGTCCTTGGAGGACAGTGCCTTGTGAAAGTTCCCATGCCAAAGGTACGGCATCACAGAACGACCTTGTTCAAGAGGGTTACAAACCTTTTATTTCAGAGGGGTTTGTGTTACTGGATGGAGACTTAACGAACCAGAGACCTGTTAGGGTATTGTGGGATACAGGAGTACATCAATCTTTGATGCTTGAAGGCATTTTGCCATTGTCAGAGAAGACGGCAACTGGTGTTAGTGTTCTTTTACAGGGGGTTGGTGGCTATGTTAAAGCTCCTCTTAATGTCATCCATTTGAAGTCTGATTTGGTGTCAGGACCGGTCACCGTAGGTTTACAAGCCACTCTTCCTGTAGAGGGAATGTCTTTTATTATCGGGAATGATTTGGGCGGTGGTCGAGTTTCTGGTAATCCAATGTTGGTTGAAAAGCCCAGTATGGAAAATAACACAGCACAGTTAGAGCAGGAGATTCCGGGTATCTTTCCATCCTGTGCAGTGACTCGTGCTATGGGTAGGAAGCGCTCTGAAGAGAAGGAGAAGGAAGGCGATGTAGATTTGGGTTCCTTAGAGGTATTGGAGGAAAATTCTCAAAGAGGTAATAGGAAAGGGAGTGACATCAAGGAACTTAAGGAAAACGTGGCATCTGGAATCAAAGAGGAAATGGAGTGTCCGTCGGAGACATCTGGGAGCAACAACAACAACAACATGCATTTTAAGGCCATTTTCCCTGCTAGAGTGGGGGTTAGCCTTGCGGTCCCCATGACAATCTTCTCCATTTTGCCCTATTTTCTGCATCTCTCCTTGTTAACCCCCTTGCCCGCATTTCTTCTTCCACCATCTTTAGCAAAGTCTTTCTCGGTCTTCCCCGTCCTCTACTTCCTTCTACATTCATTTCCATCACTCTTCTCAACCAGTCACTTTCATCCTTCCTCAACACATGACCAAACCATCTCAACCTGTTCCTCTTCACAGCATCGATCACAGGCTCTATTCCCATCATTTTTCGCAATTCATCATTTGTCTTCCTCTCTCTCAACGATACTCCGCACATCCATCGAACCATTCGCATTTCCACCCTTTCCAACCTTCGTTGTTGCTCTACGTTCATTACCCATGTCTCGCTCCCATAAATCATAACACTTCTCACACATGCAGCATACACCTTTCCCTTCAGCTTCAACGACACTCCCCTCCTCATCAGCACGCCACTCAGTTCCTGAAACTTCTTCCATGCACATCTCACTCCAGCAACCGTTGCCGAGTCTGATCCACCTTCTCCATTCAGCATGTCTCCGAGGTAGCAAAATGTTTTCACACCTTCCAGCTTCACGCCGTCTCCAAGATCCAACTCAACATTTCCTCCATCTGCAGCTCCCTCTGTGCACACCTTACATTTGAATGTAGCTGCCGCACTGGTTAATGACCTTCTCAGACCACTACATTTTTGATGAACCCACTCAGCGCACATTGTACATTGAATGGAGTTCACTCCGACACCCTTCCTGCACACAGCACAGGGCCACTTCCCAGTTCTTTCCACCTCACCACATGCTTTACCACTTGCCATCACCTTCGTCTTTCCGATATTCACCTTCAGACCTTTTGTCTCCATACATTCCTTCCACTTGTTCATCTTTTCCTTCAGTCCATCCATACTTTCCGCAAACACCAGATCATCTGCATACAACAACTCCCACGGTAAACCCTCCTTTACGTTCTGAGCCAGCACCTCCATCACAGGGAGCGAGGTTGAGCAAACGGTGCTGGTCCGAAAGAGACTTGTTGAAGAACAACACGGAGATTCGGAGATCCGGAGTTTGATTGATAAAGCCGTTACAGAGGAAGAGGCTATGAAGATACCTGTTGGTTACTTCATGAAAGGGGAAATACTCATTCGAAAATGGAGACCACCAGAGGTGCCAGCAAACGATGAGTGGAAAGTTCATTACCAAATTGTGGTGCCACCGCCGTACCGGAAGGAGATATTGAGTTTGGCGCATGAGACACCTTTGGCCGGGCACCTTGGAGTGAACAAGACCTGTGACAGAATATTGGTACATTTTTTCTGGCCAGGATTGCGACGTGATGTGGCGGAGTTCTGTAAATCTTGCCATTCTTGCCAGCTGGTGGGAAAACCTAATCAGAAAGTCCCATCCGCACCTTTAAAACCAATTCCAGCTTTTGAAGAGCCATTTAGCCATGTCATTATTGACTGTGTAGGCCCTTTACCGAAAACTAAGGCTGGACATCAATATTTGTTGACCATGATGTGCGCTTCCACGAGGTTCCCAGAAGCACTGCCTCTTAGAAAAATTACTGCGGCAGTTATTGCGAAGGCCTTGATTAAATTTTTCACTTTGGTTGGCCTAACTAAGGTCATCCTTAGTTAGGCCAACTAAGGATTGTTGGTGGAAACAGTGATGTGTTTTGATGGAAACAAACAACTAAGGAAACAGTGATGACTCCATCTACATCTCGCTGTCTGATAATATGGACCAACTTCTATCTACCCATCCCAACTCTCTCTTCCTCATATGTGGTGATTTCAACTGTCACCATGCCAGTTGGCTGGGGGTGGGTACCTCTCTCACCAGCCATGGCTCTTCAGCAAAGGACTTCTGTGACTCACTGGGACTGACACAATCTGTCAATTTCCCAACCCGGATCTCAGTCAACGGAGCATCTTCTCTTCTGGACTTGGTTATGACTAACTTCCCTGAAAATGTCTGCTGCTCTTCTTCTGCTCCAATCGGCTCATCTGATCATGAGCTTGTTAAAGTGGACATCTCTCTGACCATTCTCAGAGAGCCTCCTCAGCGCCGACGAGTCTGGCATTTCACTCAGGCTGACTGGCACGGTCTGCAAGCAGCCATCAATCAACTGGACTGGTCTCCCATCTCTAATGCCTCTGACATCAATTCTTCCTGGGAATTCTTCCAAAGCAAACTGCTCTCTCTCATGCACAGATTTATCCCATCTCGTCTTCAGTTGTCTTACCCTTCGTCCCGTCCATGGTACACTGAATCTTGTGGTGAGGCAGTTGCCCTGAAACAACTTGCCTTTGCGTCTTGGAAGGCAAATCCAACTGAAGGCAATCTCAGTTCCTTCCACCAAGCTCGAAACAAGTGTGTTTCTACCCTCAGGAGTGCCAGGAAGCACTATATCTCCACACTCAAGATTGAACTCTCAAACCTGTCTCCTTCCTCCAAATCCTGGTGGCGTCTGGTCAAATCCGTTTCTGGTGTTTGTTCCCCCTCCATCCCCTCCCTTACCTCAAATGGCTACACAGTTGACACCGCACGTGACAAAGCCGAATGCCTCAACTCTGTGTTTGCCTCAAAATCTTGTGTCCCAAACCCATCTCTCTCTGTTCCTACCTTTCCCAGTCGAACCCAACTGCTCCTGGACTCTGTGTCCTTCTCTCCTGACAAGGTGGAGAAGTTTTTTTTATCAAACCTCGACTCTGATTCTGCAACTGGACCAGATGGCATCAGCCCTTGGGTCCTAAAATCCTGCTCTGCCGCTCTATCTCACCCTCTCTCTGTTCTTTTCACCCTCTCTTTTGCTCAAGGTCATCTGCCAGCATCTTGGAAATCAGCAAACATTACCGCTTTACACAAAAAAGGTGCAAAAACAGATCCTTGCAACTACAGACCAATCAGCCTGCTCCCAATTATCAGCAAAGTCATGGAATCCATCATTGCTTCAGATATCAAATCCTTCCACTTCTCCAATGGCTTGATCTCTGATCATCAATTTGGATTCAGACCAGGTCATTCTACTCTGGACATGTTGCTTCTGCTGTCTCAACAATGGATGGAGGTCCTCAATGCCAAACAGGAAATCAGAGCTGTCTCACTTGACATATCACGTGCCTTCGATACGGTCTGGCACCCAGCTCTGCTCACCAAACTCACCTCCTATGGTATTCAGGGAAATCTCCACTCATGGCTTGCGGATTTCCTCTCTGGTCGTAGGCAACGTGTGGCCCTGAATGGATTTCTCTCATCTTCCCTGCCTGTTCTGGCTGGAGTTCCTCAAGGTAGTGTTCTGGGCCCTGTGCTATTTCTGGTCTTCATCAATGATCTCTCCGACTCTCTGGAAAATCCTCTCTATCTCTTTGCTGATGACTCCACTATCTGCCGCTCCATTCCTCATCCCTCAGATCGGCAGTCTGCAGCCTCCTCACTATCTGCAGACCTGGACAAAATCACAGACTGGTCAAACAAGTGGAACATGTCTTTCAATCCTGACAAATCTCACACTCTTACTATGTCTCTCCGAAAGGACCGACTGGACAACCCTCCCATCTACTTTCTCAACAATCCTCTCCAAGAAGTTCTGTCGCTCAAGCTTTTGGGTCTCACTATCTGCCATGATCTTTCTTGGGAAAACCACATTTCCAAGCTGGCCTCCAAAGCCAGTCGCCGACTGGGCATCCTCCGTCGTGCGAAGTCCTTTCTTGGCACACATGAGCTCCTCACCACATACAAGGCTTTCATCCGCAGCTCAATGGAATACTATTCCCCCCTCTGGGCTGGTGCTCCTGCCTCACACCTTGTTCGGCTTCACGCTGTTGAGGCCAAAGCTTTCAGAATCATTGGAATCTCCTGCGATGTAGTCAACTCCGAGGGCCTTTCACTCACTCACCGCAGGCAGGTTGGTGGTCTTTCTGTCTTCTACCGACTCCTCTCTGGCCTTGCTTCCCCAGCTCTCTCTGTGCTCTGTCCCCCCAATATTCCTTCAGGTCGCACAAGATCTGCCTGCAACCCTCTTATGGTTAAACTGCCAAAGTCTAGGCTCTCTGCTCACCTTCACTCTTTCATTCCCCTTTTCTCCCGCCTCTGGAACAAACTCCCCCACTCCCTTCAATCCCACTCCTCCCTCCAGGTCTTTAAAACAGCTGTTCACAACCATCTCTTATCTTCCCCCATCGAAAACCTTGATCTTTTCTACCCCCGGTAATTCACCCCAGAGTCCTTGCAGTGTTCATATGTTTTATTCCTCTCCCACCTCCCCCCAAGTCCTCCCGATGTCCCTGCTCTAAAATGTTGTGTTTGTGTCCTTCCCCCTCTCTCCCCATCTTGTCTGCCGCTCCCCTTGTTTTTTGTTTTTTGTGTGTCGGTTTGTCTTTTTGTGTGATTAATGTTCGCTCTTTCACGAGCCTCAATGTTGTATACAAAAAAAAAAAAAAAAAAAATCTTGTGTCCCAATCCCATCCCTCTATGTACCCACCGTACCCAGCTGCTCCTGGACTCTGTGTCCTTTCCTCCTGACAAGGTGGAAAAGTTTCTGTCAACCCTCGACTGATTCTGCAACTGGACCTGACGGCATCAGCCCACGGGTCCTAAAATCATGTTCTTCCGCTCTTTCACTCCCTCTCTCTGTTCTCTTCACCCTCTCTTTTGCTCAAGGTCATCTTCCATCTGCTTGGAAATCAGCCAACATCACCGCTTTGCACAAAAAAGGTGCAAAAACAGATCCCAGCAACTACAGACCAATCAGCCTTCTCCCAATTATCAGCAAAGTCATGGAATCCATCATTGCTTCAGATATGAAATCTTTCCTCTTCTCCAATGGCTTGATCTCTGATCATCAATTTGGTTTCAGACCTGGACACTCTACTCTGGACATGCTGCTTCTGCTTTCTCAACAATGGATGGAGGTCCTCAATGCCAAACAGGAAATTACAGCAGTCTCCCTTGACATATCACGTGCCTTCGATACGGTCTGGCACCCCGCTCTGCTCACCAAACTCTCCTCTTTTGGTATCCATGGAAATCTCCACGCATGGCTGGCGGACTTCCTCTCTGGTCGTAGTCAACGTGTGGCCCTGAATGGGTTTCTCTCATTTCCTCTTCCTGTTCAGGCTGGAGTTCCCCAAGGCAGTGTTCTGGGCCCTGTGCTTTTTCTGGTCTTCATCAATGATCTCTCTGACTCTCTTGAAAATCCTCTCTATCTCTTTGCTGACGACTCTACTCTCTGTCGCTCCATTCTTCATCCCTCAGATCGGCAGTCTGCAGCCTCCTCACTCTCTGCAGACCTTGACAAAATCACAGACTGGGCAAACAAGTGGAACATGTCTTTCAATCCTGACAAATCTCACACTCTTACGATGTCTCTCCGAAAAGACCGACTGGACAACCCTCCCATCCACTTTCTGAATAATCCTCTCCACGAAGTTCTGTCACTCAAGCTTTTGGGTCTCACTATCTGCCATGATCTTTCCTGGGAAAACCACATTTCAAATCTGGCCTCCAAAGCCAGTCGCCGACTGGGCATCCTCCGTCGTGCGAAGTCCTTTCTTGGCACACATGAGCTCCTCACCACATACAAGGCTTTCATCCGCAGCTCAATGGAATACTATTCCCCCCTCTGGGCTGGTGCTCCTGCCTCACACATTGCTCGGCTTCATGCTGTTGAGGCCAAAGCTTTCAGAATCATTGGAATCTCCTGCGATGTAGTCAACTCCGAGGGCCTTTCACTCACTCACCGCAGGCAGGTTGGTGGTCTTTCTGTCTTCTACCGACTCCTCTCCGGCCTTGCTCCCCCAGCTCTCTCTGTGCTCTGTCCCCCCAATATTCCTTCAGGTCGCACAAGATCTGCCTGCAACCCTCTTATGGTTAAACTGCCAAAGTCTAGGCTCTCTGCTCACCTTCACTCTTTCATTCCCCTTTTCTCCCGCCTCTGGAACAAACTCCCCCACTCCCTTCAATCCCACTCCTCCCTCCAGGTCTTTAAAACAGCTGTTCACAACCATCTCTTATCTTCCCCCATCGAAAACCTTGATCTTTTCTACCCCCGGTAATTCACCCCAGAGTCCTTGCAGTGTTCATATGTTTTATTCCTCTCCCACCTCCCCCCAAGTCCTCCCGATGTCCCTGCTCTCAAATGTTGTGTTTGTGTCCTTCCCCCTCTCTCCCCATCTTGTCTGCCGCTCCCCTTGTTTTTTGTGTTTTGTGTGTCGGTTTGTCTTTTTGTGTGATTAATGTTCGCTCTTTCACGAGCCTCAATGTTGTATACAAAAAAAAAAAAAAAAAATCTTGTGTCCAAAACCCATCCCTCTCTGTACCCACCGTACCCAGCTGCTCCTGGACTCTGTGTCCTTTCCTCCTTACAAGGTGGAAAAGTTTCTGTCAACCCTCGACTGATTCTGTAACTGGACCTGACGGCATCAGCCCACGGGTGCTAAAATCATGTTCTTCCGCTCTTTCACTCCCTCTCTCTGTTCTCTTCACCCTCTCTTTTGCTCAAGGTCATCTTCCATCTGCTTGGAAATCAGCCAACATCACCGCTTTGCACAAAAAAGGTGCAAAAACAGATCCCAGCAACGACAGACCAATCAGCCTTCTCCCAATTATCAGCAAAGTCACACCTAGCTCGCCTTCACGCTGTTGAAACCAAAGCATTCAGAATCATTGGAATCTCCCGCGATGAAGCTAACTCCAAGGGCCTCTCACTCACTCACCACAGGCAGGTTGGTGGTCTTTCCGTCTTTACCGACTCCTCTCTGGCCTTCCCCCCCCCCCCCCCCCCAGCTCTCTCTGGGCTCTGTCCCGCAAATATTCCTACAGGTCGCACAAGATCTGCCTGCAACCCTCTTATGGTTAAACTGCCAAAATCAAGACTCTCTGCTCACCTTCACTCCTTCATTCCTCTTTTCTCCTGCCTCTGGAACAAACTCCCTCACTCTCTTCAATCCCACTCCACCCTCCAGGTCTTTAAAACAGCTGTTCACCACCATCTCTTATCTTCCCCCATCCAAAACCTTGATCTTTTCTACCCCCGCTAATTTCACCCCAATTCCACTTTTTTGAAATAGCAACTTCTGTCCAGGAAGTCCTTGGTGTCCTTGTGTTTTATACTTCTCCCTCCCCCCCCCCCTTCCCATGCCTCCTCCCCCCGGGCCCTCTCCCTTCCACACATCTCCCTGCTCTCGGATGTTGTGTTTGTGTGCTTCCCCTTCTCTCCCCATCTTGTCTTCCGCTCCCTCTTTTTGGGTATTTTGTTTGTCTGGTTGATTTGTTTGTGAAGTAAATGTTAGCTCTTTCACGAGCCTCGATTCAGTATACAAAAAAAAAACCTAAAGGATAAGGGGACCCGGATAAAGGAAGGGGATGGGTATATAAATATTTCAAAGGCCTTGAATATCCCTTGGAGCACAGTCAAAGCAATTATTAAGTAGTGGAAGGTGTATGGTACCACCAATACCCTGCCTAGATCAGGCCGTCCCTCCAAACTGGACGACCAAGCAAGGAGGAGACTAATCAGAGCGGTCACCAAGAGGCCAATGGCAACTTTGAAACAGCTACCGGCCTCTATAGCAAAGACTGGTCACCGACAACAATATCCCAAGCACTCCACAAGTCTGGCCTGTACCATAGGGTGGCAAGATGGAAGCCATTAATCAAAAAAACCCACCTGGAGTCCCGTTTGAGGTATGCAAAAAAACACTGGAGATCCTGAAGCCATGTGGTAAAAAGTTTCGTGGTCTGACGAAACAAAGATGGAATTTTTCGGCCTAAATGCAAAACGTTACATTTGGCGCAAACCCAACACAGCACATCACTCAAAGAACACCATCCCTACTGTGAAGCATGGTGGTGGCAGCATCATGTTATGGGGATGTTTCTCATCAGCAGGGACTGGGGCACTTGTCAGGATAGAAGGGAAAATGTATTGAACAAAATACGGAAAAATCCTAGAGGAAAACCTGCTGCCCTCTATGATAAAGCTGAATTTGGGACAGGAGTTCACCTTTCAGCATGACACCTACCCGAAGCACACCGCCAAACCTACACTGGAGTTGCTGAGGAACAAAAAGATAAATGTCCTTGATTGGCCCAGTCAGAGCCCCGACCTAAATCCAAATGAAAATCTGTGGCATTATTTGAAGATTGCTGTCCATCAACGCTTCCCACGCAACTTGACTGAGCGTGAACAGTTTTGTACAGAAGAATGGAGAAATATTGCCCAATCAAGGTGTGCAAAGTTGGTGGAGACCTGTCCCAACAGACTCGCAGCTGTAATTGCTGTCAAATGTGCTTCCACCAAGTATTAACTCGGGGGGGGGGGGGGGGGGGGTGGGGGGAGGATGGGAGGGGAGGAAGGGTGGGGGGAGGGGGGGGGGGTTATGGACACTTATCCAAACAAGATATTCTAGTTTTATATTTTTAATTAACTTTTTGAAATTTGTACAATTTGTTTTTCACTTGGAAGTTGTGGGTTACGATGTCTAAATCAAGGTGGAAACGTCTGATTTAATGCATTTTAATTCCAGGTTATAAGGTAACAAAAGGTGAAAATTTTGAAAGGGGGGTGTATACTTTCCATAGGACCTGTATGTGTAGAGACGAACATCCTCGTATTTAAATATCTGATGAGAATGTACAAATGTATCTCACTGCTGCCATGAGCATGACCTGTGTCTGTGATGGATCATTGCCCTGAGACCAGGAGTCCCAGAGGCGTCACAACTCGGACCTCCTGAATAAACACCTGTCCATGCAGCAGACAACCCCCGAACAAACGAGACGTCACACGGTGACCTTGACGCGACCCCAAGTACACAAACGACCCCTTGGTCGGTGAATCTATTTTGTGCGCGACCCCGGGGTGCGCTGCTATTTCGCGCGTCCTGCACTCTCAGCACTTTGGGGACTCCGTGAAAGTCCCGCGAGACCTGATTGGCGCCAAATGACAGGCGGCGTCCGATACCTCTGCGTGACGTCATCAGGACGTCACGCCCCGGGGGAGAAGACCACGTGTCGTGTTTCTCCGGCGCTGTGATCGTCACGGAGCATCCTCGGTTCGTCCTCATCCTCCCAAAGACATCCTGACTCCTCTGTCCCTCCATTGTGTGCGTTTCCTGCTCCGGTGCACCTCGGCACGTGACCCCGCTACCTCCCTTCTGATGAAATGGCCTCCGTTTAGCATTCTCTCGTTCATCCGCCACACATGTTGTAAAAACGGTTTTATTCAATGTTTTGCTGACTCTGCATTATTAACCCATCGCGGGTTCTCAATAACGAAGTGTTCACTTATTCTTACTTCATTGTCGGTGTGAGGTTCCAATTTTCAGTTTATTTCAGCAACAACCGACGAATCATTAAAAATGTGAA
Organism: Myxine glutinosa; assembly: GCF_964187855.1. Lineage (NCBI taxonomy): Eukaryota > Metazoa > Chordata > Myxini > Myxiniformes > Myxinidae > Myxine > Myxine glutinosa. Next base: position 13,079,517 of record NC_136264.1, read on the forward strand.
ATTTTGTATCTCTCGCTGTTGTGGAATGAAGGGTCTCACGTTCGAATTTTCTGTTAAAAAAAAAACAAACCCAAAAAACAGTAAAACAAGACCGGATCTGCTGAATGGAAAATCTGCTTTCCCCCCGTCATGTGACCTGATCCTCAGATCTGATTGGTGGACGTTTGTGAGGAGCATCTCTTTATTATAATAGAGCAGCAAACGTATGTGGTTCTGTCGTTGTGTTTAAATTCGACGAAAACGTCTTCTTCTTCAAATAAAATTAACACCCTCTTAATTGCGTTAAGACTGCTGAGACCCCTCAGACATATGACGACCCTTTAATTCCCCCCAAGACCCTTCAGACCACCAAGACCCCAAAGACCTTTCAAGGCCCTGGGGCTCAAAAATACCCTGAATACCCAAAAGACCCAAAATACCCTTAAAGGCCCAGATGATCCAAAATACCCTGAAGACCTAAATGGTGCCGAAGACCTAGAAGACCCAAAATACCCCAAAGACACAAAATACCCTTAAAGGCCCAGATGATCCAAAATACCCTGAAGACCCAAATGGTGCCGAAGACCTAGAAGACACAAAATACCCCAAAGACCAAAAATACCCTTAAAGGCCCAGATGATCCAAAATACCCTGAAGACCCAAATGGTGCCGAAGACCTAGAAGACACAAAATACCCCAAAGACCAAAAATACCCTTAAAGGCCCAGATGATCCAAAATACCCTGAAGACCCAAATGGTGCCGAAGACCTAGAAGACCCAAAATACCCCAAAGACCAAAAAGACCCCAAAACACCAAAAAACACCCCAAGACCCAAAATACCCCGAAGACCCAAAACACCCCAAATACCCAAAACACCCCAAAGACCCAAAACACCCCAAAGGCCCAAAAGATCCTGAAGACCCCAAACACCCAAAATACCCTTAAAGGCCCAGATGATCCAAAATACCCTGAAGACCCAAATGGTGCCGAAGACCCAAAACACCCCAATGGACCCCGAATACCCAAAATGACCCAAAACACCCCAAAGACCCAAAACACCCCATAGACCCAAAACGACCCAAAATACCCTTAAAGGCCCAGATGATCCAAAATACCCTGAAGACCCAAATGGTGCCGAAGACCTAAAAGACCCAAAATACCCCAAAGACCCAAAATCCCCTGAAGACACCAAAGACCAAAAAGACCCAAAAGACACATAGACCCAAATACCCCGAAGACCCAAAACACCCCGAAGACCCAAAACACCCCGAAGACCCTGAAAGCCCCAGATGATCCAAAATACCCTGAAGACCCCAATAGTGCCAAAGACCTAGAAGACCCAAAATACCCCCAAAATCCCCTGAAGACCCCAAAGACACCAAATATCCCGAAGACCCAAAACACCCCAAAGACCCCAAATACCCTGGAGAGCCACAAGACCCTGAAGACCCTTAAAGACCATTTAGACCCAAAATACCCTTAAATACCCCAAAGAACCAAAATACCCCAAAGACTTAAATACCCAGAAGAAAACAAAAGACCCTTAAGACACAAAGGCCCCTGAAGACACCAAAGACCCAAAACACCCCAAATACCCTTAAAGGCCCAGAGGATCCAAAAGACCCTGAAGACCCAAAACACCATGAAGACACAAAAGACACTGAAATGGTCAAAGAAGCCTATTCCTCTGAAACGACTTGTGGTGAGGTGCTTGGACGGAGCCGAGGTACGCTAGTACATACAAATGTTGTTCCAGACGATATTGCCATCCGGGCTATGCCGTAAAAATATGGCTGCCGAACCATGTGCCGATGACGTCATCAATTTTTTTTTTTTTCGCGACCAATTTATCCCGAGACCACGCTCAAAAAATTTCATACTGATCAGATAAAGCGCTACCTGTTGATTTATGACGTCATAATGAAGGCACGTATGACATCATCATTAACATATGTTATTCCCAATGGAGAGTTATTTACAATGAGCCATGTCTCAATTTTTTTTTCTACGCAGCACTTTCAGATTTCAAGGTGCAAAGGTTTTCGGGTTTTTCAAGATGGCGCCAGTACCACGTGACCCATGACGTCATAATTATCTTTAAAAATCTACAGGAGCAGCTATGGTGAAAATTTCCTGTCAATCGGACCAACGGTTGGAGAAAATCATATTTATTCTGTGCGGACAAACAGACAGACAAATGAAAAATTACTCATCGAGCGACACTTGGCAAAAGAGAACAAAGCAGAATGGCACTCAGTAGAGCATCCTTTTGACCTCAAAAATAATTGGTGGTTGAATTCAGTTCACTATGTATATCCTATTCAAATTTCAAGTCAATCGAATGAAAATTGAGGCTTTTAGAAATTTGAAAAAGTGGTTGACCTTTGGCCGATCTCAAAAATAGTTGTTGGTTGAATTCAGTTTGCTGATATGTAAATCCCATTCAAATTTCAAGTGAATTGAATGAAAATTGAGGATTTTAGGAATTCAAAAAAGTGGTTGGCCTTTGGGCTATGTTGACCTTTTGACCGAAGCTGATCTCAGAAATAGTTGTTGGTTGAATTCAGTTCGCCGATATGTAAATCCTATTCAAATTCCAAGTCAATCGGATGAAAAGAGGATTTTAGAAATTTGAAAAAAGTGGTTGACCCCAACCTATGCTGACCTTTTGGCCTATGCTGGTCTCAAAAATAGTTGGTGGTTGAATTCAGTTAGCAGATATGTAAATCCTATTCAAATTCCAAGTCAATCGGATTAAAATTGAGGATTTTAGAAATTCGATAAAAGTGGCTGACCTTTTGACCTCAAAAAACGTATAGGATTTTGTCGGACCCCAAACTCTACCATTTGGTGAAGTTTCGTGAAGATCGGTTTCAAATTGTGACCTGCAGGCAAGTATAAGTGAGCGGACAGACAAACACAAACTGGAGTGATAAACATACTTGCAAATAACAAACGGACTCAAATGTAATCAATACCCTCTCTTCTGGTGGTTATGGTACTCGGTAGCGAGCACACCTCCGACAGGTTGAGCAGTTTACATTTTGCTTCCCACTGATAGGTCAGATCTAGATTCGGACCTGAACCACAATCTAATCATGTTCTTATTTGCCATGGCGACATCAAATTTTCCTTTTCATGAAGATTAAAATTGACGATCTAAATCTTTCACCTACCTCATTCTCATCCACCCTCTCTGAAAAAATGTCCACTTCTCCCTTCGTTGACCTCCACACCCCTTCTGACCTCACTGACTACTACAACCACACTCTCTCCTCCTGCCTTGACCAGTTTGTGCCCGTGAAAACCAAAACAGTTTCTTTCACCCATTCTGCTCCCTGGTTTACCCCTGAACTCCGCCTGATGAAAACTCGTGCTCGCCAACTTGAAAGACTCCGCAATAAAACAGGTCTCACAATTCACTCCCAAGCCTACAAGGACCACCTACAACACTACAAAGATGCCCTCTCCCGCGCCCGCTCCGCCTACTACTCTCAAATTATCCACTCTGGCTCTGGAAACCCAAAAGCACTCTTCTCTACAATAAACAAACTCCTCAGCCCCCTCGACACCACCACCCAGTCATTCACAGTAGACAACTGCATCTCCTTCCTTTCATTCTTCCAAAGCAAAATTGACAACATCTACAGCAGCTTAACCACCACCACACCCGCTCCCCCTCAAACCACCTGCCCCCCCTTATCCTGCCAACCCCTGTCTCAGTTCTCCCCAGTCTCCCCTACTGACCTCTCTGAACTCCTCATAGGAATGAAAACTGCCACCTGCACTCTTGACCCCATCCCCTCCAGCTTTGTCAAGGCCTCCCTTCCTGCTCTCTCGCCACTTATCATTGCAACAATAAACTCCTCCCTGTCTACAGGCATCGTCCCACCATCCCTCAAAATTGCTGCTGTTACCCCCATTCTGAAAAAATCTGGACTCAACCCTGACACCCGAAACAACTTCAGACCCATCTCCAACCTACCCTTTCTGTCAAAAGTTTTGGAACGCGCTGTAGCCACTCAACGTAAACATCACCTCTCTGCCAATAACCTGTATGAAACATTCCAATCCGGATTCCGCTCCAACCACAGTACTGAAACTGCTCTCCTCAAAATCACCAACAACCTTCTCCTCTCCTCTGACGCTGGCAACCTCAACATTCTCATCCTCCTCGACCTCAGCGCTGCCTTTGACACCATCGATCACACCATCCTCCTCACCCGACTTGAAACCACCATTAACATTACCGGTACTGCCCTCTCTTGGATCAAATCATACCTCTCTGACAGACGCCAGTTCATCTCCATCAATAACTGCAAATCCCCCACTGCTCCCCTCCCCCAAGGTGTCCCCCAAGGTTCAGTTCTTGGCCCCCTCCTCTTCATCCTGTACCTGTCCCCCCTTGGTCACTTAATCCGCCGTCATGGTCTCCAATTCCACTGCTTCGCCGATGACATCCAGCTTTTCATCTCCACCAAGTCCGTCTCCACCGACACCCACTCTATCCTGACAAACTGCATCACTGAAATAAAATCCTGGCTTCAAATCAACTTCCTCAAACTTAACTATGATAAATCTGAAATAATCATCATTGGCCCAAAAACGCTCACCAAATCCACCCATAACTTTGCCCTCAACATGGACGGTTTCCCATTATCCACCTCCCCTCACATCCGGAATCTTGGCATCATCTTTGACCAAACCCTCTCCTTCGACAAATACACTAAACAGATCACAAAGACAGCCTTCTTTCACCTGAAAAACATCGCCCGTCTCCGTCCATCCCTCCCCTCCACGGCTGCAGAAACCCTCATCCACGCCTTCATCACCTCCCGTCTGGACTACTGCAACAGCCTCCTCTATGGTTCACCCTCAATAATCACCAATAAACTCCAATACATTCAGAACTCCGCTGCCCGTCTACTCACCCATTCCCAGACCCGTGACCACATCACCCCCATCCTTTACAAGCTTCACTGGCCCCCCATCCCCCAGAGAATCCAGTACAAAATCCTCCTCTTGACCTACAAAGCCCTCCATAACCTGGCCCCATCCTGCCTGACTGACCTCTCCAGACACACTCCCACCCGCAACCTCCTGACCCCCCTCCCCCCCCCATGCGGACCAAATTTAGATCCTGGGGGGACAGGGCCTTCTCCATCGCTGCTCCCACCCTCTGGAACTCGCTACCTCACGCCATCAGAGACTCCTCCTCACTCACCACATTCAAAGCATCACTCAAGACCCACCTGTTCAACACTGCATTCAACATTTAACCCACAGCATTTAACCCCTGACTATCTCTTCTCCTTCCTTTTGCTTTGATTATTTACCTGTTGATTTTTGTCTTTTTGCACTTGTTTTTTTGTACTCTGTCAAAGCGCCTTTGGGCTTCTTGAAAAGCGCTATATAAAATTAATGTATCTATATAATAATAGCGTAAGGACTCGACTTTGTTATCCCTTTTACGCCGCACCCAGTGACCCGATGCCTATGGCACTAATGGATTTACGATCTATGAACCGCGCTCTTTGTTTATCACGTACAGACATACTCGAAAAATCTGAATTAGCCGACATTGGGGCCCAAAAGCATCCGATTAACTGCCGATACGACGCCATCGTATTGGCGTCTGCTGGGCGAAGGCGAAGCAAGCCGTCCGCTGATTGGACAGGCGAAGGCGAAAGCAAGCCGTCCACTGAGTGGACAATCCAGAGCATGCATTTGTGCCGGTGTCGGCGATCGTTGTTCATATACGCACTCTTCATTCTCATCTTTCTTCCTAACTCTTACTCGGACAAGCAAATCCCCTATGCCATCCATAATGGCACACTCTATCCATACACCACATCCTCCCTTCCGTGGATGTTCCACGGGTTTCGGCTAGTTATTATAAATCATGGCTCAGGTCAAGAGGATGAAAATTGATGATTTTAGAAGTTTGGCCTTTGACCTCAAAAATAGTTTGTTTCCCAATTCAATGATGGACCTTGCAATTGTAAAAAATTTCAAGTTAATAGGATGAAAACGGACTATTTTTCAGATGAAAATGGATGATTTTAAAAGTTTCACCTTGAATTGACCTTTTGACCTCAAAACTAGTTGCTTTCCCACTTCATTCATACATTCAAATTAATAGCATGAAAATTGACGATTTTAGGAATTTGACCTCAAGATGACCTTTCACCTCAAAATCAATTGCCTTATATTGACTACCTCCACACCTTGGTGACACACATTGCCTTTTATTGGCCACCTTCAAGGAACGTAATAGGAAAGACTACCTGATTCGTCAACATGGGGATGCGGTGTATAAATGCGTACCCATATGCTCATGGTGGTAAATCGCTAAAGGTGCAAAGGAAACACACTGACCACTTAGTGAGAGGGATTGGGGGTGTCTGAATCTGGCAAGCAAGCAAGCCATCTTAACTAAGGAATCTAAGCAAGCCATCTTAACTGCAAAGCCAACACCAGATCTCCCAGTTCCCCATAACATCTCTGCAATCTCCCAGCACCCCATAATGTCTCTGCAATCTCCCAGCACCTCATAACATCTCTGCAATCTCCCAGCCCCCCATAACATCTCTGCAATCTCCCAGCACCTCATAATGTCTCTGTAATCTCCCAGCCCCCCATAACATCTCTGCAATCTCCCAGCACCTCATAATGTCTCTGCAATCTCCCAGCCCCCCATAACACATCTGCAATCTCCCAGCATCTCATAATATCTCTGCAATCTCCCAGCCCCCCATAACATCTCTGCAATCTCCCAGCACCTCAATGTCTCTGCAATCTCCCAGCCCCCCATAACATCTCTGCAATCTCCCAGCACCTCATAATGTCTCTGCAATCTCCCAGCACCTCATAATATCTCTGCAATCTCCCAGCCCCCCATAACATCTCTGCAATCTCCCAGCCCCCCATAACATCTCTGCAATCTCCCAGCACCTCATAATATCTCTGCAATCTCCCAGCCCCCCATAACATCTCTGCAATCTCCCAGCCCCCCATAACATCTCTGCAATCTCCCAGCCCCCCATAACATCTCTGCAATCTCCCAGCCCCCCATAACATCTCTGCAATCTCCCAGCACCTCATAATATCTCTGCAATCTCCCAGCCCCCCATAACATCTCTGCAATCTCCCAGCCCCCCATAACATCTCTGCAATCTCCCAGCCCCCCATAACATCTCTGCAATCTCCCAGCCCCCCATAACATCTCTGCAATCTCAGCCCCCCATAATATCTCTGCAATCTCCCAGCCCCCCATAACATCTCTGCAATCTCCCAGCCCCCCATAATATCTCTGCAATCTCCCAGCCCCCCATAACATCTCTTCAATCTCCCAGCCCCCCATAATATCTCTTCAATCTCCCAGCCCCCCCATAATATCTCTTCAATCTCCCAGCCCCCCATAACATCTCAGCAATCTCCCAGCCCCTCCCCCTCTATCACCCCCGTTTTTCAAGAAGGGCATTCTTACATCATTGATTAATTACTGGTCCCATTGATTGTCCCATTACTGGAATACCTCCTATAACGCTGTGGATACGACCGTCGTTCCTGTAAACAGCTCTATCGGAGGTACCGGAATTTTCACACTTTCTAATGGAGAAGTGTTCACAATATCGACATTTTTCATGCATGAGCGAGGTCTTCATTCGGATAATATCACCAATACTCGGTACACATGAAAAATGTATTAAAGTATTTTAAAATGCAGAGTTAGTCTGATAACGAAATAAAAATCCTCCAATATGGCAGCGGTATGTCAATGGGAGCGGTACTCCCAGGAGCCAGCTTGTGGCATCTTTAGGAACTGCGGCCTTGTTCCCGAAGAGGACATCGAGAGTGGACCGGCTTGCCCCTTGTAATTCCAAAGCATTTCCTGGGAGCACGGCTCTCTTGACAGCGCTGCTGTGTTCCAGTCCGGATTATTGTCGGATCTCAGCGATGCCCTCTGACAACATGGCGGTCGTCAAATGGCTTTTCACCAGTACTAAATGCATGTTTAGCAAGAAAGCATCTACTCTTATTCTTGGACGACACCATTAACCTTTCTGCTTTCCAGAAAAATGATCTGTTCCGTTTTGCCGACCTTTGGAGTTGCTTGCATTCATGCAAGGTATTTGTGGTGCAACCTCTCAATGGTTGGGAAAGTCAAGGAACATTGAGGATTCAGCTCTGCAGGAGTTAGGACAATGCGAGCATAGAAATTTGAAGCATCCTTGAAATTGAATTCAAACTCCATAAACGCCAGACAATTGATCTCCAAGTATGATTCGATTATCTGATGCTCTTTGTCAGATGAAATGAATGGCAATTCCAGGATCGTTGGAGGATCACTTACCAATACCGTTTTACAATACAAGCGACACTTCCTCGGAATATGAAAACCAGCAATACACCAAACAAAAGCAAGAAAATGTGAATTTCCAGAAGCAGCAAAGCAGAATTTGTTGCCTTTTGGTAATTTTAGAAGGTTGCAAAAAAGATAGATATTGGGCATCCGGACTTAGTGGTGCAATGGTTATATAGCATCCGCTCCCGTTCTGCGAAGTCGGCGGTTCAAACCCCAGCCGAGTCATACAAAAGCCTTCAAAAATGGTACATGCTGCTTCCTTGCTTGCGATTCAGCACGAACATAGGGAGGAGGAAATAACCCACCGAGTCTGGTGAGAAAGGCAGTGCCATTGGTATGGCATCCCTGATATCCACAATGCCACCGGAAGTGACTGCACATCCCAAAGCTCAGTGGCCAAGTCTTGGGTTGTGTCTTGTGTATTCATCTGTATGTCCATGTGTATTGCAGCTCCACTCCAAGCCTTCGATCAGGTAAAATAAATAATTAAAAACCCTGCAGATATATCCACCAGAGGGGTGATGGGATGGAATGGCACTGGAAGCGAAGAGAGGGTCGAACAACAATCCCAATCAGTAGGGCCTGAAGCACTACAAACCCGAATACAAGGCCTCTTTGTCAAAAGTCGATTTTTGGACCAATGCAAATGTAAGAAAAGGTTGGACAGTAGGATGGAATGCAGTAAAGCACATACCGCCGCCAGGCTGAATACTCTACGTTTTGTATCCCACTGATCTGCATCCGGACCTCAACCAACATCTCATGAGGTTATTGGCACCGATCCAATTCATCCATCAAATTTCGGCCAAATCCGTCCAAAAGTGTTGTAGATCGTTTTTGGCCCCATCTCTAAATAGCAAAGAATTTTAAAATTCTTGGATCCACATCTTCACCAAAATCTAATCAATTCGTCCTTGTCACACGCTCAAGCTGGCCACCAAATTTCGGCTGAACCCGTAAGCGATCTTTTGAGATATCCTGCTCACAAACAGGTGAAAACATAAACTTCCACGGCATACAACATGCATTTTAAGGCCATTTTCCCTGCGAGAGCGGGGGTTAGCCTTGCGGTCCCCATGACAATCTTCTCCATCTTGCCCTATTTTCTGAATCTCTCCTTGTTAACCCCCTTGCCCGCATTTCTTCTTCCACCATCTTTAGCCAAGTCTTTCTTGGTCTTCCCCATCCTCTACTTCCTTCTACATTCATTTCCATCACTCTTCTCAACCAGTCACTTTCATCCTTCCTCAACACATGACCAAACCATCTCAACCTGTTCCTCTTCACAGCATCAATCACAGGCTCTATTCCCATCATTTTTCGCAATTCATCATTTGTCTTCCTCCCTCTCAACGATACTCCGCACATCCATCGAACCATTCGCATTTCCACCCTTCGTTGCTGCTCTACGTTCATTACCCATGTCTCGCTCCCATAAATCATAACACTTCTCACACATGCAACATACACCTTTCCCTTCAGCTTCAACGACACTCCCGTCCTCATGAGCACGCCACTCAGTTCCCGAAACTTCTTCCATGCACATCTCACTCTAGCAACCGTTGCCGAGTCTGATCCACCTTGTCCATTCAGCATGTCTCCGAGGTAGCAAAATGTTTTCACACCTTCCAGCTTCACGCCGTCTCCAAGATCCAACTCAACATTTCCTCCATGTGCAGCTCCCTCTGTGCACACCTTACATTTGAATGTAGCTGCCACACTGGTTAATGACCGTCAGACCACTACATTTTTGATGAACCCACTCAGCGCACATTGTACATTGAATTCACTCCGACACCCTTCCTACACACAGAACAGGGCCACTTCCCAGTCTTTCCACCTCACCACATGCTTTACCACTTGCCATCACCTTCGTCTTTCCGATATTCACCTTCAGACCTTTTGTCTCCATACATTCCTTCCACTTGTTCATCTTTTCCTTCAGTCCATCCATACTTTCCGCAATCAACACCAGATCATCTACATACAACTCCCACGGTAAACCCTCCTTTACGTTCTGAGCCAGCACCTCCATCACAGCTACAAATAGTAGTGGACTTAGTACCGACCCCTGATGCACTCCCACCTTCACCTCAAACTCACCACTGTTCCCGTCCTTCATCCTTACAGCTGTGTGCGCTCTTTTGTACATTGCCATCACAACTCTGATCAACCATTCCTGCACTCCTAACTTCCGCATTGCCCGTCAATACTTTGCGTGGAACCCGATCGAATGCTTTCTCCAGATCAACAAACCCAAGAAACAACTTCTTCCTCTTCTCCAGCAACTGCCTCACAATAAAAAGCACGTCTGTCGTTCCTCTTCCTGGCATAAATCCAAACTGCATTTCGTCGATCTTCACTTTCTTCCTTATCCTCCTCTCCAACACCTTCATTCCATGCTCCAATAACTTTATCGCTCGGTACGAGCCACACTCCAGAGGGTCACCTTTCCCCTTGTATAGAGGGAGGGTACTCAGTTCCCAATCCACTGGAATGCGGCCTTCTTTCACCGCCAGATTACAGATCTCTGTCATTCTCTTCACACCCCAACTCCCGTCGGCCCTCCCGCTTTTCTACTCTTCATTGCTTTTATGGCTTCAACTCCCTTCTCTGCCGGTCCTAAAACTGGGTTACTCTCTATGTTGCCATCCCATTCATTCTCTGTATTCAACAGCATTTCCATATATCTTTTCCATCTTCCTTTAATTCCATCTGGGTCCACAACGATTTGTCCCACTTCATCCTTCAAGCAACTCACCCCCATCACATCAAACCTCTCTTTCGCTATCTGCTTTGCAATCCTGAATACTGCTCTCTGACCCTCGTCCAAATCCAAGCGTTCTCCGAACATTTTCCGACATGCCACCTTCTTGGCTGCCTTATAACTTTCATGCTCTGCTGTTTCTGCTCCCGTACCCTTCGCCTTCTGCCACTCCTTGAACTTCTTCCTCTTCTCGCCAATCCTCTTTCCAGCTTCATCATACCACCACCATGTTTCCGAGTGCCTCGGTGGTCTTTTTGCCCATCCATATACCTCACCAACGGCTCCCAACAGACTAGCTTTCATTGACATCCAGCCACTTTCAAGCTCAACCACATCATCCTCTACCCGACTCAGCCTCTCTTATAATGTCTCCCTTACTGTCACCTCTTTCAACCTCCACACCTTCATTCTCGGTTGGTAGTTCACCCGCCGAGCTCTCCTCGCACCTTTCACCCTTATGTCGCAGACAACCAAGTGGTGCTGTGAAACAGCCTCCTCCCCCAGGATCACCTTTGTGTCCCGGAGGTGCCCCCTATCTCACCGACGCAACATCAGGTAATCAACGGTTGTCGTTGACCCACCTGACGTGGATGTAACAAGCTTATTATCCTCTATCTGGAACTGAGTATTACAAATCAGCAAACTCCAAAATCCTTTCACCTTCTCCATTTCTCACACCATATCCGTAACCCCCATGAACTCCCTCAAAACCATCCATACTCTTTCCCACATGTCCATTTAGGTCTCCTCCTACCACAAGGTAATAGGTAATAAATCTACATGCCATAAAAATAATCGTAGCTTGATTATCCCTATGATGTTTGGCAAGGATGGGCAGTGGTGAATGGGAGGCCAGAACCCCAACCCGAACCTGCCACGACCACCATATTATTTATATGTATAAAACATCCCCAAACAGGTGTTGCAGTATTAAATGACCAAACCTAGTATCATCACCGGTCTAAATGCAGATTTACAACAACAACAACAAAATAAAGTCTTCATGAGTCTCTCCTGAATTAAAAAGCCAAACACATTGAACCCCTTTTTAATCACTGGTGTGGAATTTTCTAAAACAGGAAGATTCAATTAACAACAACAAAAAAAAAAGCCATGAAAAATATTGGTGAGCATTCACCAAAAGCTTTACCAGTACAGAACACACCGGTGCATAAATGTCAAATCAAAAAAAGAAATGTCCAGTTAAGGATCATCAAAATGAAGCATTCAAAGGGGCTCACGCTACAAGTGGGAAGATGTACGTGTTCAACTCAGCCAAATACTGAGAAGCCACTAAAAAAAAAAAAAAAAGTCCTCAGCAAACTACAAAAACACTTTGGAAATTTTTTTTTTATATAAAAAAAGGATCATCGAAGGAAGTGGTTCTAAAAAAAAAAAAGAAAGCGGTGAATTTGCGAATGCAATTCTCTCAAAACGTTTTACTTTGTTACGGGTTAATCTGGCATGGATGGAGCCGTGTGCAGGCCGCGGTGGGAGCAATTTGTTAAAAAGAATTGACTGGTCGGAGCCCATTTTGACATTGCAGCAAATGTGCAAATGTTTTCCGAACCCCCATGTTACTACATTTTGGGGCTGCAGTTTTATCCACATCATTATTTTTTTTACAATTACTAACCAAAGCACACCAGGTAATGCACAGAAAATGTACAAACGTCGCAACAGAGTGCACACTTCACTCACACTAGAACTGGGGTGGACCAGCTGGAGGACTGAGCCAGGAGTGAGCAATTCATTAATTATCGGTGTACTTCGCCACGACAAGTGGTATTTTCCTTCCCAAGATTTGGATTCTCGTGTGGACAACACCTTCCAATGAATCTGCTTAATGGGAAAACAAAAACACCAACCGAGTAATGCAGGATGTACACCAACTGGGTAGAGCATGGGTTCACCTCTTGGTGAACACATCAGATCTACACAAGCAAGTCACCTCGTCACATTTCCAAAATAAATGGAAGTACAACCAATATTGGAGGGAAATATTTAAAAAAAACAAAAAACTCTGATACACAACTGATGGCTCCACTACTATAGTAAGATTAAACTACAATATATATGCTTGTAAGAAATTTGTTGAAACAGTCTCCCCCTTTCCTCCTCCATCTCCCACAAAAAGTGCACCGTTAGCTAACATGTAGATGAATACATTAAAGAGCATTGGTATGAAGGCATTTTAAAATGTCATCACACAAAACAAAGCTAACTAAGCAGTTCGGGCTTCAAAGCAGAGATAGAAAAAAGAAAAAAAAAACCAAGCATCTCTCGTGCTTTTATTGAACAATAAAGCAGGAGCAACAATAAAAAAAAAACAGATCAATCTTCCATGCACAAAAATGAAAAGCAAGGAATGAAGAGAAACTCTACAGCCTGCATAATTAGAGGCCCAAGGGGTCATTAAAGGGGAGAGAATAAAACTGTAGGGAGCAATAGAAACCATGGCAGTTCAATCAAGTCTTTTAATTCTTTCTGGATCCAAATGCCTTTCCGTCACCATCGAAGATGAAGAGGCCTGTTAAATGGGGAGGGAGGAGATGGCAGAGGTAGAGGAGTAGGAGGATGTGCCGAGAAGAAGATGGAGGATGTGGAGGAGAAGATTGGAAAGAGAAGATTGCAAGGGTAAAGCGGAGGAGGAGGAAGAGGAGAAGGGAAGGAGAATCCCATAAGGCAGAGAGGAGGGAAGGAAGAGGGGAAGAGGAGGAGGAGGGAAGGAGGGAGATAGTTAGTTCAACTGTTCACATTGAATAATTTAAAAAAAAATGGAAAGAACGATGGCTGCAGTCTTAGCAAGCTCTTCAGACCCTTTTAAGCCTTTACCTTTAACCTGGAAAGAAAACTTGGGAATTATCATTACCGTTAGCAAACACAGAATGTAAACCAAGCAGAAAGATGGTTTATTAACCTTTTTATCCAGGTGAGAAATCTGGCTGTAAGCCAGTGTACCTGTATGTTGAAGGCATCTCCAACAGAAAGATAAGTTGACCCTGAAAAGGCTTTGGACCCAAGCATTGTGTTGTGCCGTTCTCCAGAACGTGGTGAAGTGTACGTGTGAGTGAACAATGAGGGCAGGGCACCAACATGGAAAGGGTTTGATTTGAATGGGCGCAAAGGGGACTCGTTTACCATTAGGATTAGCAGCTCCAACTCACACCTTTATCACAAAAAAAAAAAGAAATCAAGCTGGGCTCATTAGTGTTAAAACCAGTTACTTTAGTTCATTACAACCACTGAGGGAGTGGGAAAAGGGGCAGAAAGGGAGGGAAACGTTAAAGGTCATACCCCACCACGCATTCACCCATGCTCGCCTGGCATCCGCTGCCTGGACTGAGACCTTGGCCTGGGTCGCAACCTTTGGCCCAAAGATGCCCTCTTGGGAAAGGCTCGAGGATAAGGGAGAAGTTGGAGGGGGTGGGGGTCACATGAGGTCACAGGATCAAATGTTGCCACAGCTATGAAGTTAACTGCTGTCAAATTTAGCAATACAGCTAATTAGTTAATACAATTTCAGCAACATTTTTCTTTAAGCCAGGCAAGTTTACACTTTCTGAAACTTTATGAACAAGAACATGGCACTTACAAAAATGTTAGCAATTCTTACTTTCGTAAACTAGTGGCAATATTTTTGCCTTGCTACAAAATGCGTAGAGATTTTAAAAACAGGCCTGCAAAATTCATCAAAAAAACACTCAAGCAAAATACCTCCGAGACTGCCTCTGACTGTCAAACAGAGAAAAACAGACAACGATAAAGCTGGGAACCATAGGTAGTATCAAACAGAAGATTGTGACGTGAAGGATGAAACAGCATTTAAAATACCCTAACCAAAAGGCAAAATGTACTTCACATGCAGCCGTTACCGTTTCTGGAGTAGGTCAATGAAATTGCACTTCGAAGGAATTAGCTTTCATTCAAACCACCCCTACCCCACAACCACGAGAAGAGCGACTTGAGAAAGCAAAGACAAACAAAAATCTAAGTATACTTGACCTGGTTCTTTGGCTTTGTTCTTCAACATGGATGTCGGTGGAGCAAGAACTTTCAATTTCAAAACCAAAAAGAATCATCCAAGCAAGAAGTGTCCAAACAGCCAAAACGAAAATGGTTGGAAAGTATGGTTTGTCATACACCGAGTGATAGACGTTTGTGTGTTTGAGTGTGTACATGCGTAGTTCGTACTCGCTGACCGGTTTTAGGCAGTGAGACAGTAAATTGATCGTTCTGGAGGATCAGGGTGGGGAGAGGACCCCATTTATTTCTATGTAATTGTGTATCGTAGGGCCAGACGCTGGGGCAACCTCACAAATATTTAATGGTGGCATATCACAAAAACCATGCGAAGTCTTGCGATTTCCTTCATGGACAAATCCAAACTCAAAACCACCATGAAGGCCTTCATCCGCAGCTCGATGGAGTACTGCTCCCGCCTTTGGGATGGCGCCCCTGCCTCACAGTTTGCACTTTGCAACGCCATGGAGACAAAGGCTCTCAAAATAATTGGAATAAGGGGGCTAACTTTGTCAACACCAGACTGTGAAGTGGACCGGATGGCACCAGTGCACGTGACCTCAAAACCCTGCTCTTGCACACCTTTTTCTGCTGTGTTCGCCCTTTCATTTGCCGGGCGGTGCCATCATCTTCCATCTCCTTCGAAGTCAGCCAACATCACCGCATTAAATAACCACAGTACAAAAACAATATCCTTACAGATCTAAAAGCTAACTTACAATCGTCAGCAAGGCCACATTTCATCATTACAGTGGATATGAAATCTTTCTTTTTCTCCAATGGTCTCATCTACGACCATCACTTCAGATTCAGACGAGGTCCCTAAACGTAGCAAGCGCCGGACAGACAAATGAGCAAGCGACGGACAGAGACGAACGAGCGAGCGACGGACAGAGAAACGAGCGAGCAACGGACAGACAAACGAGCGAGCAACGGACAGACAAACGAGCGAGCAACGGACAGACAAACGAGCGAGCAACGGACAGAGACAAACAAGCGAGCGACGGAGAGACAAACAAGCGAGCAACGGACAGAGAAGCGATAGACGGGTGATGGACAGAGATGGGCAACGTACAGATGGACGAACGATCGATATTTGCATAAACATATTAAAACTAAATCGATTATTGCGTAATCCAAAAGAGATTGCAATCAATGAAAAATGTGAATACATTTTCTGGAGCAGACTGGAGTTCTGATAATAAACTACTTCACAATACTGCCCCTTAAAATAAAGCTCGTCATATTCAGAAGCACGTCCAAGGCACGAACGTTCCACCTAAACTATTATAGGTACAGGCAGTCGGGTTAAGCAAGCTCAACATACATAAACTCGACTTTACGCAAGCGCCCATTAAAATAAAATAAAAATCGAAATTCGTCAATTCTTTACGTCTTTATGTTTATTTACGTACGCCACATTTTGCCACTAATTGTCACGTATCTTTACCAAGACCGTGGACGATGTGGCCCAAAAGGTAGTCGACTTGGTGCATCAACTGCACCTGGAGGCAGAGGTCGACTATGTTGAGATGTTACTCCAGAGCCACACGGAGGAGCTCTTGAATAATGAGCTCATGGAGTGGAACCTCAGAAGGCTGCCGAGGAGGCTCCAAAGAGATTTGCAAGGAAGGACTTTGAGGCTTTCAAGCATTTGGATGCAAGACTGGGTGTTCTCGAGAGGATGGACCCGAACGCTGAATGCTTCGCCAATGCCAGTAGAATCATCCAAGATGGCCTCCCGTGCTACAAAATCATGTATGCCAAGACAATGGGCAGCCGTTCAGTCCACCTTCGACCTCTTCATTAAGAAGGTTCGTAAACCATCTGCAGAGTCCCCAATTCCTGAGCCTTCAACCTCCACCGCTCCAACTCCTTTTACATCTTCAACCTGTAAGTCCCCCCTCACATGAGCAAGTCAACACTAGGAATTAAGGTATGTGCTAGTACTGTACATGTAAATGTTCAATTAATCATCTAATCCTTTTATTTTTTTTCAGCTTCTACTCAATGAAATTAAACTTGCACAAAAATGATTAACAGATCGTGTACAATGATGATAAAACATTCTAATGCAAGATTAGGAAAATAAAGATCGAGAAGAAATTAGGGACAAAGATCAATATTATCAGAACAAGCAAGAGACCCAAGACGAGAATGGCACTCCTCAACGTCGCAATGTCAACCGATATGCCTCGACCCACATTATTACATCATAATTATATACTGTACAATCGTACATATTTGTACCAAGTTTGATTTGAATCCCTTCAGCTATTCTCAGCACATTGTCAACTGACATGACCTCTGACCTTTGATGCTGAAAACAAATCAGTTCATCTTTTCATCATAATATATACTTATACCAAGTTTGGTCAAAATCCCATCACTACCTCACAAGTGAGCACGGCCATACTTGTGTGATACCGAGTTACCACTGAGATATAAATACCAAGTTTGGTTGGAATCTCTTTAGTGATTCAAGTTATCACAGAAAAAGATTTTCAATTGAATGCCTCCAAAATCTAATCGGTTCATCTTTGTATTAGTCTATACTTGGGGCATGTTTGTTTGAAATCCCTCACATGTTTCACAAGTTACCCTGGTAACAAAAAAAAGGCCAAAACAGATGGACAGGCAACCCAAAAACATCATACCTCCGTTTCTTAGGCTGCGGACGCATAAAGATTCCTCGACGAAAAATAATTAATTATAGCACAGAATAAACTCTCAGCTTAATTTAAAAACAAAGAATGTTGAAGTCGGCTAGATTAAATAGGGAAAAAATACGAGGACCTAAGAAAATAAAATCTGAATGCAAAAAAATTTAGAAAAAAAAAAAAATGCCTTAGAACAACAAACTGAAGCTAAGACAAAAAATGTGTTTAGATCAGTTTGTGGCATCACTGAAAAATGCAAGAGTCGACGCAATGTCGCTCTTGGGAAACAAGGTAAGGTCTTCACAGAATCTAAAGATATACTCAACTGTTGGAAATAATAATGTGAAGAACTTTACAGATGGAAAAGAATAGAGTAAAAGATATATATAAAAGGAATCAGATTTTAGAGTAAAAGGTTTCGGGCTGAAACCACGTGTTGGCCCTTAACCCTCTAATGCACGACTCGGGTCCAAAAGCCCTCAAGCCATTCATTCTAGCGTCAAATAGCTATTTATATTATTTAAACAGCACTCGAATCAGATATTCTTTGTGAAGTTTCTGAATAGTCAGGTTCACTATGTTTTTTCGTTCAAAATCATGGTAGATTAGCAAACCTATACATTTTTGGAAACGTTATTACATGGAAAATATGAAAATCAATGTTTACATTTGCCAATTCCGACCAATTCGATTCGACCAATTCGACCATTCAACCATTCGCTTCGATCGACCATTCGACCAATTCGATCGATTCGATTCGATCGACCATTCGACCAATTCGATTTGCCAATCAATTTGACCGACCTTTGCTTGTGTGGAACGGACTGTGAAACCGATGCGGACTATATTGTCGGATACGACACACAGGACAGTGATGACGAACTCTGAATGGCATATTCTGTAATCGTGTATGTTTGATGCCATTGACTGCCTGTGTATATTTTGTCATTGACTGCCTGTGTAGATGTGAAGTTATACTGACTGCATGTGTATATATGATTTTGCTGACTGCCTGTGTATGTTTGGTGATATGAATTATTGTGACACATTTTGATGTTATTAACTGCCTGTACAAAATGATAACATGTATTTGATTATGCAACTTATCGCGAATATAAAGACAGTATTTTGCAATTCAAAACCTTTGATTCGTGTCTTACCATTCCCCATAGCACTAATTTGATACTTTCATTGGATTCCTTGTCCCTGAAAATATAGGTTTAGTATATTTTAAAAAGTTTTTAGGGTAATTAGAGGCAGAAATAGAACAAAATATGTATTTTACAGTGGCCATTTTGAAAATCCAAAATGGCCGCCATACAGGTATCTCTCCAAATGTAAACATTGATTTTTAGTTTCCTTATGCTATAACCTTTCCAAAAATGTATAGGTTTGCTAATCTACCATGATTTTGAACGAAATATAATTTATTGACATAGTGAACCTGACTAGAAGCAATCAAGCCCATGAAAAACTAGAATGGCACTCGTTTGAGCGTGGTCTCGCCTCGCACGCTCATTCTGAACAAAAATACACCAATACACAAACTTTCACCCTTCTGGTGAAACTACCTAAATCCAGGATCACTGCTCACCTCTAATCAGTTGTTCCACTTTTTCCCACCGGTGGAATAAACTTCCACATTCTCTTCAATCTCATACTTCCATCCAGGTCTTCAAGACAACTGTTAACCACCAACCCCCCAATCCTAAACCATTATCTTTTCTACCCTTGTTAACCACCCTTCCCTCCCCCCCTCTTCCAAATCAATTCTCCCTCCTTGGAGTTTCCTTCTCTATCCATCTTGTCCACCCCAAACATGCGTGTTTCGCTTCCTGTTTTTGTTTGTTATGTCCCGATCCGTTCAGTGTACTAGCTCTTCCACAAACCTTGACTATGTTGACAAAAAAAACAAAAACTATTGTTAACAGAACACCACCAATATGGCCCATCCATGCACCCTATTATGTCACATACATGGCTATTATCCATAGCTTTATCGATTATTAGGATATTTAACAATCACTTTTGTACACAAAGGCTAAATTGCGTCAATGAAGATCAATTTGAATAAATAAATAAAACTTTCCAAAGACATTCCCCATGGCTTGTTGATCATATGTATGAAGATGCGCATAGATTTGTTAAGTGGTTCTGGAGAAGATGATTTTTTATGTTTCTATTTTCAATCCAATATGGCCACTGGACCACCTGAACGATGATATAAATTTCATTCTTCACTCAAATCAGGATTGAACTTCCGGTTCCTCGGGCAAGTGAGGCGTGCTGCGAGCTCTCCACGGCATCGAAGTTTGAGTGTTTTCCCATTCTTGTCTTTGTCAAATTTCCACTGGTTATTTTGCTGTGTACGTGTTATTGTGCGTTTCTAGTTGGTGTTGGTTTATGGTTCGTGCAAACTTGTGTATAATTAATCGTTTTCTGAGTCGTACCTCGTGCGCGGCCTGGTGACTTGGGGCTTCCCTCCCCCCGTCGGTGTTTTGTCGGTTTGGGTTATTTCCTTCGCTGTATTGCTTGTTTCTTTTATTTTGTTTTCTCCCCCTCACCTCACCTCCCTAGACAAAGAATTCTATATTGATTCTTTCTCTCCTCCCGGACACGTGCTTCTTCGCTCTCCTCCTCGTCTCGGCTTGTGCCCCGCCCCCTGTATCTCGTTTTTCTTCCACATCTGCCCCTTCTTTCTCAAATCCACGTTCTCGCTTGGAGACTTTTCCCGGATTGTTTTTCATGGTTTTCATGGTTCTGTTTGGATATTGTTGGAATACGTTTAAACCGCAGCCGTGATGCTGACGCCACCCCCCCCCCCCCCCCAGAATTTCCATGTTTTAAATGTTTCCCAGTGCGTACCCTGGTCAGAATAGGTACACCGTATCCCTGCGTGTCGTAAGAGACGACTAAGAGGGTTGGTGTCAGGAAGGGCATCCGGCCATAAAAACATTGCCTCAAAAAGAGAACCATGACAATTACAAGTACATATGGGCAGGGTGCAGCCTGAAGTGGAGATCGGTTTCTGAGGTTTGGGACATGGAATGTAGGGACAATGACAGGGAGATCAGGAGAAGTGGTGGAAGTATTGGTCAGAAGAAGAGTGGACATATGTTGTGTGCAAGAGACGAGATGGAAGGGAAGTGGTGTGAGAATGGTGAAGGGTAGGCAGGGACAGAAATACAAGTTTGTGTGGCAAGGGTGCCCAGAGGGCGTGAATGGTGTTGGTGTCCTGTTTTCTGAGGAGTTTGTAGACAGTGTGGTGAGTGTGACTAGAGTGAGTGATAGGTTGATGATGGTGAAAATGATGATTGGAAAGCTCTTGGTGAACGTCATCTCGGGATATGCTCCGCAGGTTGGTCGAAGCGATGAAGAGAAGGACAAGTTCTGGTGTGCGATAGAGAAGCTGATGGAAAACGTGAAAGATGAGGAAGTTGTTGTGGTGGGAGGAGACCTGAATGGACATGTGGGAAGGAGTATGGATTGTTTTGAGGGAGTTCATGGGGGGTTACGGATATGGTGAGAAATGGAGAAGGTGAAAGGATTTTGGAGTTTGCTGATGGAGCTGATTTGTTGATTTGTAATACTCAGTTCCAGAAAGAGGATAATAAGCTTGTTACATACACGTCAGGTGGGGCAACGACAACCGTTGACTACCTGATGGTGCGTAGGCGAGATAGGGGGCACCTCCGGGACACAAAGGTGATCCTGGGGGAGGAGGCTGTTTCACAGCACCACTTGGTTGTCTGCGACATAAGGGTGAAAGGTGCGAGGAGAGCTCGGCGGGTGAAGTACCAACCGAGAATGAAGGTGTGGAGGTTGAAAGAGGTGACAGTAAGGGAGGCATTAAAAGAGAAGCTGAGTAGGGTAGAGGATGATGTGGTTGAGCTTGAAAGTGGTTGGATGTCAATGAAAGCTCGTCTGTTGGGAGCCGTTGGTGAGGTATGTGGATGGACAAAAGGACCACCGAGGCACTCGGAAACATGGTGGTGGGATGTTGAAGTTGGAAAGAGGATTCACGAGAAGAGGAAGAAGTTCAAGGAGTGGCAGAAGGCGAAGGGTACGGGAGCAGAAACAGCAGAGCATGAAAGTTATAAGGCAGCCAGGAAGGCTGCAAAGAAAGAGGTAGCAAAGGCGCAGGAGGCATGTCGGAAAATGTTCGGAGAACGCTTGGATTCGGAAGAGGGTCAGAAAGCAGTATTCAGGATTGCAAAGCACATAGCGAAAGAGAGGTGTGATGTGATGGGGGTGAGTTGCTTGAAGGATGAAGAGGGACAAATCGTTGTCGACCCAGATGGAATTAAAGGAAGATGGAAAAGATATATGGAAATGCTGTTGAATACAGAGAATGAATGGGATGGCAACATCGAGAGTAACCCAGTTTTAGGACCGGCAGAGAAGATAACTGAGAAGGAAGTTGAGGAAGCGATAAAAGCAATGAAGAGTGGAAAAGCGGGAGGGCCGACGGGAGTTGTGGGAGATATGTTGAAGGCAGCAGGAAGTTGGGGTGTGAAGAGAATGACAGAGATCTGTAATCTGGTGGTGAAAGAAGGCCGCATTCCAGTGGATTGGGAACTGAGTACCCTCGTCCCTCTATACAAGGGGAAAGGTGACCCCCTGGAGTGTGGCCCGTACCGAGCGATAAAGTTATTGGAGCATGGAATGAAGGTATTGGAAAGGGTGTTGGAGAGGAGGATAAGGAAGAAAGTGAAGATCGACGAAATGCAGTTTGGATTTATGCCAGGAAGAGGAACGACAGATGCGCTTTTCATTGTGAGGCAGTTGCAGGAGAAGTACATGGATAAGAGGAAGAAGTTGTTTTTTGGGTTTGTTGATCTGGAGAAAGCATTCGATAGGGTTCCACGCAAAGTATTGACATGGGCATTGAGGAAGTTAGGAGTGGAGGAATGGTTGATCAGAGTAGTGATGGCAATGTACAAAAGAGCGCGCACAGCTGTAAGGATGAAGGACGGGAACAGTGGTGAGTTTGAGGTGAAGGTGGGAGTGCATCAGGGGTCGGTACTAAGTCCACTACTATTTGTAGCTGTGATGGAGGTGCTGGCTCAGAACGTAAAGGAGGGTTTACCGTGGGAGTTGTTGTATGCAGATGATCTGGTGTTGATTGCGGAAAGTATGGATGGACTGAAGGAAAAGATGAACAAGTGGAAGGAATGTATGGAGACAAAAGGTCTGAAGGTGAATATCGGAAAGACGAAGGTGATGGCAAGTGGTGAAGCATGTGGTGAGGTGGAAAGAACTGGGAAGTGGCCGTGTGCTGTGTGCAGGAAGGGTGTCGGAGTGAACTCCATTCAATGTGCAATGTGCACTGAGTGGGTTCATCAAAAATGTAGTGGTCTGAGAGGGTCATTTACCAGTGTGGCAGCTACATTCAAATGTAGGGTGTGCACAGAGGGAGCTGCAGATGGAGGAAATGTTGAGTTGGATCTTGGAAACGGCGTGAAGCTGGAAGGTGTGAAAACATTTTGCTACCTCGGAGACATGCTGAATGGAGAAGGTGGATCACTCGGCAACGGTTGCTCGAGTGAGATGTGCATGGAAGAAGTTTCGGGAACTGAGTGGCGTGCTGATGAGGAGGAGAGTGTCGCTGAAGCTGAAGGGAAAGGTGTATGCTGCATGTGTGAGAAGTGTTATGATTTACGGGAGCGAGACATGGGTAATGAACGTAGAGCAGCAACGAAGGCTGGAAAGGGTGGAAATGCGAATGGTTCGATGGATGTGCGGAGTATCGTTGAGAGAGAGGAAGACAAATGATGAATTGCGAAAGATGATGGGAATATTGCCTGTGATTGAGGCTGTGAAGAGGAACAGGTTGAGATGGTTTGGTCATGTGTTGAGGAAGGATGAAAGTGACTGGTTGAGAAGAGTGATGGAAGTTAATGTAGAAGGAAGTAGAGGACGGGGAAGACCGAGAAAGACTTGGCTTAAGATGGTGGAAGAAGAAATGCGGGCAAGGGGGTTAACAAGGAGAGATGCAGAAAATAGGGCAAAATGGAGAAGATTGTCATGGGGACCGCAAGGCTGTCCCCCGCTCTAGCAGGGAAAATGGCCTTAAAATGCATGTTGTTGTTGTTGTACTCAAATCAGGCCATAGATCAGACATGGTTTCAGATATGGATTTCGATTCAACCAATTATGGCTAGAGTACCACTTCACCGATGTCATTGTTATAACCCTACATACCCCATGGGGACTTGACATGAGGCAAGGTTTCAATTTTTTTTTTTCATTGAGCAGTTTCGGAGCTGTCCAACTTTTTCCCCTGTAATCCAATATGGCTGCCATACCATGTGACCTATAACGCAGAATTATCAATAAATATTCTACATGGGAAGTCCCTCCAATTTTTTTAATTTCGCAGCAATCGGAGAAGCAGTTGCAAATAATTTTTTTAGAGTGAAAATATATCGATGTGGACACCCAGACAGCCAAACATACAAGGGCATTGCAATAGTCCCGCAACCACTTCGGGGCGAGACTGATGAATCTGGAATTGACAATGCAGCAGGAGAGTGAATAAACGTTGCTGGAGAATCTAGCATCCTACCAATACACAAACTTTGCAAATCTGGGAAACTAGACAGTGACCATCTGAATGGCAAGAATCCATCTACAGCCCATTGCTGAAAAAAGGCAAGCATGTGAAAACAATAGAACCATCACTTGTATTATATCTACTGAAAGATTCCTCTTCAAAATTCTTCAAGGACGGCTCTGATCCAACGCAGAAAGAGAACTGCAGTCAAACAAGCTGGATTCAGAAGAGGACGTGGCACTCGAGAATTGGACTAGCTTCAATTGGTCGGTCGGAAGATCAATATCAGAAATGCGGAAGACACAACTCTGCTCACAGAGTCTGTTGTTGAAATGAAGATTTCTCAAGAAAAATCAATGAATAAAGAAAAATAGAAAGCTTGTACATCAATCAATACCAGCAAGACTAAAGTAATGATATAATAGGTGAAGAAAAGCCAACTATGGACGTAGCTGGTGAATCTTCAGAAAAAAATAGAGAGCGCTAACCTTTAAGGAGCTTTTGTCACCAATGATGAGTTGTGAAAAGGAAATTAAATGGCATATCAGAATGGGAAGAACAGCAATGAGTAACTTCAACAAGATCTGGTCTCGTGGTATCATCAGCAAACTCACCAAACACTGCCTTCTCAAAGCTTTTACATTTCCCATCATAACATTTATTTAAAAGCTGAAATATGACCAAGAGATGAGCAGCTGAGAGTTAGTGGTGGAGTGGAGTGCTGAGGGCATTTGGCACAGAAGAAAAGCACCGGTGTGAATGAAGAACTTCGCATTAACAACAATTTCCTTAGCAGTGTCCAAATGTATTCATCCTCGTAATTTGACCACATTTGTTGAAGAGATGGTGAGAATTTGAAACGTGTGCATGTTGAGAAAATAGACAGCAAAAGAAGAAAGGGCCGTCATCGAGGAAGATGGTTAAATGAAATCCAGGAAATGGCTGAAAATCTTAATTTTCAAAAAAATGTGAGTGAAGAAAATCATTTCAAAATGGAAATAATCATCATCATCATCATCATCAACATCATCAACATCATCATCATCATCATCATCATCATCATCATCTATAGCCAGGACAGGTAACTGAGAAGCATGTTCGTTTTCCTTTTTTTCTCTTTAAGACATGGACAGTTAGTCAGAGGCAATACGTGACTTTCCAAATGACGTAGGCTTTCTAAATGAGGTCTTTGGCACACACTCCATTTCGACAGTGACTCGGTTCGGCTCGCCGGGCACTTTCAACCAGGCATTGCTGGCGGCAGGTTAACAGTTGCTGAATCTGTAATTCAAAGTCTTTTAAGCAATTTTCAGCATTCAGACGAAACGGTGGAAATTTCGGGATGGTTAACCATAATTGTTCCGTTCATGAAGGCAAATTAGATGCATGAGAAAATCGGGCCACGAGAAATATCTACGAGCCTTCGGCCTTTAAATGCTCATATCGTCGGTAGTTTTTGCAATAAAATAACCAATTACTGCAACATATCAACTTTTGGGACGAGTTGATCAGGAAGTTCTCCAACTGTTTCATTGTGCAGAGGCACACCCCTTTCTAGCAGGTAATGCTTAAAAGTACTTTCTGCTTCTTCAAATGTTTTTTTTGAGTCGTTTCATTCGACAATCCTTATCTGGGAGGCAGGATATCTCAAAGCCCTCCAATTTACTTCGTTACCAGGGGTTTCTGCACATGTGCACTGAGCAATCTCGGGCTGATAAAGCCATTTCGAAAGTACAGTTTTGGCAATAGTTTTGAACAAATGATCATTCAGAATTATTTCAGCCAATCGTTGCACATTTAGACAGATTGTAAACTATGCCGAAGATTCACTTGTGCTGTTTCGGTGGAACATGGTTTGATGGTTTAGATTTAGCACAATGCAGGAAAAAATGATCCTGAAAACCGTCAAAAAGCCGTTCTCAATGTGTGTATTAATGGTCCAGAACCTGGTTCTGCATGACGTCAAGCTATTGTGGAAGCTGCTGCACATTTATGGCAGAGCTGAAAAGACAAATCTAAGGAAGCACACAACACAATCTCTTGTTTGGGGTGGGAAACCATAGTTATTTGTTGAAAACGTACTTTGGGAGAACAATGAATTTCGAATTTTTTTCCCAAGATGAAAATAACTGGTGTTTAAGCTCCCTCAAGCATTTGCCCTCCGATCACTGCACTCGTCGATAAAAGTCAGGTGCCACCTTTTCCAAACTAACTGTGTACTCAAATACTTTACGAGAACACCGACTGCAACTCTATTCTCATCTTTATTCAATTTTGTGCTTCAACACATAAATGCTCATTGCTTTCTACCAAATTAAACATGGAAACAAGAAAGGGCATATTTATATAAACAACTAGAAAGAGCAATCAGAAATTGCAGACCCTTGCCAGGACGCGTTTTCAGTGGGGTTTAAGGCTTTTGTGTTGAAACAAATATGGCGGTCAAACCACGTGACCGATGACATCTTTTTTTTCTTTACCCCCACCAATTTATCCCGAGATGATGCTCAATAAATTTCATCTTAATCAGATGAAGTTTGTACTTGTTGAATTATGACGTCATAATGGAGGCACCTATGACATCATCAACATATTATATTCACCATTGTGAGTTATTTACAATGAGCCATGCCTCAATTTTTTATATGCAGCGCTTTTGGAGATGAAGCGGCATAAGTTTTTAGGTTTTAGCTCATTTTTTTACCATAAGCAACACAGCTGAATGAAAAGGCAAGTTTTACCACCCCACAGTATACCCTTCAAAAAGATGACAATGAGCTGTGGCCAACCAACGCATATTGAATGAGGTGTGGGATGAGGTCTTCAGTTCCAACCTGCCTGTTCGATTCAAATTGTACTTTTCACAGCGAGTAAAAACACAAGTTTCAGTGGGAGAAAATAAATATTTACATATTCACACTGAAAAAGTCAACTGAAAAATCAAGCTTGTACTGTGAAGTTTACGTAACACGAGCAAAACGGCAGGTCTGATTAGTAGAAGCAACTCGGCCAAAATTTGATCAACAACATTATCATCTATATTGTCCAAACGCTTGGTCAGGAAGTCGATGTTGTAAGCCATTTTGTGCACTTTTACAGACGCACTTGCAAGCGGGGCACTTTAGATCCTACAAGTGAGAATTTCGAATCGTAAAGAAGTGGAGGGTGTGTGGGGCCGGGGGTTGGGGGCGGGGGGAGTCGGGCGAGGGCTGGGGAGTGATAGGGATGAATCTCATACCATTTTAAATGAGGTGACGTTGGCGTAGAACTTAGTAGGGTCGATATCCACTATGAGCTGCACCGCGGCGAGGAACCTTGCCATAACCACCATCTTGCTGTGTTGCTGCATGATGTCAGAAAAGGTGTGGAGAGGAGAGAAAAAGAAAAACAGAAAGAAGATGAGAGGGAGGAATAAAATAAACGAAACAAAGTAAAGAAATAATTGAATTCAGCAACCTTAACTGCCCATTTCCACCCACTCGAAAAAATGTTTTTTTCGCAATATTTATAATAATACTGAAATAAAAACTTCAGATTCCTCACAAGTCTCAAGCTTAAAGTGAAAAATCTTCAGCTACAGGTGGTGTCCAACAAAAAATAAAACTACAAAGTGAAATGGTTTAGCCAAACTAATCTTCTGCAGTCAGTCTGCAGTCTGTTCTGTTCCGCTAAGTTCCGCTAAGAGCGTCTTAGTCAAAACTAGAAACGCCAGGTGAACGGTTTACGTTTTGTATCCCAGAGCAGACCAGAAAAATCACATTAAATAAAAATCATCCATCCATAACTTTTACTTGTTTGAGATATCCTGCTATATTTATAAGTCTATTATATATAGAAGCTATATATATATATATATATATATATATATACAGGGTGTCCCAACACCTTGCCCCCCCTTCCCCCCCCCCCCCCACCCAGCTCTACTGGATCGCCACTGTACAATGGCGGGCATATAGCGGGAAGGATCATTCATTTGACATCTCAAATACCAAATTTCATAATGATCTAATGAGCCTTTCTTGTTCTGTTGCAGATTTTGTGAAGTGATGTCGTGGTCGGGTGATTCCGAGAAGAAAAGGTGGATGTGCCGCATCATGGCTATCGCGTTCCGAGTCGCCAGGGATCAGACGCCGGGAACCATATCCCTTTCCTGGGTTGCCAAGTACCTGAACAGGTCTGAGGACTTCGTCAAACGCAATTGGGAACCGTGATCCCTTCGATTGCGAGATGGACAGCTGGCCCGAACAGACAGCACAATGTTTGTCTCAGGAAAGCAGGGATATCATCGAGTCGCTTGCCAAGGAGAAAAAAAGCATTCGAGGGCTCCAAAAGGAGATTGAACGGGTTCGAGGGAAGAAGAAGAGCTTATCAAGTATCCGCAGGTTCCTTCAGTCCATTGGCGCAAAGGCTTTTCACCAAATTCCAGCACCGAAGCTGACGGAGAAGAACGTCGAGGATCGAATGTGGTTTTGTGAGTTTTTGAGTGAGTGGACCTCTGATGATTTTCTTTTCCTGGCCCCTTCTGATGATTTTTTCATTTATGAGGCTCGACGTCCCAACTTCCAGAACGACAGAATTTGGGCTCTTCACAATGATGACATTCCACAAGAACTCAAGATTCGAGAGAAATCGAAGACAGCACGGTGCGTTGGCGCCTTCTTGATGTTCACAGCGAAAAGGCTGATGTGGGTCATCAAAGAGCAAGGACAATGATGGGACGGCAAATACCTCCGAGACGTTGTGCTGACCCGCCATGTTATTCCGTTCTCACGGAACCCAGAAAATGTCCTCAGCATCAAGGAGACCACGTTTCTGCACGACCGAGCCCCGTGCATGAGCGCACTGGCGACCCAGAATCTTCTGAAGGCGAACAAGGTCGATTTTTTTCGGAAACGATGAGTGGCCAGGAGCATCGCCTGACCTCAACGCCTGTAAACATTTGGGGGCGATACTCAAGGACAGAGTTGAACAACGCCTCCAGAAAACCAGGGAAGAGCTTCTCACTGCTTTGACTAACGTCCTCGAAGAAATGGAGTTCGATCGTGACTTGTTTGTGTCTCTCTTGGAATCTTACCCAGCGCGTTTGGAGGCAGTTCGGTCGGCGGGCGGCGGGCACACCAAATATTGAAACAAAGCTTTGAAACTGTGCACATGAGATGTCGAATAATAAAGCTTTTTTTCCCCTATTCGTGGTTTCTCCCTACCTCTCCTACGTTGGGCTGGGCAGGGTGGGGGCAGGGGGGCTAAGGTGTTGGGACACTGTATATATATATATTGTATATGTATATACTGTATATATATATTACTGTATGTATATACTGCATGTATATATATATTTGAGGTATCCTGCCATACCTCGCAATGGTGAAGAATCACTTAAAAAAAATTATACTTGTCGGATCCAGATCTTCACCAAAATTAAATCGATTCTTCCTTGTCACACCCAACCGGTCCACCTTTTGTCATCCAAATCCGGCCACAACCTTTCGATATATCCTGCTATGTATCGTGTTTGGCCCCATCTCGCAATGGCGAAGAATCACTTAAAAAATTCTAGTAGCTGAATCCGGATCTTCACCAAAATCTAATCATTTCGTCCTAGTCACACACGCTACCTCTCTGCCAAATTTCGTCCGAATCCGTCCACAACTGAGATATTTTGTTCACAAACAAACAAACAAACGGCAGAGACAGGGAAGGGTGAAATCCACCTTTGGTGGCACAGGTAACTAAAGGAAAACTTAAAAATGCACCATCAAGCAGTAACTATTGCATTCCACCATATGTTTAGGCAGGCAGCAATATATTGCCCTTTGTGGTTCACTGATTGAGTGGGGGACCAGGTGATTTTTTTTTTACTTCCAGTCAGAACAATGACTGGAAGACCACAAAAATACTTCACGCGTTTTTTGCATCGTGTGACGGGAAGGTGACTGAGGTCGCGGCTGCATGGAGCTGTCCAGGTATGTCCCGGAACGAAGTTTTTCTGACCGGTGCATGGTGGACTGGGCTTCACCCTGCGACGGCATCGCTCGATACGTGGCTCCTAGTGTTTGGATTGGTCCGGCGGCAGTTCTGTGGGCAGTGGATGTGGTGGTAAGTTGTTCGGGCGGTGGAAGACATCCGGCTGCCACCCATCCGATGGCTTTCAGGTTTGCCGGTCAGCAAATGTGAACGAAGACCCAAAGCTGGTTTGGTTTCTGGTGTTGTCATCACTCCATGGTGTTGAAGCTGCCATGTATTTTAATATAATTCATACTTTTTCACTCTGCAGATTATGTATTTTAGCTTTGTATTTCCATTTGATTTTATGCAAAAATCAATTGAGAAAGTGAAGGTAAAGCACTTGGAAACGCTTGCATTGTTACGTATTTTGTTTAATATAAGGGGTAAATGAAGAATAGATTAGAATAGTTATTTCAGAGTGCATGTTTCGCATGGGTGTGATGTAATTGCTGTAATTAATGAGAATCTCAAGTAGGGTTCAAAAGCTATTGTCTTCCTGCCCAAATGTCTGTTTCTCAAGGGCCATACCACCTCCCTCCCCCTCACACTGTGCAACGTTCTTCAATGGTAATCAGTCCTCCTGTACATTTTTCGCAAACACCTGGACAAACTGCCCAGCGTATCAAAGTGGTCCCACCCACCTCACGGGACCGAATCACAACAGAGACACTACGCTGGTTTAGGACTGATCAGCAACACCCCATGGTAACCTAACATGAAGTTTCATCACCTGATTGGTTCCTCTGTGCTGTTCTTCGTAGTCCCTGCCTGTTTGTCTGCGCTTGTCTTGTGGGAGTGCTGCTAGCCAGAGTTCTTATCCTTTGTGGTTCGTGCCTGTCACACTGCGTTTCCTACCCGGGCCTGCATAGTTTGGTGGTGCACAGAGAGAGTGCTTGGACAGACATCGCAGGGTGCCACAAAGAACGCCGAACAAAGTCTCACCACACATGGAGTCGGTTCTTCTCTTCTGTCTCGTCTTTCGATCCCTGTCCATTTCATCACTCCAAATGAGCAAGTACATTTTAAAGAATTAAGCCATCTGATTCCGTGGGCACGTTGGGCACAGTATACCCTTTTTAAGCGGGTTTGGCTAACGCAGTTTCGACTTCACACAGATTTTTCTGTATGCCGATCTATTTTTAGCAAGGCCCAGTCTTCGTTGTACGTGGTATTCTTCTTCCTCTGTC
The DNA here is from genome assembly GCF_964187855.1 of Myxine glutinosa. NCBI lineage: Eukaryota > Metazoa > Chordata > Myxini > Myxiniformes > Myxinidae > Myxine > Myxine glutinosa. Next base: position 13,111,064 of record NC_136264.1, read on the forward strand.
ATGCGTCGCGTGCACTTCGTGGTGCTGTTGTGGAGGTGGTGGTAACTGAGGCACGCAGTGCATACATGTCCTGCATCCACCTCTCTCCACGTAACACTACACATCGTGGAATCCCAATCAATTGTGACAAAGAACTCCAATCAAGTGTAGTTAATTGGGCAAATAATCCCACAAGCAGGGATATTTGGGAACAATGCTTTTAAGGTGCAATTTACGAACCACCTGTGCGTAGTCCAACCTGCTGACAGTTATAAGCTGAGCGGAGTTTTGTCGGCGGCTTTTAAACCACTGACCTGCACGCACGCAAATTAAGGGTGGAGACCTCTCGTCCTCTGCCCACCTGGTGGCCCGTTGGTGGTGGTTAGACACGTCTTCCACCTTCCTGCAGTCAATCAACACGGGCCACATGACACACGGGAGCTTGGCAGGCAATGCGGACATGCGTGGCGATGACGTCATGACGTTCGCTCATTAGGTTGGAGCACCAAATTACAGATACTCATTAGTTACTCCCAACCACATCCAGGTTGACTCCATATACTGAGTGGATACCAGAGATAGTTACTGTGTGGCAGGCGGTGCTTATCGCTCCCAGTAAGGTGCAGCAGCAGCTGTATGGGACACCTTACTGGCGGTTCCCCACTGATGGTATGAAGTCGCATCATGACTGATTGTTGCAGTCACTACAAAGGGATTAGTGTTATGATTAGATTTACTATAATAATGTTACATTATAATTACGAGAATTATATTATTTAAAATTTAAAAAACCGAGGTGAATTCCTTACTTCCGCTTTTACACCGCTTCAGTCCATCAACTTTCCATTCACGACGTTGGGATTAAAGTGTTATGGTTATATTTACTATAATATTATTATTATGACTGAATATTATTATTATTATTATTATTATGTACACCACCTGAAGAGAATTCCAGGCTTAGTTCCAACAACGTTGTTGTTGTTGTGTTGTCGTATTATTATTACTACTGAAGCGATACCACTGTATGAAGAAACCTGGGTTTAATTTGTCCGAATCGGACGGTGAGTCATAACGCCTAAGGCCTATATGCACGGTATTGTTGGAAGAGACGTTGGAAGAGACGTAACGCTGATGCGTTCAATTAATTTATGATCATTTTAACAATCGGTTTGTTTGTGTTTCACACTGAATGAAAAGCGTAAAGGTAAAAAAGCATGGCGATTGTGATATATGACAGGTTCGACAATATGTTCGGCATTAACGGCATATAAATCAAAATGGCAGAGTGTGGAGAGTCACCCTGTCATGTGACCATATTCTCAGCTCTGATTGGTATACGTTTGAGGGGACATACATACATACATACAAACACTGTTCGAGACGTCTCTGCCCAATGGTGGGCTACGCCGTAAAAAATATTTCAGTAAAGAAGCATAAAGGGGCAAAAAGGCTTTCAATATGCAACCTGCCCTCAGAATTTGAAAAAAAACAACATCCTTTATCTTCTCATGATATTTGATACAAACCTTAAGAGAATGTTAGATCTCAGAACTTAATTGCAAGGGTAGCAACAAAGTAAAGGTGAAATAACATTTGAAACACGTTTCTTGTACAAGTCTATCATCATTCATGGAGGTTTGGCAGCAAATTTGTAACTGGTCAAGGTAGCAACTGCAAGGAGATACTTAAAACACCAATAAAACATAAAAACAAGCATTTCTCTTTAAAAAAAAACAAAAACAAATCCAGCATGGGCTGGTGTCCAGGTACAACGTCTATCTCTCTCGGATTATGTGGCATCTAAAGCTCAAATTAACATCAACCGACACCATGGAGATCCTCATCTTTTCACTGATTACCATCCTCTGACACATCACCCATCCTGAAGTTTGGCAGCAGCAAAATCGTCCCTCTCTGTAGACCTTAATGGAATCAGGACATGGCCCAACAATTGGAAGTCTTGCAAACCTGACAAATCTCGTGCAGTCGTTCTCTCCGAATGGACTGTCTGTCAAACATTCCCGATTTTTGCTCCACTGCAGATTTATCTGTGGCTTCCCCTTCCTTTAACGCTCTTCTTGATGCGTTTAAGCTTGGTCCCCCCTTTGTCCGACTTCCTTCTCACTCCCATCCTTCCTCAAAATGACCATGCTGTTGGTATGTAAAATGTATGCAAGCCTCGATTATCCAATCCACTTCTCTGGACAGCCAATGGAAGTAGTGCAGTCCCTGGAACCGATATTGGCCTCATTATCTGCCATAACCTTTTGTGGGGCGATCATATCACCAAACAGGCAAAGACCCATCACCATCTGGATATTATTTGTACAACTAAGGAATTCCTGAGCTGCATCAAGCTCAAACTGTTCAGAGGCAGACCGTCACTCGACCACCGGTGGAAAGTTGGTGGACTCTATTTTATACAGGCCTTCATCTCGCCTTGCTCTTGTTGCCCTCAGAGCCACTATTGGTCATATGTGTGCGTCCATAAAAACTCATCTGCTTACCCTCCCAAAGACCAGGCTGGATGCCCACTTGCATTCATTGGTCCCCCTTATTCTCCCAATTGTAGAATTGTCACCATGTGTATGCTTTCTCGTCTTCCTCACTTCAATCTTTGAAATACGCTGGCAATCACTTCCTCATGTGCTCACACAAAACGATTCTTTCCCATTCCTCTCCTCCATTATTCTGACTTTCCTCATTGTATGTCCATAGCACTCCCCCACCCCCCCCCCCCCCCCCATATCGTTTGTGAACCTGCTGCTCTTTGTCATTCAGCTCCTCCAAGCAGCTTCAATCCTTGTATAAACCAAATCCTGTAACGAAGCCAAAGCACAAGGTGTGTTGTGCTCTCATCGCAGGCAAACAGGTGGCACCTGTTTTTCACAGCCTAACTTTCTACGCTCTCAACCCTCCTACACTTCCAAGCTCCTCCAAGACACACATTCATTTTACAGTAAACCCATCCGAGCTAAATTTCCGAATTCCAGGCTTAGTTCCTATTTCCGCCCATTTGTGAAACAACTTCAGAGAGATTATCCCTTGAAGGCAAAGTGCAATTGAATTGAGCAAACAGTGCACCACCATTCCACCCCAAACATCTTTTCGGCCAAAAAAACCCAACCATATTCAACATAATCCTCTTTGCAGGTTATTGGGCTTTGTCCCTATTCGTTCATTCCCTCACTTGTGTCAAACCGTCCCCACGGTCAATACTTTGCCCACCTACCCAACGTCCTCGCTTTTCCACGATCAGAGATTTTGCATCGGAAAAATGCAAATTAAAAAAAATGAAAAAGGCTCTGCTTTGTTTTGACCAAGTCAGTTACAAAATGTGCAAATAAACTCAATTATCGACACAATTACACCAGGTCTGAACAGAAATCCTCAACATACCACTATAGTCTGGGTAATTTGGGTAGTTCCCGTAGCCGTAGTACGAGTAGTCATATGGAGTACTAGCGTACCCCCCATAGCTGCCGTAGCCTCCTCCATAGTTGCCATAGCCACTGTAACCCTGGTTGTAGTAACCAGAATTCCAACCTTGCGGTGTAGCTGGAACACAACAGAACAAATGTGGATTGTAAGCAAAGACAAAAAACAACAAAATGAATTTTAAAAAAGGCCAAACATGTAAAAATTGGGAGGGGTAAAAGAAGAGTGATGTAATAAAGAGATCAACACGTACATCTGAAAACCACAACAAAAAGGGAAATGAGAACCACTTACTTTCACCACCTCCAACACTTCCACTACCTCCTCCTCTGCCTCTTCCTCTTCCCCCTCCCCCTCCTCCTCCTCCTCCTCGTCCCCATGTCTGGTTCTGATACACTTCTTTGGGCTGGGCAAGTTTTATCTCGCACTGCAGGCACATGCAAATAAACACAGTACTGCAAACACAAAGTCCGTACAAGGGTGAATGAATATAAAAATCAAATGTTTCAGAATCGACCACCTTCAATTAAGAGTGGACACCACCTCCAAGGTATCATAAGGCCAACCGAAAACCACGTGGTGGACCGTTTATGCCAGCCAGCAAAAACCCAGGAGCGAGCAGGATAGTCCAGATGTGTAAGCACGCTCGCCTCTAAGCTATCTAGCCTTGGTTAGAGAATACCGATCCAGCCATAAACTGCCATCCTGATGTTTTGCAATCACGGGATATATCAATGTGTGTGCCCATCCCATGGATGGACAACTGGGCATCATATCTACCAGCATTAATTAGTGGGTGTTAAAGATCCCACAGTACCCTCAAAAAGTCAGTGAGCTATGCTGAACAAATTACAGGTTCCTGCTCCAACCTACAGGTTTTAATTGCACCACCACCTGTATTGTACACCACCTGTATTGTACATCAATTGGACTACCACCTGTTGGTTATGGATATGGTTCAATTGTACTCCACCCTGCAGGTCTTCAAACAAGCAGGTTACCACCGTCTCATGTCATTCCCCCACATCCCGACCAACCAATCTTTTCCACCCCCATTCACATAAACGAACTTAACCCCTTTACTTTCAGATTTTCATGTTCCCTCTCCCTCAACTATTGAACTATTTTCTTGTTCATTAATTCTATCCATCTGTGGCCACACTATCCCACTCTCATTCCATGTATTTGTTCACCCCTTCACCTCTCTTTCATGACCAATCTTTGTGTGTGTGTGTGCATGTGCGTGTGTGCATGCGCGCGTGCGCGTATGTATATAATCAGTTATTATGTGATTTCATACCATCAGTGGTGAACCGCCAACCCGGTGTGTACCCCGGTTTAGAATAGGTACACCGTATCCCTGCGTGTCGTAAGAGGCGACTAAAAGGGTTGGCGTCAGAAAGGGCATCCGGCCATAAAAACATTGCCTCAAAAAGAGAACCATGACAATTACAACTACAGATGGGCAGGGTACAACCCGAAGTACCCCATGGGGGAGCCCACTCCCTCTCGTCAAAATTCAAGGTGGGGAACCCGATCAAAGCAACGGTGGAAATCACTCCATTTATGATGATGAAACGTCTGATGCCCGATGTGGAGATCGGTTTCTGAGGTTTGGGACATGGAATGTAGGGACAATGACAGGGAGATCAGAAGTGGTGGAAGTATTGGTCAGAAGAGTGGACATATGTTGTGTGCAAGAGACGAGATGGAAGGGAAGTGGTGTGAGAATGGTGAAGGGTAGGCAGGGACAGAAATACAAGTTTGTGTGGCAAGGGTGCCCAGAGGGCGTGAATGGTGTTGGTGTCCTGTTTTCTGAGGAGTGTGTAGACAGTGTGGTGAGTGTGACCAGAGTGAGTGAAAGGTTGATGATGGTGAAAATGATGATTGGAAAGCTCTTGGCGAACGTCATCTCGAGATATGCTCCGCAGGTTGGTCGGAGCGATGAAGAGAAGGACAAGTTCTGGTGTGCGATGGAGAAGCTGATGGAAAACGTGAAAGATGAGGAAGTTGTTGTGGAAGAGGAGACCTAAATGGACATGTGGGAAGGAGTATGGACGGTTTTGAGGGAGTTCATGGGGGTTACGGATATGGTGTGAGAAATGGAGAAGGTGAAAGGATTTTGGAGTTTGCTGATTTGTTATACTCAGTTCCAGATAGAGGATAATAAGCTTGTTACATACACGACAGGTGGGTCGACGACAACCGTTGACTACCTGCTCAGGCCTGCGGATTTCACGGAAACGATCGTTACCGGTAGCGTGTCGGTAACGTGATAGCAAAAACACAGAACCAAAAGTACGTTTCCCATCGCAGAAATGCAGTGTAAGGCAAAAAGATGTAGTATTTACCTTCACGTGTTATTTTCAGCTCACTATTTTAGAAGTTGAGTTTTATTTCCAACAAAATTAGGCCGGCAAAGCAGATAGCATGTAGTTTCCCACATTCAGGTTCGCGATATGACTTCCGCTTTGACGGACATGCACATCGTTCTAAATCAGACTTCCTTTTCAAAATGGCATCCATTGCCAAGTGAAAATCCCCCGAAAATGTCGCCTTAAAACATTACAAAAATGGTCATTCAGCGACGATTTTGAAGCGGCTTGCGATGGGGAAGGCTTGGTCACATTGCTTCACTGCAAAGTATGTGCCACTCATTACACAGACAGCGTGTCGGTAACGTGAGAGCAAAAACACGGAACCTAAAGTACGCTTCCCATCGGTTCCCATAAACCTAAATCACGGGACCGAAAAACGGTTCCCGATGAGATCTGAAATCCCCAGGCCTGCTACCGGTGCGTAGGCGAGATAGGGGGCACCTCTGGGACACAAAGGTGATCCCGGGGGAGGAGGCTGTTTCACAGCACCACTTGGTTGTCTGCGACATAAGGGTGAAAGGTGCGAGCTGAGCGACGAGGGTGAAGTACCAACCGAGAATGAAGGTGTGGAGGTTGAAAGAGGTGACAGTAAGGGATGCATTAAAAAGAGAGGCTGAGTAGGGTCGAGGATGATGTGGTTGAGCTTGAAAGTGGTTGGATGTCAATGAAAGATAGTCTGTTGGGAGCCGTTGGTGAGGTATGTGGATGGACAAAAGGACCACTGAGGCACTCGGAAACATGGTGGTGGGATGATGAAGTTGGAAAGAGGATTGAGGAGAAGAGGAAGTTCAAGGAGTGGCAGAAGGTGAAGGGTACGGGAGCAGAAACAGCAGAGCATGGAAGTTATAAGGCAGCCAGGAAAGAGGTAGTAAAGGCGCAGGAGGCATGTAGGAAAATGTTCGGAGAACGCTTGGATTCAGAAGAGGGTCAGAAAGCAGTATTCAGGATTGCAAAGCAGAAAGCGAAAGAGAGGTGTGATGTGATGGGGGTGAGTTGCTTGAAGGATGAAGTGGGACAAATCGTTGTCGACCCAGATGGAATTAAAGGAAGATGGAAAAGATATATGGAAATGCTGTTGAATACAGAGTATGAATGGGATGGCAGCATAGAGAGTAACCCAGTTTTCGGACCGGCAGAGAAGATAACTGTAAAGGAAGTTGAGGAAGCGATAAAAGCAATGAAGAGTAGAAAAGCCAGAGGGCCGACGGGAGTTGTGGGAGATATGTTGAAGGCAGCGGGAAATTGGGGTGTGAAGAGAATGACAGAGATCTGTAATCTGGTGGTGAAAGAAGGCCGCATTACAGTGGATTGGTAACTGAGTACCCTCGTCCCTCTATACAAGGGGAAAGGTGACCCTCTAGACTCTAGAGTGTGGCTCGTATCGAGTGATAAAGTTATTGGAGCATGGAATGAAGGTATTGGAAAGGGTGTTGGAGTCAGGAAGGGCATCCGGCCATAAAAACATTGCCCCAAAAAGGGAACCATGAGGTCATGGGGCCCGCAAGGCTAACCCACGCTCTAGCGGGGAAAATGGCCTTAAAACGATCATTCATTCATTCATTCATTCACAGCTGTACTCTGGTGTGTGTAGTTGCTCTCATTGAAGAGTACAATCGTCTCCCGACAAGGGGTGAACTGCAAACCCAGTATCTGCTTCAAGTTGTGACAGAACATCGCAAAAGGTTTCCTGATTGCAGGAAATCGACGCTTATCGGGCAACAATGAGTGGCTGGCAACCATGAGTCACTGTGCAACTCCGAAAACTTGATGTATTCAAAACATATTTCACAAGCAGAAGTTTTACCCAATACCAAAAGAAATTAAAGGTTGGAAGTAAGGCAATTCAAATTTATTTTTTTGGCCTTATGTCACTAAGAACCATATGAAGTAGTCAAAGTAAAGAGCATTTGATGCAGTTTTGGAAAGGATTGCTACAACGGTCAGTCGCCACTATTTGGAGCACTCCACCTCTTCGACAAAGCACGTACCTTGCTGCCAGCTATCTCATGAAATTTCCTCTCCATGGCGCTCCTCACAGCTGCCTCTTCCTGGAAGGTGACGAAGCAAAAACCACGACGCTTGGTCGACTTTGTATCCACTGGCAGTTCAATTGCCTCCACCTACAAAAAATAAAGGCATAATAATTATGACAAACCGACATTTTCAATTTGATATTCATAATAAAATACTATCAAGGGTAACTTGATTTGCTGGAGTTTGATCTTGCAAGCACACATGACTGCTGGCAGCATTACGGCTCAGGAGTGTGACTGTGCTGCCAATACAGAACCCCCTCTAAGCGAGAGAAAGTAGTTCGAGAATTTTCCCAGGGTGAGAGCGATAACGAGGATACTCTTCATTGAAAGACACCATGGGATATCTTTTTCATGTCTACCAACTAATACAAGCAGATAAGGTTTCCCAGCTTACCACCCAACTGAGGGATGGTTCATCTGGTGATGAAACGCACCGATCAGACAGCTTTCAGTCAGGCCGAGAATCAAACAACTAAAAACTAAGTGTTCTCCCTCTGCAACATCCTTTCAGGAGAGTCGTTGGAGTACATACATTTTACTCAAGTGGATCTTTCAATGAAAATTTGAAATTAAACTCGGCTCTTGCTCATCACATTCAGGATACACAGGAAGGACCTATTCAGCTTAAAGAAGGAGTATTGTGGGTATTTACAAGGATAAGTGAAGAATCTGTCCTTCCAGACAGGATACTTCCCCCGTTCCAACAGAAATGGCATATTTCAGGACTTGTAATACGACCCCCTCTCAGTGGGAGCGAGCTATGCCATACATATTTACATACAATTGGGGTCATGCCCCTACTGTAAAACCTCAGGGAGAATGATGTTTATTTGACCAGGTAAAACTTTTGAATGCACACCGACCTCATACTATTCCCAAGCTGGTGTATGTCAACAAGGAACACCCACACCCTTAGGGAGCAGCGGGTGGGGCGCATTATTGGGCCAAAAGGTAGTAATAACCCCTCCCTCCGGCAGGTCAGTAAACCACAATCACGAGTGAAAAATCGCAAATCAACCCATCCTCATGGGGAGGATTACTATAAAGTACTTATCCTTCATGTGGAAATAACTCGTGCTTTTCGCCATCGATTAATTTTGACTAAAGTCAAGTCTAGGGACTAAATATTCCTGGTTGGACTCGTGAAAACACAAACAGTAATAGCATTTCACGAGCGGAGGAACTTGCACACCAGGAAACAATTTCAAAACAAAAACCGCAAAAGATAATTTACCGCAAACAATAAGTACTTTACAGTATTCTGTGCCCGTGACCAAACAATTTGTACCCCAAGCAAGTATGCAAAATTTGATTTGGCCAAGCCGTTCAAGTCGACAAGGGAACAGATGACAAACACAGATATGCTTTGTTTTAATACACGTAAATCCTGCCACTTCTGCTGCGTATGTCATATTGTAAATGAGCATACATCGACATCGTAATCAAAATTAATTTGGTTTAAAATGCGATGTCCCATTAACCCAGTTTTCACAATATAACACGACCTGTTTTATTTGTCCTCAATTCACTGTTTATTTATTACTATTATTGTTTGTTTATTCTTTATTTACTGTATACAAGCCGTTTCATTTACAATTTAAATTTACTCTTATCCGCGTTTGTGTCACCCTGATGGCAAAATACACCGCCCAGGGATGCCATGGTGGATTGTCGGTGCGGAGACTTGAGGAAATTGCATTTGGGACTTCCAAATAGAATCTACTTTGACTGGGCTCTCCAGAGATTGTTAAACGGTTGTATTCAGTGCCAGCAACAGAGATTGAGATTTTATTTTTAGCGAGTAATTATTCATGATTATTAGTAATTATTTTTTAGCTCTCATGGAAGAGCTAAAACAGAACGGACCAGGAAGCAACATAACAAAAGGACCAGCAGAAAGGAGGGAAATTCCGGCAGTAGGGCCGAGGAAAACGGAGACGGGCCAATCAGGTGGAAAGGGGGTCGTGCGTTAGACCATTACAACTTTCAACAATGCAGCAAAAAAAGGTTTCTGCCCAATCCACCACTTCGTCAACGAAAACAGTTAACTCGTTCAAGGAGCAGTTTGATGAACAAGGTTAGGCTGGACTCGATGGATTTTATCACCGCGGGTTGCACAGCATTCGTTTCAGTGGCGACGCTGCGTGCGCGACGACCAGACAGCCCTTGAATTCCCTGAGCTGTTTAGCACCTGTGTTACAGTATTTCTTAAATATGTTTACCATCTGTATTATTGGCACAATTGGACACCTCCATAAAAAGCCCCAAACAAATACCCCAAAAAGAGAGGGTTTGCATTCGATATAACTTTGTCTTTTCTTGTGACAACGATTATTATTCAAAGAAAGATGTGGGGATGGTTTCACATGATCATTTCTTGTGATCATCCCTCCCTTGTTTACATACTTTTTGAAGTAACATCCAAAACTACCTTTGTTTCCATACCCACCCCTCTGATCACTTGCTATTCATTACACCGTGCTCGCGAAGCGAAAAGCGGGGTTAAGCATTCAGTTACGTACATACGTGCGTGTGTGTCTGCATTTTAAAAATTCATTTTCTCGACAACCGTTGGTCCGATTGACACGAAATTTTACCAGAGGAGCGCCTCCGCCTGTAGAATTTTGTATTCATAATTATGACGTCATAGGTCAAGTGGTACAGGCACCATCTTTGAAAAATCGAAAAAAAGTTGCACCTCAATATCTCCGAAACCGCTTCAAGGAAAAAAAATTGAAACATGGCTCATTGTCAAGTACTCCGCTTGGGGAATAAGATATGTTAATGATGTCATCGGCACATTAATTATGACGTCATAATTCGATAAACACAACTCTCGATTCAATCAGTATGAATTTTTTTTCTCTGCAATTCTTGGTCTGATTGACACGAAATTTTCACCATAGGAGGGCCTCCTGTATATTTTTTATTATGACGTCATAGGTCGTGGTACAGGCACCATCTTGGAAAAACCAAACGCCTCCATATCTCTGAAATCACTCAATGGAAAAAATTGCGACCTGGCTCATTGTCAACGACTCCCCATGGGGAATAAGATAGGTTAATGGTGTCATAACTCAACATATGCATTATGTTTGCCACTCTGTCAAAGCGCCTTTGGGCTTCTGGAAAAGCGCTATACAAAATAAATGAATTATTATTATTATTAATAAAACACTGATCCATCCGATCATTATGATTATTATTATTATTTTTCAGCAACTGTTGGTCTGATGCACATTTTCACCATAAGAGAGCCTCCTCCTTTAGAATATTTTAATGATAATCATGACGTCAAAGGTCATGTGTTACAGACGCCATCTTGGAGAAAAACGTTACACCTCTATCTCCAAAACCACTCTGGAAAAAATTGAAACGTGGCTCATTGTAAATCCTATTTTAAAGAACTCCATATGGGGAATAGGTGTTAACGATGACGTCATTGGTGCCATAATTATGACGTCATAATTCGACAGACAACGCTTAGTCTGATCTGTTTGAAATTTATTGAGCATGATCTTTGCAACAATTATATTAGAGAATATAAATTTATGATGTCATCACTCAAGTGGTCTCGCAGCCATATTGGATCAAAGAAAAAAAATATGTTCAAAAACAGAAGAGTTGGCTCACACCAAGTTGACTGCGCAGGGATATATTCTATGAATAACATCTAGTTTCCAAAAGAAATGCAGCTTTACATACTTTTCATGGAATCCTTTAAAGCTATTAAAATTACAACAGCAAAGGATGCTGCACCAAGTACAACTCTGTCAGATGGTTTCAGTCATTGCCAATGAGAGGCAGCTTGGAAATATGCCGTCTGGAGATAATCATTAGTTTATCTGGAATTGCAATTCCAGATAAGGTATTGCCATTGTGTCTGTCCTTCCATCAACTATTTCGACTTCTCCGGCCAAACCGGCTGAAATTTGGCAGCAAGGTTCCGCTCCTTACTCGTAACGGGGATTGCAAAGCTCGTTGCTGTCATGGGAGAAAATCATGCGAGTGGGGAGAAAATCATGCGAGTGGGGAGAAAAAGGAAGGGGAGAAAATGGGCGGAAGCTTATGTCAGTGTTCTCTTTCTCTCCTCACCCCGAGCCCCTTCTATCTGAAACCCGCCGCCCAACACTCCCCGCCTAGATCCACCCACCCCCTTCGCTCTCGACAGAAACATCGTGGGAGACACAAAGCACGGAAAGAGCAGAGGGTGCAAGGACCACAAAGGAGGCGGAAGACATCGACTGCGATTGCGAAGTGAAAGACCCATCGACCAGGGTGTCAACAAGTCACCTAAGCCCAGTCTCAAGTGTTTGAAGTTTTATTTCAACAACACAAAGGACAAACTGGGAAGAAGTTGAACACTTGCTCATTGTGTCGTGACGATTTTGCACACTTGTCCACATTGAGACAAAATTTGTGAAGAATCAGCACAAGCGTTGTAAGGATTTTGTGGTTAACAGCATCAAGTCAAAAGGATCAAATGGAGGTGAATACATCAAGTTGTGGGAGGACCCCGTTCCACCTGCTGAAACCTGCGAATAAACATAACAACCAACGGGGAAAGCCGTACAAGTGTTCCGTGTGTTCTAAGGTTTTTAGTCGTCCATCATCCTTAAATATACACAAACTAATTCACTCGGGAGAGAAACCGTACAGGTGTGCTGTGTGTTCTGAAGATTTTCGTCATTCATCAAATTTAAATACACACAAACGAATTCACATGGGAGAGAAGCCGTACAGGTGTTCCGTGTGTTCTGAAGATTTTTGTCATTTATCAAATTTAAATACACACAAACGAATTCACACGGGAGAGAAACCGAACAGGTGTGCTGTGTGTTCTCAGGATTTTCGTCATTCATCAAATTTAAATATACACAAACGAATTCGCACGGGAGAGAAACCGTACAGGTGTGCTGTGTGTTCTAAGGTTTTTAATCAGTTATCAAATTTAAATAGACACAAACGAATTCACACGGGGGAGAATCCGTACAAGTGTGCTGTGTGTTCTGAAGATTTTCGACATTTATCAAATTTAAATGAACACAAACGAATTCACATGGGAGAAACCGTACAGGTGTGCTGTGTGTTCTGAAGATTTTCATCGTTCATCAATTAAAAAAACAATGGGGGAAGATACCCCAGTGTGTACCCTGGATAAGAATAGGTACGCCGTATCCCTGCGTGTCGTAAGAGACGACTAAGAGGGTTGGCGTCAGGAAGGGCATCCGGCCATAAAAACATTGCCTCAAAAAGAGAACCATGACAATTACAACTACATGTGGGCAGGGTACAGCCCGAAGTGGAGATCGGTTTCTGAGGTTTAGGACATGGAATGTAGGGAAAATGACAGGGAGATCAGGAGAAGTGGTGGAAGTATTGGTCAGAAGAAGAGTGGACATATGTTATGTGCAAGAGACGAGATGGAAGGGAAGTGGTGTGAGAATGGTGAAGGGTAGGCAGGGACAGAAATACAAGTTTGTGTGGCAAGGGTGCCTGGAGGGCGTGAATGGTGTTGGTGTCCTGTTTTCTGAGGAGTTTGTAGACAGTGTGGTGAGTGCGACTAGAGTGAGTGATAGGTTGATGATGGTGAAAATGATGATTGGAAAGCTCTTGGTGAACGTCATCTCGGGATATGCTCCGCAGGTTGGTCGAAGCGATGAAGAGAAGGACAAGTTCTGGTGTGCGATAGAGAAGCTGGAGGAAAACGTGAAAGATGAGGAAGTTGTTGTGGTAGGAGGAGACCTAAATGGACATGTGGGAAGGAGTATGGATGGTTTTGACGGAGTTCATGGGGGTTACGGATATGGTGTGAGAAATGGAGAAGGTGAAAGGATTTTGGAGTTTGCTGATGGAGCTGATTTGTAATACTCAGTTCCAGAAAGAGGATAATAAGCTTGTTACATACACGTCAGGTGGGTCGACGACAACCGTTGACTACCTGATGGTGCGTAGGCGAGATAGGGGGCACCTCCGGGACACAAAGGTGATCCCGGGGGAGGAGGCTGTTTCACAGCACCACTTGGTTGTCTGCAACGTAAGGGTGAAAGGTGTGAGGAGAGCTCGGCGGGTGAAGTACCAACCGAGAATGAAGGTGTGGAGGTTGAAAGAGGTGACAGTAAGGGAGGCATTAAAAGAGAGGCTGAGTAGGGTCGAGGATGATGTGGTTGAGCTTGAAAGTGGTTGGATGTCAATGAAAGCTACTCTGTTGGGAGCCGTTGGTGAGGTATGTGGATGGACAAAAGTACCACCGAGGCACTCGGAAACATGATGGTTGGATGATTAAGTTGGAAAGAGGATTGACGAGAAGAGGAAGAAGTTCAAGGAGTGGCCAGAACGCGAAGGGTATGGGAGCAGAAACAGCAGAGCATGAAGGTTATAAGGCAGCAAGGAAGGCTGCAAAGAAAGAGGTAGCAAAGGCGCAGGAGGCATGTAGGAAAATGTTCGGAGAACGCTTGGATTCGGAAGAGGGTCAGAAAGCAGTATTCAGGATTGCAAAGCAGATAGCGAAAGAGAGGTGTGACGTGATGGGGGTGAGTTGCTTGAAGGATGAAGTGGGACAAATCATTGTCGACCCAGATGGAATTAAAGGAAAATGGAAAAGATATATGGAAATGCTGTTGAATACAGAGAATGAATGGGATGGCAACATAGAGAGTAACCCAGTTTTAGGACCGACAGAGAAGATAACTGAGAAGGAAGTTGAGGAAGCGATAAAAGCAATGAAGGGTAGAAAAGCGGTAGGGCCGACGGGAGTTGTGGGAGATATGTTGAAGGCAGCAGGAAGTTGGGGTGTGAAGAGAATGACAGAGATCTGTAATCTGGTGGTGAAAGAAGGCCGCATTCCAGTGGATTGGGAACTGAGTACCCTCGTCCGTCTATACAAGGGGAAAGGTGACCCTCTGGAGTGTGGCTCGTACCGAGCGATAAAGTTATTGGAGCATGGAATGAAGGTATTGGAAAGGGTGTTGGAGAGGAGGATAAGGAAGAAAGTGAAGATTGACGAAATGCAGTTTGGATTCATGCCAGGAAGAGGAACGACAGACATGCTTTTCATTGTGAGGCAGTTGCAGGAGAAGTACATGGAGAAGAGGAAGAAGTTGTTTCTTGGGTTTGTTGATCTGGAGAAAGCATTCGATCGGGTTCCACGCAAAGTATTGACATGGGCATTGAGGAAGTTAGGAGTGGAGGAATGGTTGATCAGAGTAGTGATGGCAATGTACAAAAGAGCGCGCACAGCTGTAAGGACGAAGGACGGGAACAGTGGTGAGTTTGAGGTGAAGGTGCGAGTGCATCAGGGGTTGGTACTAAGTCCACTACTATTTGTAGCTGTGATGGAGGTGCTGGCTCAGAACGTAAAGGAGGGTTTACCGTGGGAGTTGTTGTATGCAGATGATCTGGTGTTGATTGCGGAAAGTATGGATGGACTGAAGGAAAAGATGAACACGTGGAAGGAATGTATGGAGACAAAAGGTCTGAAGGTGAATATCGGAAAGACGAAGGTGATGGCAAGTGGAAAAGCATGTGGTGAAGTGGAAAGAACTGGGAAGTGGCCCTGTGCTGTGTGTAGGAAGGGTGTCGGAGTGAACTCCATTCAGTGTACAATGTGCGCTGAATGGGTTCATCAAAAATGTCGTGGTCTGAGAGGGTCATTAACCAGTGTGGCAGCTACATTCAAATGTAAGGTGTGCACAGAGGGAGCTGTGCAGATGGAGGAAATGTTGAGTTGGATCTTGGAGACGGCGTTAAGCTGGAAGGTGTGAAAACATTTTGCTACCTCAGAGACATGCTCAATGGAGAAGGTGGATCAGACTCGGCAACGGTTGCTCGAGTGAGATGTGCATGGAAGAAGTTTCGGGAACTGAGTGGCGTGCTGATGAGGAGGGGAGTGTCGTTGAAGCTGAAGGGAAAGGTGTATGCTGCATGTGTGAGAGGTGTTATGATTTATGGGAGCGAGACATGGGTAATGAACGTAGAGCAGCAACGAAGGTTGGAAAGGGTGGAAATGCGAATGGTTCGATGGATGTGCGGAGTATCGTTGAGAGAGAGGAAGACAAATGATGAATTGCGAAAGATGATGGGAATAGAGCCTGTGATTGATGCTGTGAAGAGGAACAGGTTGAGATGGTTTGGTCATGTGTTGAGGAAGGATGAAAGTGACTGGTTGAGAAGTGATGGCAATGAATGTAGAAGGAAGTAGAAGACGGGGAAGACCGAGAAAGACTTGGCTAAAGATGGTGGAAGAAGAAATGCGGGCAAGGGGGTTAACAAGGAGAGATGCAGAAAATAGGGCAAAATGGAGAAGATTGTCATGGGGACCGCAAGGCTAACCCCCGCTCTAGCAGGGAAAATGGCCTTTAAAATGCATGTTGTTGTTGCGGTCATGTGACTTCAAGTAGGTCAACATGGCGGACTTGGTAAATTCCTTCAAAAAGCTTCTTCCCCAAACCCAAAAGTCAGAATGCTACCAACTTTGGGTTTACAACATTATGCCAGTGTAAGGATGTTACATTCCGGAGGTCATGCTGATCACGTGACTGGAAGTGTTAAAATGCCCGACTGTCAATTTTTGGGAAAATTGTGTAAATTCCTTCAAAAATCTTCTCCAGACTCACCAGTCAGAATGCTACCAAATTTGGGTTACAACTGTAGGCCATGGCCCAAATAAGCTGCAGGTCCAGTGGCCCTATTTTTCCTTTTCTTTTTTATCAACGAGAAGACTTCCTGGTTTTGACAGAACTCGGTTTTTTGCTTTTGCTAAGGTCTGGCGTACTGAAAAGTGATCCCTGCCTAAACAATCAAATCAAATCAGATGAACAGAAAAGGTAGGCTCTCATCTGCAGCAGAAGCAACTTTTTGGAGAAGATACTCCAACTTTAGTTTTGCATGCAGCAGAGGGGACTGACTTCTTTTTTTCCACACCATCCCTACATTGAAAAGGGTCAGTGCACTCTCTGATTAACAGCAACACAACTCGATTCATCATGTTTGTGCCAGATCTGTCTTTACGCTCGGGCATCTTTGGAGTGATAGCTCTGGCAGGGAAAGCCTAGCCTTTTGGAAAATGAACCTCGGTCATGTCAAAATATTTAAATGACATGCAATACCACAACAATCCTTTCAAGTATCTGCAGTCTACCACCATGCCTTTCACAAGTCTCGTGCATCCACTCTTCATTATTTGACTCTGACCCACAAGTAAAACACGATAGACGATTTAAAATATCTTAAAACCTTTCCTACCCTCATAAGCAGCAATATTTGGACATATATATTGTTACGGTTTTTAGAACCTTCTCTTTGTAAATTTTGGTAAATGTTCCCTTATAAATAATCCCCAGTAAATATCCCCATTATTTGGCTAATATTAAAGATCGCACCCGAGTTAGTCCATGTACAACACGTAGAACACCATAGGACCTCTCTGTAGTTATCTCATTATTATGTGTTTTAGTTAAGGATCTGTTCCCAATAGTTGAATCGACGTTGCATTAATCAAATAGCCTCGGCCCCCTTGCAACCACATTCATTTTGCGGCAATAGCCGCCCTCCAACTAAGTGCGCGCCTCTGCGAGCCGCAGCCGCCTTAGCGCCCACAAGGCGCCATTGAACACGTGGTAATCTGGAGGAAAAATGGGAGTGGGTTCGAGCGCCAGGAACGAGGCTTGGCCTGTCAATGTCTCCTCAAGAGGTGGAGCCAGCAAGCCCTCGCCGGCCAACCAGGGCCGAGGTGAGACGACTGGTAGGCGTGTCCTCGGAGCCGGCGGCTGGATACAGGAACGCCCAATAAAAGCGGCTGGGGAGGGACTGCTTCACGAGATGAGTGCGAAGGTCCGAGATACAAGGTACCAGATGAGGATACAGCTAAATCATAAGGCAGGAGAGTGGGTCTGTTGACGGCGACAATACTGCAATATATTCGCATTGTCCGACCGCGTAAAACCGATACGTGCAGCTGCCGCCGGCTTTCGCCTCAAGCCCGGAGCGTGACCTGGAGCGGATCTCGACGCTGTGCCATCTGCCCGGACCTTCCTGCCCTGCCATCTGCTTGGACCTTCTCCCCCTTCCAGCCATTCCTTCCTGCCATTCCCTATTCGTGTGAGTCTGTTTGTTCTGTCTGGGCGTATGATAATATAAGACTGTTTTTAAGGTTGCCCTATGTCCTTTTATTTCCTCTCCTTGTATATTCCCTTCTTTCGTTTCCTCTTGTAGATAGTGAATAAACCTGTGTTCTTTCTTACCCTTTTGGTTTCTTCTTCCCCCGATTGCTTTAGTCCTTTCCCAATTGAGTACCTGTGGCACGATTCGGCCAACGCTCGGAGTCGGGTTTAGTCTTTTGTTAACGGCCCGAGTTGCAGCGCGCTTCGCTCGGCGCATCCATTCACGCTGCGGCCCGGGTGGGAGTGCCTCCTCGCTTACGGCCGGTGGTAGTAATTGGGTAGTAAGACGGATTGGGCTTACAACCCTACTTATCACCGACCGGAAGTGACGTCATACTTCCAGGACCGGCAGACGGCCAGCTTAACAGGACAAGGGGATTAACCCCCCCCTTGCTAACGGGAGTGCCGTCCCCCGGATCCGTAACAATTGGTGTCGAGGAGTGGGATTTGGACCCGAACCAAATTTTTAAAACATCTGAGAAATTGTCAAAATTTTGAGCGGCCGAAATTTTATTAACACCACCAAATTTAAATTGTGCCATGGCTGATCAAGGCGATCGGGTGCCGGAAGGGGAGAATGAGGAGGTAGAGGCGACCCAGGACCCCAGGGAGGCAGTGGGAGTAATGGAAGAGGGGGTTGAAGAAGGTGTAACAGTGGGGGTTGCAGGCGCACAAGATGGCGGCGCCTCGCACGTGATGCCAGGGTACATGCAAGCCTTCATGGCGCAATTCATGAAGGAAGTAAGGGAAGTAAAAAACGAAACCCGGGAAATGAAAGAAATAATGGGCGCCCAAAAGAATGACACAAATAAAATAAATGGGAGGATGGATGCAATGTGTACTGGATGGATGCAATAATGCCCAGTGTGTACCCTGGATTAGAATAGGTACACCATATCCCTGCGTGTTGTAAGAGACGACTAAGAGGGTTGGCATCAGGAAGGGCATCCGGCCATAAAAACATTGCCTCAAAAAGAGAACCATGACAATTACAACTACATATGGGCAGGATACAGCCCAAAGTGGAGATCGGTTTCTGAGGTTTGGGACATGGACTGCAGGGACAATGACAGGGAGATCAGGAGAAGTGGTGGAAGTATTGGTCAGAAGAAGAGTGGACATATGTTGTGTGCAAGAGACAAGATGAAAGGGAAGTGGTGTGAGAATGGTGAAGGGTAGGCAGGGACAGAAATACAAGTTTGTGTGGCAAGGGTGCCTGGAGGGCGTGAATGGTGTTGGTGTCCTGTTTTCTGAGGAGTTTGTAGACAGTGTGGTGAGTGTGACGAGAGCGAGTGATAGGTTGATGATGGTGAAAATGATGATTGGAAAGCCTTTGGTGAACGTCATCTCGGGATATGATCCGCAGGTTGGTCGGAGCGATGAAGAGAAGGACAAGTTCTGGTGTGCGATAGAGAAGCTGATGGAAAACGTGAAAGATGAGGAAGTTGTTGTGGTAGGAGGAGACCTAAATGGACATGTGGGAAGAAGTATGGATGGTTTTGAGGGAGTTCATGGGGGTTACGGATATGGTGTGAGAAATGAAGGTGAAAGGATTTTGGAGTTTGCTGATGGAGCCGATTTGTTGATTTGTAATACTCAGTTCCAGAAAGAGGATAATAAGCTTGTTACATACACGTCAGGTGGGTCGACGACAACCGTTGACTACCTGATGGTGCGTAGGCGAGATAGGGGGCACCTCTGGGACACAAAGGTGATCCCGGGGGAGGAGGCTGTTTCACAGAAGCACTTGGTTGTCTGCGACATAAGGGTGAAAGGTGCGAGGAGAGCTCGGCGGGTGAAGTTCCAACCGAGAATGAAGGTGTGGAGGTTGAAAGAGGTGACAGTAAGGGAGGCATTAAAAGAGAGGCTGAGTAGGGTAGAGGATGATGTGGTTGAGCTTGAAAGTGGTTGAATGTCAATGAAAGCTAGTCTGTTGGGAGCCGTTGGTGAGGTATGTGGATGGACAAAAGGACCACCGAGGCACTCGGAAACATAGTGGTGGGATGATGAAGTTGGAAAGAGGATTGACGAGAAGAGGAAGAAGTTCAAGGAGTGGCAGAAGGCGAAGGGTACGGGAGCAGAAACAGCAGAGCATGAAAGTTATAAGGCAGCCAAGAAGGCTGCAAAGAAAGAGGTAGCAAAGGCGCAGGAGGCATGTAGGAAAATGTTCGGAGAACGCTTGGATTCGGAAGAGGATCAGAGAGCAGTATTCAGGATTGCAAAGCAGATAGCGAAAGAGGTGTGATGTGATGGGGGTGAGTTGCTTGAAGGATAAACCACCTTTAGAGGCCATTTTCCCCGCAAAGCGGGGGTTGGCCTTTTTCGGGAACCATGGTTGTTGTTGTTTTTTGGTCCCCTTTTTGAAGCAATGTTTTACGGCCGGATGCCCTTCCTGACGCCAACCCTTTTTGCCGCCTTTAACGACAAACAGGGAATTACCAGTGAACTGGTACTCAATTAGCCGACCTCGGAAGGATGACAGGCTGAGTCAACCCCCCTGGCGTTAATTCAGCGATCGACCGGGATTCGAACCCAGGATCCTAGGATCCTAAGCCGGCACCCTAGCCGCTAGCCCAACACCAGGGTTCCACCAGGCTTGAAGGATGAAGTGGGACAAATCGTTGTGGACCCAGATGGAATTAAAGGAAGATGGAAAAGATATATGGAAATGCTGTTGAATACAGAGAATGAATGGGATGGCAACATAAGAGATTAGAGAGTAACCCAGTTTTAGGACCGGCAGAGAAGATAACTGAGAAGGAAGTTGAGGAAGTGATAAAAGCAATGAAGAGTAGAAAAGCGGGAAGGCCGACGGTAGTTGTGGGAGATATGTTGAAGGCAGCAGGAAGTTGGGGTGTGAAGAGAATGACAGAGATCTGTAATGTGGTGGTGAAAGAAGGCCGCATTCCAGTGGATTGGGAACTGAGTACCCTCGTCCCTCTATACAAAGGGAAAGGTGACCCTCGAGAGTGTGGGTCGTATCGAGCGATAAAGTTATTGGAGCATGGAATGAAGGTATTGGAAAGGGTGTTGGAGAGGAGGATAAGGAAGAAAGTGAAGATCGACAAAATGCAGTTTGGATTTATGCCAGGAAGAGGAACGACAGACGTGCTTTTTATTGTGAGGCAGTTGCAGGAGAAGTACCGTACATGGAGAAGAGGAAGAAGTTGTTTCTTGGGTTTGTTGATCTGAAGAAAGCATTCGATCGGGTTCCACGCAAAGTATTGACATGGGCAATGAGGAAGTTAGGAGTGGAGGAATGGTTTATCAGAGTAGTGATGGCAATGTACAAAAGAGCTGTAAGCACGAAGGACGGGAACAGTGGTGAGTTTGAGGTGAAGGTGGGCGTGCAGCAGGGGTCGGTACTAAGTCCACTACTATTTGTAGCTGTGATGGAGGTGCTGGCTCAGAACGTAAAGGAGGGTTTACCGTGGGAGTTGTTGTATGCAGATGATCTGGTGTTGATTGCGGAAAGTATGGATGGACTGAAGGAAAAGATAAACAAGTGGAAGGAATGTATGGAGACAAAAGGTCTGAGGGTGAATATCGGAAAGACGAAGGTGATGGCAAGTGGTAAAGCATGTGGTGAGGTGGAAAGAACTGGGAAGTAGCCCTGTGCTGTGTGCAGGAAGGGTGTCGGAGTGAACTCCATTCAATGTACAATGTACGCTGAGTGGGTTCATCAAAAATGTAGTGGTCTGAGAGGGTCATTAACCAGTGTGGCAGGTGCATTCAAATGTAAGGTGTGCACAGAGGGAGCTGCAGATGGAGGAAATGTTGAGTTGGATCTTGGAAACGGCATGAAGCTGGAAGGTGTGAAAACATTTTGCTACCTCGGAGACATGCTGAATGGAGAAGGTGGATCAGACTCGGCAACGGTTGCTCGAGTGAGATGTGCATGGAAGAAGTTTCGGGAACTGAGTGGCGTGCTGATGAGGAGGGGAGTGTCGTTGAAGCTGAAGGGAAAGGTGTATGCTGCATGTGTGAGAAGTGTTATGATTTATGGGAGCGAGACATGGGTAATGAACGTGGAGCAGCAACAAAGGTTGGAAAGGGTGGAAATGCGAATGTTCGATGGATGTGCGTATCGCTGAGAGAGGAAGACAAATGATGAATTGTGAAAAATGATGGGAATAGAGCCTGTGATTGATGCTGTGAAGAGGAACAGGTTGAGATGGTTTGGTCATGTGTTGAGGAAGGATGAAAGTGACTGGTTGAGAAGTGATGGAAATGAATGTAGAAGGAAGTAGAGGACGGGGAAGACCGAGAAAGACTTGGCCAAAGATGGTGGAAGAAGAAATGCGGGCAAGGGGGTTGACAAGGAGAGATGCAGACAATAGGGCAATATGGAGAAGATTGTCATGGGGACCGCAAGGCTAACCCCCGCTCGAGCAGGGAAAATGGCCTTAAAATGCATGTTGTTGTTGTATGGATGCAATGGGCGGTCGATTGGAAGAATGAGGGGACAAATTTGAGGGATTAGAAAACCAAATTGGGGAATTGAGAAATGATACGGGAAGCCAAATTGGGGGAGTAAGGAAAGAGATGGGAGAAATGAGGGCTGATAGTGAGGGAATGGAAAGTAGAATGGGGGAGCGATTAGAAAGCCGAATTGGGGGGCTAGAAGGCAAATTAGGGGGCCAATTGGAGGACGTGGGTAACCAAATTGGGGAAATGAAGGATGGGTTAACGGGGTTGAAAAATAGAATGGCCGCCCAGGAGAACCAGATGGAAGGGGTGAAGAATGGGTTAACGGGGCTAGAAGACAAAATGGGAGGCAAATTGAGGGAGATGGGGGAGCAATCCGCCCGGGAAATTAAACAGATGGGGGATCAGATAGAGGAGGTAAAAAACGGGTTGGAAAGTAAATTGGATGCCCAAAGGAATGATTTGGAGCAGATGAGGGCGGCATCTACCAAAGAGATGGGGTAGATGGGGGAGGATATAAGGCGCGGAGTGAGTGAAGAGGTCGCGGGGGTACACGAGGAGGTGAAGCAGTGCGAGGAGCGCATGGAGAGGGAGATGAGGAAGAGTACGGCGAGGTTACAAGGGGGTATAGAGGAGTTGACGCAGGGAGTAGGGCAGCTGACAGTGGGACAGAAGGAGCTTGGGGAGCAGGTGGAAAAGAACACGGCGGTGATAGGAGGGTTGAAAGCGACCCAGAAGGAAATAAAGAAAGAATTAATAGCGACGAAGAAAGATTGTCAGATGGTACAGGAGGAGTTGACAAAGAGGTTGGACGAGGTGACAGACGTTGGAGACAAGAGAGAGAAGTTAGGACGCACATAGAAACGACCAAGGTGGCCTTAGAGGGAGAAATTGAAGGGGCGCACCGGGAAATAAAGGAGGTGAAACAGAAGTTAGAGGAGGTGGAAGAGGGGGTGAGTGAAATTAAAAAGAGACGGAGGGAAACTAGGAAGGAGCTGAAGGAGGAAGTGATGGAATATATGAAAGGTCTGTGCTCACAGTGTGATGATGTGCTTACTGACCAAATGAAGAGTTTGCAGGTGGCGGAGGAGGAGCGAAGAGGAAGAGGCGCCGAGGTGAGTGGCGATATGCTCGGAAATGTCTATGGTGTGAGGGGAGGTTCAGCGAGCTTGGGTGTTGGTATGGACCAGGGCGTTCGTGAAAGGCCAAGGGTAAGGTGTGCGACTGGTCCGGAGTGTATGGAAAGAGAGCGTGTGCAAGGATGTCCGACTATGGGGAGTGCGAAAGGTATTGGTGAGCCAGGGTGTGCGGTGGTGATTGGGTGTGTGCAAGAATGCACCCCCATGAGTGGTACGGAGTATGTATCGGGAGAGGGTGCGCAAGAAAGGTGTATAACGGAGGGGTGTGTGAGGAAAAAGTGTGCGCCGAGGAGTGAGTGTGCTGTCGAGAGTGAGAGTGAATGCACGACAGAGTGTGGTGGTGAGAGTGACACGGAGTGCGAGTTGGTTGTGGCGAGTGAGAAAGAATGCACACCTGGAATGGTCGAGCGTGTGCGGGAATGCACACCTGAGTTGGTGGTGAAAGTTGGTGGTGGCGTGATTGGGTGTGCAAAAGAGTGCACACCCATGGTTGTCACAGAGGATGTGACCGAGGAGTGGGCACGAGGTGTGTTGATGAAGTGTGCGAACGACGAGTGTGCGCCAAGGTGTGCGGTGGTCAGGTGTGCAACGAAGTCTGTGAGCGGAATGAGTGTACCTGGGTGGTGTGTAAGAGAAAGTGCAATAACAGAGTGCATGGGATGTACGGAAGGCGTTGGCGCGCGAGAATGTGCGAGTATGGGAAGAGTCGCGTGTGGATGTGAGCATGCGAGTAAGGCAACGACGTTGACCGGGGCAGCGGTTAGGCCGACGCGAGCTCTCGGTCCGTGCCGGGCTTTGTGTACTGCGGGAACCGGCGAGGGTCGTAATCACGGTGGTTTCAAAAGAATCGCCGTGCGCGATCCGCCCCAGGCCCCGCCCTGCACGGTCGGTTCCGCGCTTTGCCAGGCAAAGCGGGCGGCCCAGTTCGAGGGGAGGTAGGAGGGGTTGGAATGGCGCCCCCTTGTGGTTGCGGCGTTCCGGCCAGGCAAAATTGGGCCATCGGGCAGGAGACCGAAAGGCTCCGCGCCGAGGTGGACCTCGGAATCTCGGCCCCACGAAACCTCCCCTGCATCGAGTGCCGGACGGACCCAACCGCAGTAGACAAACCACCCGCATTCATTGCTCGGCATTGCGAAGCCGAGCTTCGAAAATGTAACGATGCACCGAGGCTCAGTTTAATGGACTGGATAGCGATGGTAGTAGTGATAGTGATGGCGAATGGTAGTTTTACCATTCACCTCACATCACCACAGGGCACATGAGCATTCGTTTTTGGGGTGGCTGTGCAAACTAGCCCGGGAGGGTTAGGATAAAATGATAGGGATTTAGAGATGACTTTAGGAGACTTGAGATTTAAGTAGTGACATTGTACAGGGAGTAGGGGACGTAGGTAGATTAGCTGGTTGATAACGACGGGGGAGTGCTTAGTATAAGGGAAGACGGGGAGCAGAAATTGCAGAAGGGAGTAGTCAGATTAGATGATGCAGTGTATGATTGAGTAATTGTGAAAGTGTGTGATTGGCATTGTATTGAAGTGAATGGTCCTGGGAGGAAAGGAGGGTGCAGGTGGCACCAGGTGTGTGGGCACAGGTGTGCAAATACAGGTGAGAATGGTTGTGGGGAATAAATGGTCTGGAATGAATGGAGTATAGAATGGATGGTGTGGAGTGAGAGTGTGAAAAATGTGGAGTGGGAGTGCATGGTGCGAATGTGTGAATGGGGGAAAGGTGGACCCCTTTCATGAGTACCCGGAGAGAGTAGTTTAAGAGTAGGTAGAGGGTATAGGTAAATTATGGTGGATATTGACGTCTGTGGTGCGTGTGTAGAATGGTGTTTGGATGGGTGCATTAGTAGCGTAAATTGGCTGGGCGCGTGGCCTGTTAGTGGGTATGGTTGAATGGGCACTCCGCCACTGCTAGTCTGTCGGCCAGATGAGGCCGCAGGTAGGCTCTGGGAGCCAGTCGTGTTCAGTGGGGCCCGAGGATCCAGGGACGGACCCGGGTAGCCCGACGCCAGAGAGGGCGGTAGTGGGGAGAGAGCCAGAGGGCCTTCCCCAAGATAGGTTAGGGTAAGGAGCAGGTAAGCTCGGGAGGCAACTACGGTGGCGGAGGTGTGCAGGCCTGCTGGGAGCGCCACACGACCCAGCCGTGAAATTGTGCGAGAGCACCGGGAGTTGAATCGGGGGAGTGAGGCCCCAAATTGGTGAGCGCCACAGATGGTCAGTGGGAATTGGTTTTTCGAACCGCATAGAGTAAAGTGGCCAATAGTTTGGCAGGGAAAGACCCCGGATAAATAACCACCTTTAGAGGCCATTTTTCCCCGCAAAGCGGGGGTTGGCCTTTTTCGGGAACCGTGGTTGTTGTTTTTTTGGTCCCCTTTTTGAAGCAATGTTTTACGGCCGGATGCCCTTCCTGACGCCAACCCTTTTTGCCGCCTTTAACGACAAACAGGGAATTACCAGTGAACGGGTACTCAATTTGCCGACCTCGGAAGGATGACAGGCTGAGTCAACCCCCCTGGCGTTAATTCAGCGATCGACCGGGATTCGAACCCAGGATCCTAAGCCGGCACCCTAGCCGCTAGCCCAACAGCAGAAAGACCCCGGATAGTGTAAAGAATGGTAATGTCATTTAGAAGATAGGGAGAATGAAATCCCTTCGCACCATATGCAGCCACTCGCCAAGGTGAGATAGACTCCACACCATGATGTTGTATTCGTAAATGTTTGGTTGGATTGGAAGACGCATCATGACGTAAGTGTGACATTGTGCTATAATTCCATGGATTGATGAGGAATTGGAATTGGGGGCAAATTTGGATTAGAGGGATTGGTAACCAATTTGGATTAGGGGAGATATGGGGAAGACGAGACAGAAGTGACGAATTTGTAAATGTGTAGAATTTTGCAAATACGGGGTAAGGGCAAGGGTAGGGTAGGTGACGGGGGGGGGGGGGGGGGGGGGGGGGGGGGGGGGTGACGTGCAGTAGGGACAAGCTTTCTCCGCTCGCTCCCATGCACACCTCACCTTGCATTACCTTGTATTAATGTGTACCCTTGCGACCTTGCCCCGATACTTGCTGTGTCCTTCCTTCCCCACTCACGGCTTGTTCTTTTGGGTCCGGGAGGAGTGCGCAGGTAGCCGCAGTTGTGTGCCCGAACCGCCGCTGCCTGCCTGCCTGGACGGGTACACCACTTTATGGACCACACGTTTTGTGGCCGCCCACCTTATGGACCACGGTTCTGTGGCCAAGCACCACACTGATGGACCCCACGTGTTGGGGCCTGACCCCTCTGCTGGGACCGGCCAGGATGGCCAGAGAACGTCTTCGCTTGCGGACCTCGGTGATGTGGCACTAAGCCATGCAGGTGGACCACCTTAAGTTGGCCCCTGCTGGCCACAATTTAAAAAAAGTGGACGCGTTTTGTGCCCTTTTTATTACCACCAAATCGGCCGCAAGTAAAGAAGAGGAAAGATCAAGGAAGAAACATCAAGAAACATCGGCCAGCAGAGCAGGAGAAACAAGAACAAGGTCATCAGTTTGTTTTTATTGTGACGACTGTGGTGCTTTATTGTACTTATTGGTGCTTTGGTGCACTTTTTGGTGAATTGTAATGCTCTTGTTCTCGGGGGTGCACTGCAATATCAATTGTGCATCCCCGGGCATGTGGGTATGGTGTATCGGTACAGTGCAGTGCATGCTCCTTCCTCTTTCAAAACATCTTTTTGTCTCCCAAAAGGCAGGTCCTGGGTTTGCATGTACATAATTAGTGTCTTGTAAATAATGCTCCCCACCGGCTTTATGTGTAGTTTGGAAATAATTCCGTGATTCGGTTATTCTGTGGGCGTGAATCTGTTAGGTAGGATGCAACGCAGCAGGGGGACATACTTAATTGTTTTAAAACTGTCGCACTCAGGATGAGGTTAATAGTAGAGGGTTACTACACCTGAGTGTCACATTAAGTTAAAGTTCTTTCCGGCCGGGACGGCCCTGGAGGAGAGACGGGTGCTGTGTTACGGTTTTTAGAACCTTCACTTTGTAAATTTTGGTAAATGTTCCCTTATAAATAATCCCCTGTAAATATCCCCATTATTTGGCTAATATTAAAGATCGCACCCTAGTTAGTCCATGTACAACACGTAGAACACCATAGGACCTCTCTGTAGTTATCTCATTATTATGTGTTTTAGTTACGGATCTGTTCCCAATAGTTGAATCGAAGTTGCATTAATCAAATAACCTAGGCCCCCTTGCAACCACATTCATTTTGCGTCAATAGCCGCCCTCCAACTAAGTGCGCGCCTCTGCCAGCCGCAACCGCCTTAGCGCTCGCCCACAAGGCGCCATTGAACACGCAGTAATCTGGAGGAAAAAGGGGAGGAGT
Organism: Myxine glutinosa; assembly: GCF_964187855.1. Lineage (NCBI taxonomy): Eukaryota > Metazoa > Chordata > Myxini > Myxiniformes > Myxinidae > Myxine > Myxine glutinosa. The sequence continues at coordinate 13,139,009 of NC_136264.1, forward strand.
GGGTTCGAGCGCTAGGAACGAGGCGTGGCCTGTCAATGTCTCCTCAAGAGGTGGAACCAGCGAGCCCTCGCCGGCCAACCAGGGCCGAGGTGAGCCGACCGGTAGGCGTGTCCTAGGAGCCAGCGGCTGGATACAGGAACACCCAATAAAAGCGGCTGGGTGAGACTGCTTCACGAGACGAGTGCGAAGGTCCGAGATACGAGGTACCAGATGAGCATACAGCTGAATCGTAAGGCAGGAGAGGGAGGGCAGAGGAGAGTGGGTCCGTTGACGGCGACAATACTGCAATATATTTGCATTGTCCGACCGCGTGAAACTGATATGTGCAGCTGCCGCCGGGTTTCGCCTCAAGCCCAGAGCGTGGACCGGAGCGGACCTCGACGCTGTGCCATCTGCCCGGACCTTCCTGCCCTGCCATCTGCTTGGACCTTCTCCCCCCCTTCCAGCCATTCCCTATTCGTGTGTCTGTTTGTTCTGTCTGGGCGTATGATAATATAAGACTGTTTTTAAGGTTGCCCTATGTCCTTTTATTTCTTCTCCTTGTATATTCCCTTCTTTCGTTTCCTCTTGTCGATAGTGAATAAACCTGTGTTCTTTCTTACCCTTTTGGTTTCTTCTTACCCCAATCGCTTTAGTCCTTTCCCAATTGAGTACCTGTGGCACGATTCGGCCAACGCTCGGAGTCGGGTTTAGTCTTTTCTTAACGGCCCGAGTCGCAGCTCGCTTCGCTCGGCGCAACCATTCACGCTGCGGCCCGGGTGGGAGTGTCTCCTCGCTTACGGCCGGTGGTAGTAATTAGGTAGTAAGACGGATTGGGCTTACAACCCTACTTACCACCGACCGGAAGTGACGGCATACTTCCAGGACCCGCGGACAGCCAGCTTAACAGGACAAGGGGGATTAACCCCCCCTTGCTAACGGGAGTGCCATCCCCCGGATCCGTAACAATATATATTTATTTATTTTTAACTCGCATAGCATACCTCTCCAAAAGTGGCAAAGTACTCCCTAATTGTATTCTCCTCTGTGTCAGGGCTTACACCTCCCACAAATATCTTCTTTGCCGCTTCCTTCTTCATGGCCTTGGCACGCTTTGGATCAATCACCCGTCCATCAAGATGATGGTTTTTCTGGGCTAGCACCTATCGAACACAGAAACAGAGGAAAGAAAAAGAGTATGTAATAAAAAAGAAAAAAAACGTATATCCTCTACACATATACTTTTAGTCCAAAAACGTTTCACAATGTTTTGGAGTAGTCCGTTTTGGAGTAGTCCAAAAACACAAAAGTTTGAATTGTCATTCTCCACAAGGCTGGCCCTTCCATATTACAACAGAAGTCTGCACACATCTTTATGACATCGATGTCCTCTCATTGATGCCCACCATGGTATTTCGCATGTAAAAACGAACCATAAAGCTAAAAAGGATGCAACTTCAAAGCACAGGACAACATAAATTACACATACCTCTTCCACCGCTGCAGCAGTGCGAAAGAGGATGAATCCAAACCCCCGAGATCGACCAGTGACTGGATCCACTTTGATGGTGCAGTCGACAACCTCTCCAAAATTAGAAAAGTATTCTCGTAGGTCTTTCTTGGAGGTTTCCCAGCTGAGACCACCAACAAACATCTTTCTGTAGGGTAAAAGGAAGGTTTTAAGGGTGATAAAGTTCACAATTATAAATATTTCACACCAGTGGTAAGCCCCACCCTCTACAAATAGATTGTAATTACAAGCTTGATCTACAAGACATTCCTTGTTAACACGAGGCAGTTCAATCAATATCTGGAAGGAACCAGAGATACCCTGTACTTTCTTTGGATTATCAATCCCGTATAATCAATGGATTGATTAATCCAATGCAAGAGGTGCCATGGAACCTGCCCCAGAGCTACACACACAAGTTCTCCTATTAGTGGTGGCACTTGGCAGCAAAAACTCTGTTCAGATCCGGCTCGGAAATTTTGGGAGAAATTTGCTACGCGAACCCGGATAAATCCAATTAACTAAATAAATAAACACGATTGAGGGTCACGGAAGAGCTACATTCAAGGTTATGTAAAACGATCACATGGGGTACACGGCAACAAAACCAACACCAACACACACCCACACACACACACCGAGAAGGGCACTCGGAAAAGCGCAATACCTCTGCCCGGCTGAACAGTTTACATTTTGTATCCCACTGATGGGTCGGATTTGGATTTGGACCTGAACTGAAATCGAATGAGCTTGTTCTTGTTACTTACCCAACTCATCCACCAAATTTTGTCATAACGTGTCCATATATTTTTGAGATTTCATCCTATACTGTATATCCTTTCTGGCCCAAATCACTCAATGGTGAAGAGTCACTTATAAATTCTCTTTTGCTGTAAGCTTGATGATTAGCAAGCCTGGTAGCCCAGAGGATCCGTCCACCACTTGAAGTGACTCTTAGTGTGGTATGAGGTGTCATGAAAAACAGCTCCCGTGCGATTTGCGTGCTAAAATTGATTTTTTTGCTTTGTTGGATTTATTTTAGGTCAATTTATTCGAAAATAATGGGGTTCAAATTTTCCGACCCCTGGACCCCCTTTTAAGGGGTGTTTTGTTTCCAGTGACCCCCGGGACTGACCATGCGACTTTCTCCCCTAACAACTGAGAGATTTTATCGATCTCGGGGTCGTCAGAGAGGTTTTCGATGACGCTAAATCCATTTATGATACTTTCGAAGCGACTGGAAGTGGCGATCCCAGATTTCCGTTCACCAAAGATGCTAAGGTCAAGGTCATTTCAATTGTAGCAATAAACTTAGGCATGTAATACCTCTTTTTTATGGTTTTCAGGCACAGGAAGACGTTTGGTGCAGTTATTTTTGCGATCTAGATGCCCTGTCATGAGATAAGGACAAAAAAATATTGGTAAAATGCTCAAGGCTTTTTTTTTTTCAGAAAGAAGGCTGACAGAAACTAGTACAAAACCATCTAAAGGTCATGTCTGAGAAAAACAGCGTGTGCATCATCTGCAATGAGGGAGCTACATCAAAGCAGAGACTGATAAACAATCCTGATATGATTGGCGAACTTATTTATTGTGCTAACGAGCGACTGTCTTTGGGTCAGGGTGATATTAAGCGACTTACAGATCGGTTAGCTAGCTTAGGTGAATCTGAACGGAAATCAGTATGGTATCATAGCGAATGTCGAAAACCCATCGTCAACACAAGCATGATTGAACGGCTAAGGGTTAAACGAGTCCGGTTTGATTCTCCTGCATGCCCTGCGCGTGGGCCTGGACGACCTTCCAGTGTGGTTGACTCTACCCGACCTAAAAGAACAAAAACCATTCCGAAGGAAAAGGTGTGTCTGTTCTCGTCATGTAGCTTTTGTTCTAACTAGGGCATGCCCGTACGTGGGTGCCCATTCCTTGCCAAAAAAAAAAAAAAACGCTACCAGAACGCTCTACCCCGCCCGTACGCCCGTAAACAAAAAAAACAACGCTCTTCGCTTCCGCCCTTCGCTCTGACTGAATTGGGAGAAATAATGCGCATAAGAAATCGAGAAATTATTATTTTCTCCGGAAGAAATCGAATTACGAACCGTAATGGCGCACGCGCTCGGCTCGGCTCGCTCTCACATCGGCCACGCCTACGCAACAACGCGTTCTGTGATTGGCTGCCGGAAGTGCAGTCTTCACTGTCCGGAAGGTCGCAAATCGCAGTTACGATGAATCGCAAATTAGTTTTAATTAGTTTTAAAACATAGTTTAACGGCAACATAGTTTTCCAACGTGAAATAAATGAATACGCTCTCAAATGTGCCGTCCGAGGCAGAGTCTGTTCGCCACGTTCGGCACACGTGATAGCTCGCTGCTCTCTGATTGGTTGAATCGTTTTTTGGACATAGCTCGGTAACTACTTCTCCGATTAATATGAAACCTTGAAAAGGCACATCCTCGGGTCCCCAGCAATATACCTGGCAAGTTTCAAGTATATCGGACCCGTGGTTGTCGAGAAACAGCGGTCACAGACATACAGACATACAAACATACACACAGAGATTACTGGAATTATAGATAGATAACATATCAGAACCTCTCCATCGCGTTTACTCTGACAAGATGGGTGAAAACTTCCTCGAGATAAAGCTCAAGACTCAGGATGACCGCATCAGAACTTGCGTGTCCGAGTTAGAAGACGCTGGGGATGCCTCTGCTCTTGAAAAATACTATCATAGGTAGTGCTGTTAGCTAGATTCAAAATCCCGTCTCGGAACCGTCTCGATAAATTTTCAATTTTCATAACGGGATCTCGGATCGGCTCGGTTCCCGGCAAAGTAAAAAAAATAAAAATAATAATAAATAAATAAATATTAAGGCTTCAAAAATAATGGAATTTCATTACAATATATTGTTGCGGATATGGGATTTGCATCCATCCATATCCGCTTGTAAATATTCCCCTATTTCCTCAATACTTCCCAACTATCCCCAATCCCCCATTCCCTAGTCCCATTTTCTGTAAACAACACTCTGTAGACCCGACCTCCCCCTATTTCCCCCATTAAATGTCGTGCCCAGGTTCACCGCATCTCATGTAAGACAACTATAGGACATCTTGCTAGTTATTCTTAGTCTATGTCAGTTAAGGACTCGTTTCCATTAATTCTGACCCTTCGTTGCACCAGAATGTGATTGTATGGCACCGTTAGGAAGTTTAGGACCTCCCAATACCTCCCCGCAGCTCTTCCTCACGGTTCAGCAACAACAACAACAACAGCAACGGCGGCGGCGTGCACAGGGAGTGCGCGTCCTCACTCCGGCTTGGTTGGTAGGGGGTGTTGGGAGGGCATGAGGCCTTCCCAGCGAGCCGCCATCGAACATGTGCTCGACGGGGTTACCAAATAGGGGCTCCCTGTCAGCTCCTCGTCAAGGGCGGAGCCCGGTAACCCCCGCACCCAATGGGAGCGGCGGACCGGTCCCATCTGGGGTGGAGCCAACCAGCCGAGGGCGTGTCACTCCCCGCTGAGCATGCGCAGGAAGAGGGAGGTGACGTCAGATGCGCGCTGAGCTTGGAGAAAGAAAGACGCCACCTCCGAGCGCTGTGAGGCCTCCCTGCATCTCTTGGACCGTGCTTGATCCTGTCCCCGAGCCAAGGTGCACCTTGTGCTATCGAACTACCTGTCCTTCCCTGCCATCAATCCCTGTGTAAGTCAGCCTTGTTCCGTTTGTCTGTGGTCTGTCTGGGATAAGATAACACTGTAACTAAGTGCCTATCTCTTCTGTGCCTTTACCTCACTACCTTGTAATCTACCCCTTTTCTCCACCACTAATTATACCCTCCTCCGGAGGTCTTGAGAACTGTACCCCTTGCGTCGTTTCATTTATCCCAGTCGTTGTGTCCTTTTCCATCATTGATTTAGCATAGCGCGATTTGGTCAACGTTTGGGTGGAATCGGGGTCAAGTCGGGGAATAACTGTTAGGTCGCGGTAATACACCACCGCTCGGTCGAAATAACATCTAACCGCGATCCGTAACAATTGGTGTCGAGGAGTGAGATACGAGGCCCGAAGCGCGCTTAACGCGCTCAAAATTACAAGCAGTTGGAAATTGTTTTGTTTTACAAAAAACCCGAATTTTGAAAGTCGCGCTATGGCAGATCAAGACGGCTGGGTTCCGGTAGAGGAGAGTGAGGCAGGGTCGATCCAGGACCAAATTGAGGGACAGGAGGAGAGCGAAGCAGTGAGGGCGGCAGGTTCGCAAAATGGCGTCCTCGCGCACGAGGTTGCGGGCGCGCAAAATGGCGCCTCGCACATGGCTACGGCGGCCGCACCCACTGCACAAGTGGGAGGGATGGCCCAAATGCAGGCCCTCATGGAGCAATTTATGGTACAAATGCAGGCGTCCCTCAACCTGCAGAAGGACGAGATGAGGGCTAATAGTCAGCAATTGGGGAATCGGATGGATGCTCAGAGTGAGCAAATGAGGGCTGATAGTGAGCAAATGAGGGCTGATAGTGAGCGATTGGGGGGCAGAATGGGGGGCAAAATGGGAGAAATGGGGGAACGGTTAGAACAAAGGATGGGGGCCCAGATCGGAGGGTTAGGGAGTAGAATAGAGGGATTAGACAATAGATTAGGGGAAATACAGGAGGGGTTAACGGGGGTAGCAAACAGAATGGCCGCTCAAGAGAATCAAATGGAAGGGATGAAAAAGGGGTTAGAGGGGTTAGAAAACAGTATGGAAGGCAAATTGAGGGACATGAGGGACCAAGCGGAAAGGGAAGTTAAACAAATGGGGCAGCAGATAGAGGGGGTCAGAATGGGGGTAGAAACTAAATTGGATGCTCACAGGGAGGAAATGGAGCAGATGAGGGTGGCATCTGGGCAGGAGATGCAAGTGATGGGAGAGGAGATCAGAAGAGGTGTGAGTGAGGAGGTCGGAGGAGTGCGCGAGGAGGTGAGGCACTGTAAGGAGCGCATGGAGAAGGAGGTGAGAAAGGGGACTGTAAAATTGCAAGGTGGTATAGAGGAGTTGACGCTGGGAGTAGAACAACTGACAGTGGGACAAAAGGAGTTGGGGGGCCAGGTAAAGAAGAACACAGCGGTAATAGAGGGTTTAAAATCGACACAGAAGGAGATGAAAAAGGACGTAGGGGTAATTAAAAAAGAGTGTCAGACGGTACATGAGGACCTGACGAGGAAAATGAACAAGGTGGTAGAGGTGATGGAGGTTAAAGAGCGGGAGGTGCGGGAGCACATAGAAAAAAATAAGGTGGAGTTAGAGGAAGAACTTAAGGGGGCGCATGAGGAGATGAAGGAGGTGAAGCAGAAATTAGAAGAAGTGGAAGAAGGGGTGAGCGAAATTAAGAAGCGACGGAGAGAGGATAAGAAAGAGATAAAGGAGGAAGTAAAAGAATTGGTCCAAAGTCTGTGTTCGGATCGTGATGATGTGCTCATTAACCGGATGAGGGATTCGCAGGTGATGGAGGAGAAGCGAAGAGAAAGAGGACCCGGTGTAAGTGGTGACCAATATGGTCGTGCGTATGATGCGCCAGGTGATTTAATAAGCTTGGGGGTCGAGATGGACCCGGATGTTCGTGAGAGGCCAAGAGTGTGGTGTATGGCTGGTCCGGAGGGTATGGAACGAGGGTGCGAGCGAGAGGGTCCGGTGATGGGAGAGGTGCGAGGTGTGAGTGAGCAAGGTTGTGGTGGTATGGAATGGGTAGCGGGTTGCGGAAGTGTGACCCATGCATCGACACCAACAGGGGTAGTTTTTAGAGGGACAGGGGAGGCACGGGAGCCCCTTGGGGGTAATGTACTGTGGGGGCCCGGCCGGTTCGGCCCCGCGCTGACCCCGCAAGGGGCGACGCACGGGGTCCGGCAGGCGGGCAACGACTCGCATACGAGGTGGTCCCACAAGGTCCCACTCGCGCCGTATGACGGCAAGAGTGATCTACGCGCGTACCTGGCGCAGTTTGACTGTGTGTGTAAGGGCAACGGTTGGGGTGAGGACGAAGGTGGAGTACACCTGGTGGCCGCATTGCGCGGCGCGGCGGCGGAGGTGCTGACGGCATTACCACCGGGTGCTCTCACCCTGCCAGCCCTCCGCGACGCCCTAATTAATCGATTCGGCATTGAACAGCAGAGCGAGCTTGTTAAAGCTCAGCTCGCGCTGCGAAAACGCAAGCCCCAGGAAACCATCGGGGAACTTGCCCACGACATTCGCCGCACAGTGGGGATCGCACATGCTAACATGGCAGCGGATTCCCGGGAAAGCCGGGCGCTGGACCATTTTATCCAGGCCCTCCCGGATATTGAGCTCCGGCAACAGCTCGCCATGTGGCGCCCGCAGACTCTGAGCCAGGCGGCTGACGCTGCAGCCCGTTGGGAAGCAGCGAGGCCCCTGGCCCGGGGGAGCGAGCGTCACGCAATGGCGGTCCGCCAGGTGGGACCCCCGATGGAGGGCGGACCCCTTAGGGGGCCTGCCCCCGACGTGAGTCCTGACCTGGCGGGCATGGTCCGGAGGCTGGTGGACCAGCGCCTGGCGGGACCTGGACCATGGCAGGCGGCCCCGGAGGTGGCCCGCGGTGGACCACGAGCGGGTAATCCAATTCGGACCCCCGGGAAATTTGGAATTCCGGAGACAAGCACCTTATCAGGTGAGGTGCTATACTTGCAACCGTCTGGGTCACCTGGCACGGCACTGTCGAGCCACGCGCCGGGATGATCCCCGGTGGTTGAGGTCCTTAACTCCGCCCAGGGGGGAGCGGGTTAGCCGACCCCAGACACCCCCCCGCCAGACCCCGGGAAACTAGAAGGGCTTACACCGGCGAGCAGGCGCCCCCGTGGATTGCCTCGGCTTTAGATGCCGAGGCGGGACCCAGTACCTCTGAATAAGGGGGGCTTATTAGTGCCAGAGGACTGGGGGATTGATGAGCGATGGGCCCGGTGGGTAAGGGTGGCATCCCTGCCACCCTTCCCATGAACGGGGGCAAAGGAGCACTAGTTTATGGGGTGTATGGCAGCGAAAACTAGCCCGGGTGGGTTAGGATATTGTGTGTAGGGATCTAGCGAAGATGACATTAGGTAACGTTAAGGTTAGTTAGTGACAAGGATACCTGTAGTGGGGACGCAGGTAGATTAGAGTGGATGATAATGACGAGGGAGTGCAATAGTTTAAAGGGACGACTGGGAAGCGCAAGTTTCAGAGGGGAGTAGTTAGATGAGATGATGCTGTGTGAGAACTGGACAGGTGTGTGGAGCAGTGTATGAGTAGTGAGTGTTGTGGATCAGCGCGAATGCGCTTGGGGGAGAGAAGGGTGCAGGCGGCACCAAGTATGAGAGCACAGGTGTGCAAGTACAGGTGTGTGGAATACATGGAGTAAGTGGTACGGAGTGGTGTGCATGGTGCGAAGGTGCGGATGGGGGAAGAGTGGACCCCTTTTCACGAGTACCCGGGGAGGGTAGTTTAAAGAATAGTTAGAAGGTATAGGTAAATTGTGGTTGGATATTGGCATTTGTGGTGCGGTTGAAGAATGGTATTGTGGATGGGTGCATTGGTGTGGTGAAATTGGCTGGTCGTGTGGCCTGTTAGTATGAGTGCGAATGGTTGGGCACTCCGCCACTGTTAGATGTCGGCCAGGTGAGGCCGCAGGTGGGCTCTGGGAGCCGTTAGTGTCAGTGGGTGCCTGAGGATCCCGGGTGTGGATCGGGCAGCCCGTGCCAGAGAGGGCACTGAGGGGTGAGAGTGCGAGAGGGCCTTCCCCAGTTAGTTAGGTTAGGGTGAGGAGCAGGTGAGCTCGGTAGGCAACAACAGTGGTGGAGGTGTGCAGGTGGGCGGACCAGCTGGGAGCGTCACACGACCCAGCCACCGAAATTGTGCGGGGGCACCGAGTGATGAATCGGGGGAGTGAGACCCCAACTTGAGAAGCACCACAGTTTGGTCAATGGGAATTGGTTTTTAGAACCCATAGTGTAAGTTGGCCAATGGATTGGCAGGGAAAGACCCCGGGTAATGTAAAGTTGTTAAAGTCATTTAGGAAATAGTTAGGATTGATGAACCTGTCGCACCATACGCAGCCACTTACCTGAGGTGATGATGATGACTCCACACCTGTGTTCCTTTGTTCTGTGTTGCAGGAAAGGAGAATTGCTGTGTGGATTTGTGAGACGCATCACGACGTGGATGAGACATTGGGGTGATTCCATCTCTCCCTCCTTAGGAGGGACTGATGATGAATTGGTGATGGCAAATTTTGATGAGAGTTGGAAATGGCAAATTTGATTGGTTAGGAGGGAGAGAAGACGAATTTGGTTTATGGGAGGAACGGGGAAGACAGTAGGGACGTTTGTTGATGTGTAAAGTAGATGTTTATGGGTAGTGTTGTGTTTTGTGGATACAGTAAGGGGTAAGGGAGGGGCAATGTAGGTTACCTGGTGGGGGGGGGGGGGGGGGGGGCGTACGGTAGGAACGTACCTGTCTCACCTGGTTCCCATGTGCCCCCAGTGTGCATTACCTTGAATTGCGTGCACTTTTGCGCCCTTACCACCTTACTCACTTGTCTTCTTTTGTCTCCCACCTCCGAGGATCTGGCTTTGGGGCAGAGAGGAGAGAGAGGTGCTGGCTCCGCAGTTGTGGGCCTGTACTTCCGCTGCTTGCTGCCTGGATCGATACACCATATGGACCGCAATTTTTGTGGCCGCCCACAATGGACCGCAGTTCTTTTGCGGTCAAGCACCACCCGTGGATGGACCGCTGGGTCAACGTGGCACCTATGCCATACAGGTGAACCACTTTTAGTTGGCCCCCCTGACGGCCACAATTTAGAAATGGACGCGGTTGGCGCCTTTCTTTATTTCTAAAGAAGCCAGAAGGCCAAGTGCACTCCAAGAAGGCAAGACCAGCGGCAGAACATCGGCCGGCTGCGACACCACCGGTGACCATGGACACTTGATTGTGCATTTATTATTGAACACTTTATTGGTGCACCGGATGGTGCTGACTGTGCATAATGGGGTGGTGCTTTTGGTGCTTGGACGGGGTGCTCTGCACATTATTAAAGGCCGTAGGGCCACAGGGCACTCGTGGGTTGGTGTATCGATGCTGGCATGCGTGCTCTCTCTATGCATAACATCTGCATGTGTTCCTCAAAGAACAGGTCCTGGATCGTAGTGTAAATATCAGTGTTGTATAAATGATGCTCCCTACCGGCTGTATGTTTAGTTTGAGGATGCTTTCCGCGATTCGGTTATCCTGTGGGTGTGTTTCTGTTAGGAGAAGGGTGCAACGTCGCAGGGGGACATATTTACTCATTTGTGAACATCTGTAAAACTGTCGCACTCAGGGTTGAGTTAATAGTAGAGGGAACTACATCTGAGTGCCACACTAACGTAGGTAAAAATTTATCGGGTCGGGCCGCCCCGAGGTAGAGAAGGGTGCAATGTTGCGGATATGGGATTTGCATCCATCCATATCCGCTTGTAAATATTCCCCTATTTCCTCAATACTTCCCAACTATCCCCAATCCCCCATTCCCTAGTCCCATTTTCTGTAAACAACACTCTGTAGACCCGACCTCCCCCTATTTCCCCCATTAAATGTCGTGCCCAGGTTCACCGCATCTCATGTAAGACAACTATAGGACATCTTGCTAGTTATTCTTAGTCTATGTCAGTTAAGGACTCGTTTCCATTAATTCTGACCCTTCGTTGCACCAGAATGTGATTGTATGGCACCGTTAGGAAGTTTAGGACCTCCCAATACCTCCCCGCAGCTCTTCCTCACGGTTCAGCAACAACAACAACAACAACGGCGGCGGCGTGCACAGGGAGTGCGCGTCCTCACTCCGGCTTGGTTGGTAGGGGGTGTTGGGAGGGCATGAGGCCTTCCCAGCGAGCCGCCATCGAACATGTGCTCGACGGGGTTACCAAATAGGGGCTCCCTGTCAGCTCCTCGTCAAGGGCGGGGCCCGGTAACCCCCGCACCCAATGGGAGCGGCGGACCGGTCCCATCTGGGGCGGAGCCAACCAGCCGAGGGCGTGTCACTCCCCGCTGAGCATGCGCAGGAAGAGGGAGGTGACGTCAGATGCGCGCTGAGCTTGGAGAAAGAAAGACGCCACCTCCGAGCGCTGTGAGGCCTCCCTGCATCTCTTGGACCGTGCTTGATCCTGTCCCCGAGCCAAGGTGCACCTTGTGCTATCGAACTACCTGTCCTTCCCTGCCATCAATCCCTGTGTAAGTCGGCCTTGTTCCGTTTGTCTGTGGTCTGTCTGGGTTAAGATAAGACTGTAATTAAGTGCCCATCTCTTCTGTGCTTTTACCTCACTCTACCTTGTAATCTACCCCTTTTCTCCACCACTAATTATACCCTCCTCCGGAGGTCTTGAGAACTGTACCCCTTGCGTCGTTTCATTTATTCCAGTCGTTGTGTCCTTTTCCATCATTGATTTAGCATAGCGCGATTTGGTCAACGTTTGGGTGGAATCGGGGTCTAGTCGGGGAATAACTGTTAGGTCGCGGTAATACACCACCGCTCGGTCGAAATAACATCTAACCGCGATCCGTAACAATATAAACAACAATGAAAAAAATTCATTTCTGATGTCGAGTACTTAAATTCCGACTTAGCTTCCATTTACCGGGATGAAATAAAATACACCGCCTACATGCAGATGATCGGCCACCGACGGGACCGGGTTATCTCATTACAGTTTGTATTGTCGTGTAATTTCTTGCTCAGAATGTCAGAGAGGGAGAAAATGTTTCTGCCCAGGCATATTCGAGTCCCGGTTGGAGTTTCATTATCATTTTGTGAGTTGTGATCGCCAAGGGGCTCGCTCCCCCCCCCCCCCCGTTCCCCTCCCCCGCCCGGCAATGCCGGGTACTTCTGCTAGTAAATTATAAAGCAGGCGGTGTAGTGATCACTCCCCCCCCCCCCCTCCTTATTTTGACTCTGTGACTAAAGTAAACGTAATCAACTTATCAGGCCTAAAGTGGAGATAAGATAACCAAAATACTTTCACATTCAAACCGTCAAACCAAACCCCGAGGGATTCTTACAATTTATAGATTTAGCGTTGCAATTAAACATAAACGTTCATCAAAAACTCATTTCATAAAACTACATAATGTATTGTACTTGTATTAATACATCGTGTGTTGAATAATCCGTTATAAACGTGTTTTTAATCTAAATAAACATCGTCCCTCCAATCACGGGGCTCGAGCGAGTCCCTCGATATTAATGTGCAAAAGACCATAGCAACCACATTCCGTAACTCGTCTCCAAGGACGGACACGTGACCGCAGCGTAAAGCGGAGCGAGGCGGAGTGATACAGCGGAAGGATTCAACGGTTTAAATGAAGCCGCGATGCGGCGGATTTTCATTGTGACCTTTATCCTGATTTCGTTACCTCCGCCACCAAAGGTAGATGGAGATTATGTTTTCACTCCTGTCTGTTTGTCCGTTTGTTTGTGAACACAATATCTCAAAAAGTTGTGGACGGATTCGGACGAAATTTTGTGGAGATGCAGCGTGTGTGACAAGGACGACATGATTAGATGTTGGTGAAGATCCGGATTCGGAATTCGGATTCGTTTGCAGTGCATTGTTTGTTGAGAAGGGGAAAATCCTGGAACAGTGAGTTTACTTTATCTATCATCGTTTGTGTCAGTTCAGCTGCACTTGCAAAAAATGATGCTTGTGCAGAAGCAGAGTAATGAAAGCAAGGCTCAATAAATGCCTCTATTATGGAAAATATCTGCAAGAAGTTGGAATTTTAACCGGGATTTTTTTACCGAGAAATTGCGTCAATCAATTTATCTCGGGACCGTCCCGAAACCGCCGGGATTTCATCCCGGTCTCGGCTCGGTTGACAGCCCTAATCATAGGAAATGTTTACGATACGCGCAGCGCACTTTAACGCGAAAAGATCGTAGTAATACCCAGCTTATTGGCTCTCTATGTGATGAACAGTTGCTTCTCTCCGTCCAAAATACTCTTACTGCGGACGATCTTACTCTGAACATGGCTGAAGTGAATGGTGCATATTTGTCCATTTTGAAGAGGTATAATGTAGAGATCAATCAGACAACCAACGACCGCAAGCATTTGAAAAAGCTCATTACTGAACGGCTTCCGAATATCCAGTTTGTCCAATCACTACGCAAAAATGAGCCCGACAACCTCGTTCTTTCACTGGCGGTTAGGAAGGCCATGCAACTGAGGTCTGCACAGCTGGATAACGACGACACAGTTGGCAACTTGAAGAACATGGCAAACATTCTAAGGGAAGAGATAATGCAGCATCGAAGCTGGTCGTTCAGGGGAATGTTTGAAGACTTTGCGAATCCTCCACTTCTCCAGTTCTTCCTCACTCATCTCCTATTTGGCCGTCATGTTCTCAAAGTTTCTGAAATGCGCAATGCACAAGTGAACAAAACTGTTGATGTTGCTTGCCAGTTTCTCGTCCAGAATACTCGAACCGATCGCCAGGTAAAGCATCAGCCAAAACAAAACGAAATCTTTCAGCAAACTGCCCAGACGCCCCTCTCAATAGGCTTGCCGCTCACCATTCATTCCAGAGTTCGTGACAAAAACCTCGTCAATAACCTATCAGAAGTTTACATTGGGAGCGACTACCAGAGGCTCCTTGATCTCGAAAAGCGCATAGAGCAAGGCGTTCTTCAGCGAATGAAGGAGGCTGGTGGATTTTGTCTGCCTGATTTCATCAAGAAGGGATTGAACATCTGGTTCGCTGTTGATAACATCGACCTCTTAGAAGACACACCGACTGGACAGAACACATTCCATGGCACAGTGATTGTGATCAACCAGCGAGCAGAAGATGGCGAGCCCATCAACCAACCACTTGTCATCCCAGAGAAACTTCTCGCACCGGCACCACTCGCGTTCGGTCAAGTACCTGCAAGAGCCAATCATTAAACCTAAACCAATTCGATTTGAGGTCTACCATCTAGAAAAGCGGAGGAGTAAGATTTCCAAAGACTTCACTCACACCTGGGCGCTTGCCAACTACTACGGTACTGATGACAGAGGTGGTGAAAAGCTAAATGACCAACGTGTGGAGAATATAGAGCAGCAAGAGACTGAAGAACTGCAAGGTCAGACCGCAGGTCAAAACCCCAGATATTCCGACGATCCTATTCTTTCAGTGACAAAACGAATCCTTAAAGGTAAGGAGTTAGCAAAGGAAGAGGTTATGCCAACATGGGGTGCTACTAAATCTCTTCTGTTATCACGCTCCTGTCAGAGTCTGAGCCCGACTAACACAGAAGTGATCGCTCCGCTATTCAGGACTTCTCCAACGGATTACTCGACCCTCTATACTGTTCTGATGTTGACTCAGGGCATATCTGCTTTTGTGGTTGGTCCTGAGAGAAGAACCCTCATAACGCTCGATCTAGATCTTTACAGCCGCGCCCTCAAGATTCAGCAGTCAGTGAATAACACCAACTGGATTCTCCGAGCGGGCGTTCTGCATATTGCGTTTGCTGCCCTGCACGCTCTTGGCAAAACAATCGACGGAAGTGGCATTGACACGTGTGCGATTGAAAGCGGCACATACACTTCTGCAGGTCTTCGTGGGGTCTATGGTGGCAAGGCATACAAGCGAGGAGTTGAGTACCACATCACGACTAGCCTGGCGATCATGATGATGAAGTTTGACGCCATTTTCTCCGATCATCCACCTGAACCACTTCGTGACCAATGCGTTGCTCTCAAGAAAGCTCTCCACGACCGTAGCCAAGACATGGTTGATATCTACAACGACATCCGGTCCTCGTACTCAGAAAATCCCCATGAGAAAGAAGATGACAACATCGGCAAGCTCGCTCAATTTCTCAACCAGTACCTCGAGCAAGTGGAAAGTCTTTTGCATCTCATAGGTGCCTGCCGTTCAGCTGACTGGGAAGGTTACTTGGCTGCCTTAGAGAACCTCATCAAGTATTTCTTCGCGCGCGCGATCTCCTGAATTATGCTCGCCTAATGCCAGTCCATCTTGCACAAATGAATGCTCTGGAAGAGGATGATCCAGTTACATGGGAGGCCCTGAAATCAGGAGACTTCGTTGTGGCAAAATCAGAAGTTCCCTTCACTCATCTTTTCACCGGCCAGGCCCCGGAGCAAGAGATCAAAGGGTTGAAGCGTCATGGCGGGATGGTTGGATTGAGCCAAGACGAAGCTGCCCTAGACCGACTTCTTACTACCACACCTCACCTCGCTCGTATAGTGAAGCAGTATCTCAACAGTTTCCCTCAAGCCTCTAAATCTACTGAGCGAAGTGAACATTACCAGATTTCGGGACAAGTTGCAGCGAGATCGAGAGAAAACGCTCTGAAGATCCATCACTCCATCGAGTTGCATTGCGCGGGCAATCCGTTTACAGTAAAGCCTGCTTTGAAGAGCCTGGTGTCTTCAGCCCTTGTTCCAGAAGATGCGAAAGACATATGGGCATTTACGAAATGTAAATGTAAATCAAGCTGCAAAGGCAGATGCAGTTGTTGGAAGAACGGTCTTCCATGCACTCCTCTATGTAAATGTTATGTCGATAACTGTGTAAATTTGGTCAGAAATGATATACATAGCGAAGACGTTGACGAATAATCCGTCCAGTAGTTTAGTTAGCATGATTCTCGGATGTGTTATCTTGAGAATTTAGAGGAATTGTGTTCCATTTCTTAACTACTTGTCGATAATTGTGTACATTTGGTAAGAAATGATATAGTTCGCGAAGATTTTGACGAATAATCCGTCCAGTAATTTTCGTTTAAAAGCTATTTAATTATCAAAATTATCTTGCACTAGGGCATGCCCGTACGTGGGTGCCCGTTCCTTGCCAAAAAAAAAAAAAAACGCTACCCGTACGCTCTACCCCGCCCGTACGCCCGTAAACAAAAAAAACAACGCTCTTCGCTTCCGCCCTTCGCTCTGACTGAATTGGGAGAAATAATGCGCATAAGAAATCGAGAAATTATTATTTTCTCCGGAAGAAATCGAATTACGAACCGTAATGGCGCACGCGCTCGCCTCGGCTCGCTCTCACATCGGCCACGCCTACGCAACGCGTTCTGTGATTGGCTGCCGGAAGTGCAGTCTTCACTGTCCGGAAGGTCGCAAATCGCAGTTACGATGAATCGCAAATTAGTTTTAATTAGTTTTAAAACATAGTTTAACGGCAACATAGTTTTCCAACGTGAAATAAATGAATACGCTCTCAAATGTGCCGTCCGAGGCAGAGTCTGTTCGCCACGTTCGGCACACGTGATAGCTCGCTGCTCTCTGATTGGTTGAATCGTTTTTTGGACATAGCTCGGTAACTACTTGTCCGATTAATATGAAACCTTGAAAAGGCACATCCTCGGGTCCCCAGCAATATACCTGGCAAGTTTAAAGTATATCGGACCCGTGGTTGTCGAGAAACAGCGGTCACAGACATACATACATATACATACATACATACATACATACATACATACATACATACACACAGAGATTACTGGAATTATAGATAGATGATTCTCGGATGTGTTATCTTGAGAATTTAGAGGACTTGTGTTACATTATTACATACTTGTGTAAACAAAAACATTTTGTGACATTAAACAAGCTAAACACACATAGTTCTGTATTTATATCATTTGTAAGACTTTTGCTATTTCGGTAAATATTTTCTAAATTTGACTAAGAATGGCTTTAAAACGTAGATTTATTTGTGACTGGCCAGTCTGATCGCAAAAATAACTGCTTCAGCCGTCTTCTCGTGCATGAAAACCCTCAGAGAGTGGTACTATATGACCAGGTTTTATCGCTACCTTCGAAATGACCTTGACCTTGGCATGGAACCTAACCAGAAGTCGGGGATCGCCACTTCCGGTCGCTTCGAAAGTATCATAAATGGATTTAGCGTCATCGAAAACCTCTCTAACGACCCCGAGATCGATAAAATCTCTCAGTTGTTAGGGGAGAAAGTCGCATGGTCAGTCCTGGGGGTCACTGGAAACAAAACACCCCTTAAACGGGGATCCAGGGGTCGGAAAATTTGAACCCCATTATTTTCGAATAAATTGACCTAAAATAAATCCAACAAAGCAAAAAAATCAATTTTAGCACGCAAATCGCACGGGAGCTGGTTTTCATGACACCTCATACCACACTAATAGTCACTTCAAGTGGCGGACGGATCCTCTGGGCTACCAGGCTTGCTAATCATCAAGCTTGCAGTGTTATATGCTTCTTAAAAAGGGTGGGGCTCTTGAAAAGATGAACCAGCACATCTAGGACGTTTGGGAGTGTCATGATACAAAAATATATATCTACCATATAAAACACAATGTGTGTGTGCGTGGACCCAGAATACCCCAAAAAATCCATGGACCCCAAACACCCAAAATACCCTGCAGACTGTTAAAGACACAAAATACCATGAAGACCCAGAAGACCCCAAGGACCCAGAAGACCCAAAAGACTGAAAAGACCAAAGAAATTGAAAAGACCCTGAAGTCCCAATGGACCCCAAAAACCCAAAAGACCATGAGGACCCAAAAGACCATGAGGATCCAAAAGACCCAAACAACCCCAAGGACCCAAAAGGCCCCAAGGACTCTGAAGACCCAATGGACCCCAAACACCTAAAAGACTGTTAAAGACCCAAAAGACCCTGAGGACCCCAACAATCCAAAAGACCCTGAAGACCAAATGTCTTCCAAAGACCCAAAATATCCCAAAGACCATGAAGACCCAATGGACCAGAAGACCAGACTGAAGAATAAATCCTGTTAACCACAAATTATAAATGCTGTTGTTAACCACCACCAATTATAAATCCTGTTAACCACCACAAATTATAAATCTGTTGTTAACCACCACCAATTATAAATCCTGTTGTGAACCACCACTAATTATAAATCCTGTTGTTAACCACCACTAATTATAAATCCTGTCAACCACCACAAATTATAAATCCTGTCAACCACCACAAATTATAAATCCTGTCAACCACCACAAATTATAAATCCTGTCAACCACCACAAATTATAAATCCTGTCAACCACCACAAATTATAAATCCTGTTAACCACCACCAATTATAAATCCTGTTAACCACCAGATTACAAATCCTGTTGTTAACCACAACTAATTATAAATCCTGTTAACCACCACCAATTATAAATCCTGTTAACCACCACCAATTATAAATCCTGTTAACCACCACAGATTATAAATCCTGTTGTTAACCACAACTAATGATAAATCCTGTTAACCACCACTAATTATAAATCCTGTTGTTAACCACCACTAATTATAAATCCTGTTGTGAACCACCACTAATTATAAATCCTGTTGTTAACGACCACTAATTATAAATCCTACTAACCACCACTAATCATAAATCCTGCTAACCACCACCAATTATAAATCCAGTTAACCACCACTAATTATAAATCCTGTTAACCACCACTAATAAATCCTGTTAACCACCACTAATAAATCCTGTTAACCACCACTAATTATAAATCCTGCTGTTAACCACCATTATAAATCCTGCTGTTAACCACCATTATAAATCCTGCTGTTAACCACCACCAATTATAAATCCAGTTAACCACCACTAATTATAAATCCTGTTAACCACCACTAATTATAAATCCTGTTAACCACCACTAATTATAAATCCTGTTAACCACCACTAATTATAAATCCTGTTGTTCACCACCAATTATAAATCCTGTTAACCACCACCAATTATAAATCCTGTTGTTAACCACCACCAATTATAAATCCTGTTGTTAACCACCACTAATTATAAATCCTGTTAACCACCACTAATTATAAATCCTGTTAACCACCACCAATTATAAATCCTGTTAACCACCACTAATTATAAATCCTGTTGTTCACCACCAATTATAAATCCTGTTAACCACCACCAATTATAAATCCTGTTGTTAACCACCACCAATTATAAATCCTGTTGTTAACCACCACTAATTATAAATCCTGTTGTTCACCACCAATTATAAATCCTGTTAACCACCACCAATTATAAATCCTGTTGTTAACCACCAATTATAAATCCTGTTGTTAACCACCACCAATTATAAATCCTGTTGTTAACCACCACCAATTATAAATCCTGTTGTTAACCACCACTAATTATAAATCCTGTTGTTAACCACCACCAATTATAAATCCTGTTGTTAACCACCACTATTAAAGGTAAGGACGGTGTCGGTTTCTTGTTATCGTGAACATTAACAGTTAACACATTAACCCTCCGCTTCCCCAAGACCATAAAGAAGATCCTTCCTTTGTCGAACAAGGCCGTGTTCACAAAAACCGCACGGACGGCCATTTATGTACATTCTGTGCAACCACACAAACACTTGCACCTCGTCTCTTACCCGTCATCATCCTCGCCCCTGCTCGCGTTGATCTTCGATCCGTCCAGAGCATCTTGCCCGCTCGGTTCTCCCGCGTTTTCGGATCCAGGCGCGGGCCCTCTCGGCACCATTCCGCCCTGACCAGGCCCGGCCGCAGGCGCCTGAGGTAAAGTACACGAGGCCTCAGATTGTTCGCTCAACTGATAATCTTCGGTGCTCATCTCGGTAAAGTCAAGGTGAGCAGCATGTCCCGACACCGCTCCACCATCTTGCGCCGCTCCGTAGGCGCCATTGCCTGCATAGCCGTATTCCGCCATTTTCCCACGTTCTTCTCTTCCCTTGTTCAAGGAGCTTTCTTGTTTCTATCTAAACCAACGAGGTTCTTAGCATCAAAAAGAAAAATTATATTAGCGAAACGTTTAACTCTAGACTTCCAAAATATTCTCTAAAACCACCGTGAAGCAAACGCCACGTGCTCAGACACGTTGCCAAAGAAGAGGGAAAAATCTTCTTCGTAATAATCTACTTCCGTTGACTGGACAGCCTCTTCTTCCTCTAACGCGCGATTTGTATTCCACTCCTGCACCACTTAATATTTCCCCCTTTTTCGTTTATCTGCATTTAATAACTTTGCAGACTTCAATACAAGTAATGACAACAACAGAGAAATGAAATTATGAAAAGGACGAAGGGAGCTATTTAATAAAGCATGACAAAATTCCACATACCTTGCCGCGAACGCCAATGCCATGGCCGATAAACACCACACATAGCAAAATATCGGATCAATCATCAATACAACGGGAAAGGCTTACAAAAGGCATCGGGCGACTTCTACAGAATGTCTCTCTCCTCGTTCAAGACACATCACTCGACTAGCCACCTGAGTCATTTATCCCCGGTTCGGATTGAGCAGCAGAAGGCCTACATGGATGCTTCCCATTGGCGCGTCAGCCCTGTGAGTGTGAAGTACTTCACGATCAGTGACTTGCCCGACCTCGACCCAATGCGTCGTCAATACATTTTGGAATTTTATTCAGGATACCAGAGGTCGCATTGTCAAACAACATTCGGAGCACTTTTTCATTCACATTGCCACTACACAACTACAAACTGGGCACTTGTAGGGGTTACCCCATTGGGACGTATTATCCACAGGCACGGGACCAGTGGGGCTATTGAATATTGATTGTATGGGCGTGGCGTGCGCTCGGCTGTCGGAGCCACGCCCCCTGAAGAGTGAGTTGAGTTGTGATATAAAAGACGAGCAAGGATACCCGTCTACGACGGGTGCAAATTGGAAAGATTCTTAAAATGCATTAATTAAAGGTGAACGCTCTGACTATATCCTACAATGCCTAAGATTGGGGGTATTGATATCAGACATTTTTCAGTAGTACTCGGGCACCTCGTGGTATTTGAGCGTCTTGGCAAAATCGTCATGATTGCAGAGGTCGAAGACAAGAAGGCAGTCAGCGTAGTGGCTGGTGGTGGACGCTCTGCCCTCTGTACGGCATTGTCCATATGGAAGTCGACTCGCTGGCCATTCTCGAGGTGGACAGCTAGGCCAATGACTGGAGGGAAATGCTCGGAAATTGGGTGCTCTAGAATCCTCCACCATGATGTGGTAGCTGTAGTACTGCAGCTGTGTGAGTTTTTGTCCATCTTTTCCAGTAGCAGTCCTGGCCACCAGGTGGATAGTGTAGCCATCCGTTCCATATGGGAACACTATGGGGTACTGTAGTGCATCATAAGATGCATGCAGCTCACTTATCCTTTTGAGTGCCCCATCGCGAAGTTTAAGGACAATATCTCTGGGTTCTGTTGGCTCATTGTCCATTAAGATGGCGATGTCTGGTGCAGACTGGGCGTTGTAGCGGCGTGCATGCTCACCACGTGGTCGCTTGTTTTCGCGGATGATTATCTGGCGCTCTTCCGAGTTATCTCCTTCTGCAAGCATATCTCTTGCAGTCTTCAGCTCACGGACCAGATGGTTATTCTCGTGGAACCACTTTGTGAGCATTTCAATGATGTGTGGTTTGAGGCCGCTGTGGTTCCTGGCAGTCAGCTCTTTGGCATGCGAGTCCAGGAAGTAGACCTATAAGAACTTTGGCTGACCTTCTTCAGGCGGGAGCAAGCTGCCAATGCGGTGGAACACTTGACCTTGGATACAGAAGCTCGGGTTCCAGCCCTGTACTTGAGCTTCCTTATGCCCGAAGCTCATCATCGCAAAACTGCCATTATACGTTCGAATGTTGTCAAGGAAGTGAGTTGAGGAGGAGAGCTGAGGAGACCTTCGCCAGAGAGAAGTTCCTTCAGGAAGGGAGGAAGGGCAGGGAAAGGCTCAAGGACGACTTTCCCATTGTTGCAGCACACACCTTTGGTCTCTCCTTCGAACTTGTAAGCAGAGCAGTGAGTGCAGACTTGGTCCATTCGGCCGATGTCTGCGTGAGTTGTTGGGTCAGCCGGGTCATGCGTGAATGCCTCCCTTTTGTTACTTGGTGTCCGGGCCCGAGCTCGTGCTTCTGCAGTGCGGTTGAAGGAGCTGGGGCTCCCACGTCGATCGGAAGAATGGACGCGACAAAAAGCTGGAATTCATCCGAGTTGCTTTAATCAAACCAAACACTCAGGCACTCTGAAAAGCCCGTTTATCGGGCAGCAATATATATACATATTGTTGCGGATATGGGATTTGCATCCATCCATATCCGCTTGTAAATATTCCCCTATTTCCTCAATACTTCCCAACTATCCCCAATCCCCCATTCCCTAGTCCCATTTTCTGTAAACAACACTCTGTAGACCCGACCTCCCCCTATTTCCCCCCATTAAATGTCGCATCCAGGTCCACCGCATCTCACGTAGACAACTATAGGACATCTTGCTAGTTATTCTTAGTCTATGTCAGTTAAGGATTCGTTTCCATTAATTCTGACCCTTCGTTGCACCAGAATGTGATTGTATGGCACCGTTAGGAAGTTTAGGACCTCCCAATACCTCCCCGCAGCTCTTCCTCACGGTTCAGCAACAACAACAACAACAACAGCAACGGCGGCGGCGTGCACAGGGAGTGCGCGTCCTCACTCCGGCTTGGTTGGTAGGGGGTGTTGGGAGGGCATGAGGCCTTCCCAGCGAGCCGCCATCGAACATGTGCTCGACGGGGTTACCAAATAGGGGCTCCCTGTCAGCTCCTCGTCAAGGGCGGAGCCCGGTAACCCCCGCACCCAATGGGAGCGGCGGACCGGTCCCATCTGGGGCGGAGCCAACCAGCCGAGGGCGTGTCACTCCCCGCTGAGCATGCGCAGGAAGAGGGAGGTGACGTCAGATGCGCGCTGAGCTTGGAGAAAGAAAGACGCCACCTCCGAGCGCTGTGAGGCCTCCCTGCATCTCTTGGACCGTGCTTGATCCTGTCCGCGAGCCAAGGTGCACCTTGTGCTATCGAACTACCTGTCCTTCCCTGCCATCAATCCCTGTGTAAGTCGGCCTTGTGCCGTTTGTCTGTGGTCTGTCTGGGATAAGATAAGACTGTAACTAAGTGCCTATCTCTTCTGTGCCTTTACCTCACTACCTTGTAATCTACCCCTTTTCTCCCCCACTGTAATTATATCCTCCTCCGGAGGTCTTGAGAACTGTACCCCTTGCGTCGTTTCATCTATCCCAGTCGTTGTGTCCTTTCCAATCATTGATTTAGCGTAGCGCGATTTGGCCAACGTTCGGGTGGAATCGGGTGAGTTGGGGAAGAGTCGGGGAATAACTGTTAGGTCACGGTAATACACCACCGCTCGGTCGAAATAACATCTAACCGCGATCAGTAACAATATTATCCCGGAGCGTTTGCCCAGGAAAGGCGAGAGGGGGCGTGGCCCAGCGTCCTGGCTGCGGCCTGGCAAGTTGAGGGCGAGCCTGCCCGGGCGTCCTGGACGAGCCCGGCATGGTGATCGCTCCGCGTCCTTGATAGGTGCAAGGCGATTGTGAAAACCCAGCGGTAGCCGCTACACACGTCCCCCCAGAATCGACTTGCACCGGCAGGGTCAATTTGAGGAGGGTCCTGATGACCCGGCCGAAGCGACCCCTGGCAGGTCGTGGGAGGGGGTCCGGTGTGGTGGTGGGCGGTCGAGTGGGGGGCACCGTGGACGGGGGGCGGCCTCGCCGCGGCGGAAGGGCCACCCGTGGTGGGTGGTCGACGTCCACGTGCGCCGGCTTGAGGCGGTCCACCGCAATCCGGTCCGACCTGCCGCCGATGTCGATGACGAACGACTTGTCGTCCCGTCGCAGCACCCGGAAGGGCCCGTCGTACGGCGGCCGGAGTGGCCCCCGATGTGCGTCGTGACGCACAAAAACATACTCCGCTGTGCGAAGTGCTGGGGGGACGTAGGACTGGGGGTCACCGTGGTGGGATGTTGGCACGGGGGCAAACCGTCGGGCGGCCTCCTGGAGGTCCGAGCGCTGGTGAGCTGCGGACCAGGGACTGGTAGCGTCGGGCACGAATTCGCCCGGGACGCGTAGCGCCTGGCCAGAGACAAGCTCGGCGGTGGATGCCTGGAGGTCCTCCTTGGGGGCCGTGCGGAGGCCCAAAAGGACCCACGGCAGCCGGTCGGCCCAACCGCCGTCTTGAAGGCCGGCCATGAGCGCGGCCTTCATGGAGCGGTGGAATCGCTCGCACAACCCGTTTGCTTGGGGGTGGTAGGCCGTAGTACGGTGGAGCTTGACCCCCAGGTTGCGGGCGACCGCGCCCCACAGCTCGGAGGTGAACTGTGGTCCGCGGTCTGACGAGATGTCCGCCAGTGCGCCGAAGCGGGCGACCCAGGTGGCGATGAAAGCCTGCGCCACGTCGGCGGTGGTGGTGGAGACGAGGGGAACGGCCTCCGGCCACCTGGTGGTCCTGTCCACCATGGTGAGCAGGTGTGTGAACCCCCGTGACGGGGGGAGGGGGCCCACCAGATCCACGTTGACGTGGTCGAAACGTCGTTCGGGCACGGTGAAAGGTGCCAGCGGGGCCTGGGTGTGTCGGTGGACCTTGGCCCGTTGGCAGGCCGTGCAGGTGCTGGTCCAATCGCGGACGTCCCGACGAAGGCCGTGCCAGAAGAATCGCGCCGACACCAGCTTCTGGGAAGCTTTCCGGCCCGGGTGGGAAAGGCCGTGGAGGGAGGCGAAGATGCGGCGTTGCCAGGTGACGGGCACGATGGGGCGAGGCTGGCCTTGGGAGACGTCGCAGAGCAGGACAGTGTCCGCGAAGGGGATGTCGGCCAGGCGGAGGCCCGTGTCCGCCGCCCGGAGGGCTTGCACCGTGGTGTCGGTGGTTTGGTCCGCCGCCATAAGCGCAAAGTCCACGCCCAGGTGGACCGCGTTCGCGCTGGCCCGGGAAAGACAGTCGGCCACGGCGTTGTTTTTGCCGGCGACGTGCCGGATGTCCGTGGTAAACTCCGACACGGCGGAGAGGTGGCGCTGTTGGCGGGCCGACCACGGCTCCGTGACCTTGGCCATGGCGTAAACCAACGGCTTGTGGTCGACGAACGCCGTGAAAGGTCGGCCCTCCAGGAGGTGGCGGAAATGGCGGACGGCCAGGTGTAGACCGAGGAGCTCCCGGTCAAACGTGCTGTATTTGAGCTCGTTCGGCCGGAGCTGCCGGCTGAAAAAAGCGAGTGGCTGCCAAACCCCGTTCACCCATTGCTCATGTACGGCGCCCACCGCGTAGTCGGAGGCATCCGTGGTGAGGGCGATGGGAGCGTTGAGCATCGGGTGAGCGAGCAGTGTTGCGTCGGCGAGGGCCCGCTTTGAGCTTTGGAAGGCCGCATCCATTGCTGCGGACCAGGCGATGTCGTGCTTGGCCGGCTTGCCCCAGAGGGCTTCGTAGAGGGGCCGCATGAGTTGAGCAGCGCGGTGCACGAAGCGGTGATAAAAATTCACCATTCCCAGGAATTCCTGCAGGGCCTTTATGGTGCGGGGACGCGGGAACGTGGTGATGGCCTCGACCTTGGTTGGCAGCGGCACGGCCCCGTTCTTGGTGATGTGGTGGCCCAAAAAATCAACGGCCGTCGTGCCGAAGTGGCATTTGGCCGGGTTCACGATGAGGCCGTGCTCGCTGAGGCGCCCGAACAGTGTTCGGAGGTGGAGGAGGTGCTCGGCCCGGGACATGCTGGCGACGAGGATGTCGTCCAGGTAAACGAAAAGGAACGGCAGGTCACGCAGCACGCCGTCCATCAAGCGCTGGAACGCCTGAGCCGCGTTCTTGAGACCAAACGGCATCCGCAAGAATTCGAATAAGCCGAACGGCGTGATGACTGCCGTTTTAGGGACGTCGGCCGCCCTGACAGGTACCTGGTGATATCCCCGTATGAGATCAATTTTCGAAAAAATGACCCGTCCCGCCAGATGGGCGGAGAAGTCTTGGATATGCGGGATCTGGTACCTGTTGGGGGTGGTAGCGTCATTGAGACGGCGGTAGTCACCACACGGGCGCCATCCACCCCCCGGCTTTGGCACGATGTGCAGTGGCGAGGCCCACGCGCTATCGGAGCGCCGCACGATGCCGAGGTGCTCCAACGCGTCGAATTCGGCCTTCGCCACGGCGAGCTTGGCTGGGTCGAGGCGGCGGGCCCTGGCGTAGACCGGCGGGCCCGTGGTTGGTATGTGGTGCTCGATCCCATGCCGTACTGCGACGGCCGAAAATGTCGGCCGCGTGAGGGCCGGGAACTCCGTGAGCAGGCGAGCAAACTCGTTCGCCACCGGGACGGCGCATGCCAGCTCGGTCGGCGCGGAGCTGCTCAATGTGCATACCAGGGAGCTGAAGGTTTCGGCGTTGATTAAACGACGCCGTTGGACGTCCACCAGCAGTCCGTGTGCGCAGAGGAAGTCGGCGCCTAGCAGAGCCATGGGCACGTTTGCGGTTACAAACGTCCAAGCAAAGCGTTGGCCGCCGAAGCAGAGGGTGACGTTGCGTGGGCCGAAGGTGCGGATGGTCGATCCGTTGGCCGCAACCAAGGAGGGGCCGCAAACCGCGGATTGCCTGTCCTGGTCAGAGGCGGGTATGACGCTCAGTTGGGCGCCGGTGTCGCACAGGAAGCGCCGTCCGGACGCTTTATCCGTGATGAACAGTAAGTTGCCCGTGTGGCCGGCGCTCATGGCTGGTGATGAACGCCGGCCCGGCCGTTTCCCGGCCTGCCGAAGGTGCACGGGGGTCGGCATGTCCGGGCCTTCTGTCCGAACCTGGCATGATAGTAACACCACGCTTGGTCAGGTGGAGGCCCCGGTCGTCGTGCTGGAGGTGGTCGGCTCGGTGTAGCGGCCGCCAATTGCGTCGGCAGTTCGGTCGTCGACCGTGCCGGGTGCTCGGGCGCCATGGGTGTTGCGTCGGACGGCGGTGGGTCCCATGTCGCCGCTGCGATGCGCTGTCCTGCGGCGGAGATCTTGTCGGCTTCTCTGGCAAGGGCCCAGGGATCTGTGATCGTCGTGCTTGCCAGGGCGAGGCGTACCGGGTTAGGCAGCTGACGGAGGAACAGCTCCCGGAACAGGAATGCCGGAGAGTGCTCGCCGAGCAGTGAAAGCATGTAGTCCATTCGCTCGGAAGGGCGCGTGTCGCCGAGCTCGGGCAGGTCGAGCAGGCGCCGTGCGCGTTCCGCCGATGGGAGGGCGAAAGCGTCGAGGAGAAGCTTCTTAATCGCGCCGTATTTGTCAGCGGCTGGCGGGCTCTCGAGGAGGCTCAGGGCGCGGGCCGCGGTGGCCGAACCGAGCGCTGTTACCACATGGTGGAAGCGGGTGTCGTCGGCCGTGATGCCTCGCAGGGCGAACAGGGAATCCGCCTGTGCGAACCAAACCGCCGCATGAGCCTCCCAGAAGGTAGGCAGTTTAAGGTCGACTGCCGTGTCCATGTCGGTAGGTCACCAATGAAGGAGCTGGGGCTCCCACGTCGATCGGAAGAATGGACGCGACAAAAAGCTGGAATTCATCCGAGTTGCTTTAATCAAACCAAACACTCAGGCACTCTGAAAAGCCCGTTTATCGGGCAGCAATATATATACATATTATCCCGGAGCGTTTGCCCAGGAAAGGCGAGAGGGGGCGTGGCCCAGCGTCCTGGCTGCGGCCTGGCAAGTTGAGGGCGAGCCTGCCCGGGCATGCCCGGGCGTCCCGACCGAGGCCTGGCAAGTTGAGCGCGGGCCTGCCCGGGCGTCCTGGACGAGCCCGGCATGGTGATCGCTCCGCGTCCTTGATAGGTGCAAGGCGATTGTGAAAACCCAGCGGTAGCCGCTACACGGTGATGGTTTGCCTCGTGTCTTGCATCACACTCTTCCTCAGTCGCGTTTACTCGCAGTTGTTGTTGCCGATGAGCCTGCTCATTGAGCCTGGTTGTTCGCTCCTCTTCGGTCACCTGTTGTCTCTCAGTCTGTTTTCGCTTAGCTGCAGCTGTCGTCGGACGAATGCAGCTCTTCCTTTTTTGGGGCATTTCGGAGATTTTGATCAGAAACTGCGTTGAATTAGGCCTGGGTCATCTAAAAGCAGAAAATCGAAAATCCTCATGAAAAAGAGGAAAATAGAAAATCATGATGTGGAATTTAATTGAGAAACTGCGTCATGTAAAATCAAAGAATCCAGAATCAGAAAAAGCGATCAGAAACTGCGTGGAAGTCGGAAGTCGGAAGTCGGAAGTCATTGTCATCAATTGAATGTCGCATTTATTTTTTATTCCCTGTCAAATGGCATTGGTCCCGCATTCCAAACCTGGAAGTCAGAAGTCATTGTCGTCAAATAAATGTAGCATGTGTTTCACTCTCTGTCACATGCCGTTGGTCCCATGTCAATCGGATGAAGTTGAAAAATTAACGTTATGAAATACGCTGATGACGTCATAATTTTAAAACCCGAAGGTTTTTTTTTAACATTTAAGGTGTGCTGTAGTTTCTCTGGGACGTACTGATTCCGAATATGAAGTTGAAAAATTAACGTTCCGAAATTCGCTGATGACGTCATAATTTTAAAACCCGACGTTTTTTAAAATTTTAAGGTGTGCTGTAGTTGCTCTGAGACGTACTGATTCCGAATATGCCTTTGGTTTTGCTCTGCGATGAGTAGTTCTCGAGTTATAATAGGACAAACAAACAAACATACTTTACTGCTTTATATATATAGATGCGTGAGTTCCGGTATGTGTTAGTTCTGTTGGAATAAAGGAGCTTTGATCAAGCTACAAAGCGGCTCGCCCTCTCGTTATCCGACACTCCTACATTGGTGACCCCGTCTTGCTCCCAAACGTTTTCGGGGCTTCAAACGAACATGGCGACAAGCGCAGTTTCGATCAAACTGCCGGAGTTTTGGGAACGACAAGCGGCCGTTTGGTTCGCACAAGCTGAGGCCCAGTTCGCCATTCGGAGCATTTCTGTGGACGACACGAAGTATTATTATGTCGTGTCTGCGCTCAGCTCCTCCACTGCGACCAGAGTGGGGAGCCTTCTCCGGGATCCTCCGAAGGGACGCAAGTACGAGATGCTAAAGGCGCTGCTGCTCGTAACCTTCGAGCTCACTGAGGCCGAGCGCGCCCACGAACTACTTTCTCTACCCGGGCTGGGCGACTCCAAGCCATCGGAGCTAATGGACCACATGTTGTCTCTACTGGGCAGCCACCGACCATGTTTCCTCTTCAAAGAACTGTTCCTGCAACAGCTGCCAGGTCAGGTACAGACAGCCCTGGCCAACTCGTCTGTTAAGGATTTCCGCGTCCTGGACAGGGAAGCAGACAAGTATTTCTCCACCAGCCAGCAATGTAGTGCGACCGCATGGGACCCCGGCCCCATCGATCCTGCACCGCTGGCGGACACCGGTGCGGCCGCCATTACGGCCCAGAGGTGGAAGGCCCCAGGCTTGTGCTTTTACCACGCAAGGTTTGGGCCCAAGGCCGAGGCATGCCAACCACCCTGCACCTTCAGCGAGTTGGGAAACGGGATGGCTGGCGCTCGTTAACTGCCATGAGCGTCGGCCATTTGGGCAGTTTGTTGTTCATTTCGGACACCGACTCCGGACGTCGTTTCCTCTGCGACACAGGGGCCCAGGTGAGCGTTCTATCTGTCGGCGTTGGACCGGGAGGCCGGGAGTCACGGCCCTGCCCTGGAAGCCGTCAACGGCAGTGCTATTCAGACTTTTGGCAAACGCACCATGGCACTGTGCTTGGGCGGGCAGCGGTTTACATGGGATTTTGTCACGGCGAAGGTGTCCACCCCCTTGCTGGGCGCTGATTTCCTCTCGCCAACGGCCTATTCGTGGATGTTAAAAATCGGCGGCTCATTAATGCAGAGACATTCAGTTCTCTTCTATGCTCGCTGAGCGGCTCTGCCGTGACGAGGCTGGCATGCACCCTCTCGACCTCTGATGAGTTTGCCCGCCTCCTCGCCGAGTTCCCGGCCCTTACACGGCCCACCTTTTCAGCCGTTGCCGTCAAGCACGGGGTGGAGCATCACATTCTGACCACCGGCCCGCCTGTCTACACCCGGGATTGACGCCTCGATCCGGGGAAACTCGCTATCGCAAAGGCGGAGTTCGACACGTTGGAGCGTCTTGGCATCTTGCGACGGTCCGACAGCCCGTGGGCCTCTCCTCTCCACATTGCGCAGAAGCCGGGTGGCGGATGGCGCCTGTGCGGGGATTATCGCCGCCTCAACGACGCCACTACCCTGACCATTACCCAATCCCGCACATCCAGGATTTTTCTGCCCGCTTGGCCAGTAAAGTTTTTTTTTCTTCTAAGGTTGACCTCGTTCGTGGTTACCACCAGGTCCCCGTCTGGCCGCAGGACGTTCCTAAGACCGTGGTGATTACACCGTTCGGGCTTTTTGAATTCCTCCGTATGCCTTTTGGGCTCAAGAACGCGGCCAGGGCTTTCCAGCACCTGATGGACAGCATGTTGCAGGATTTGCTGTTTCTGTTTGTCTACCTGGACGATATCCTCATCGCCAGCGCTTCCAGGACGGAGCACATGCTTCACCACCGAGCGCTCTTTGAACGCCTCAGTCAGCATGGCCTGATCATTAACCCGGCCAAGTGCTTGTTCGGGGTGGCTTCAATTGACTTTCTCCGGCCACCACTTCACGAATGAGGGGGCCATCCCACTGCCGTCTAAAGTGGAGGCTGTGAAAGGTTTTCCGTGCCCCCTCACCGTCAAGGCCCTGCAGGAGTTTTTGGGCATGGTGAACTTTTACCATCGTTTCGTGCCCCGTGCGGCCCAGCTGATGCGGCCCCTTTATGAGGCCCTCAAGGGCAAGCCTACCAAACACGCCATTGACTGGACCGAGGAGATGGCCAAGGCTTTCACGGATGCTAAACTGGCCCTCGCCAGCGCAACCATGCTGGCGCATGCGTCGCCCAATGCACCGATGGCTCTCACCATGGACGCTTCGGACTACGCGGTTGGCGCCGTGCACGAGCAGTGGGTCAACGGGGCGTGGCAGCCGCTTGCTTTTTTTAGCCGGCAGCTCCGCCCTAACGAACGAAAGTACAGTACCTTCGATCGTGAGCTCCTCGGCCTCTACCTAGCTGTCCGACACTTCCGTTACCTGTTGGAAGCCCACCCGTTCACGGCGTTTGTGGACCACAAGCCCCTGGTTTTTGCCATGGCCAAGGTCTCGGAGCCATGGTCTGCCCGTCAACAACGCCAGCTCTTCTTCATTTCCGAGTTCACGACGGACATCTAACATGTTGCTGGGAAGGATAATACGGTTGCCGATTGTCTCTCCGGGTCCATAGTCGGCGCGGTCCACCTTGGCATCGACTACGCCCGCATGGTGGCTGATCAGATCGCCGACCGGAGGTGGGTCAGCCTCGCCCCGTCGTACCCACCAGCTGGAGATGGCTAGTGTTCGATGCCATCCACGGTCTTTCTCACCCGGGCAGGAAGGCATCGCAAAAGTTGGTGGCGGCAAAGTTCGTTTGGCACGGACTCAGGAAGGATGTGCGCGACTGGGCCAACACCTGCGTCGAGTGTCAATGCTCGAAGGTGCATCGCCCCGAACGACGGTTTGACCAGGTTAACGTGGCCCTGGTGCCTTACGACGGGCCTTTCCGTGTTCTGGAGACCGGGGACAAGTCCTTCGTGGTCGACATTGGCGGCGAACCGGACCACCTTTCGGTGGACCGCCTCAAGCCGGCTCATTTGGACCTAGACCAGCCCCCTTGGTTGGCTCAACCCCCAAATACGGACATTGCCCGTGCGAGTGAATTCTGGGGGGCGCTCGTAGGGGTTACCCCATTAGGACATAATCCACAGGCACGGGACCAGTGGGGCTATTGATTGTATCGGCATGGCGTGCGCTCGGTTGTTGGAGCCATGCCCCTTGAAGAGTGAGTTGCGTTATAAAAGATGCGTGAGTTCCGGTATGTTTTAGTTCTGTTGGAATAAAGGAGCAAAAGTGGTTTCCTGCACCAACACAAGTGCGAAAAGTGGTTTTTCAACACTAACACAAGTGCGAAAAGTGGTTTTGTGGAAAAGTGGAACTACAAAGTGGAAAAGTGGAAAAGCTACAAAGCGTCTCGCCCTCTCGTTATCTGCAACTCCTACACACTCTTAGAAGTTGTAAAAAGAAAAAGAAAAAAGGAATCACTTGAAGTTAGAAACAAGAACACGTTAAACTTTGCTGATGCAGAGACCAGGAACTACAGGAAACTTATACTACTTCATATCTCGCACCATGATGATTATGAATGACTCGTATAAAGCCCGTCAAAAATGAAGGGTTGTAGTTCTATTTATTAAAGCAAGTGGCTATTACAGATACAGTATTACAAATTTGGGTCTTCTGGGCCTTTGGATCCTCGGGGTCTTTTGCGTCTTTAAGGTCTTGGGGTCTTTTTAGTATTTTGAGTCTTCGGTGTCTTGAAGGATCTTTGGGGTATTTTAGGTCTTTGGGTATTTTCAGTATTTGGGGTCTTTTGGGTCTTTGGGTATTTTCAGTATTTTGGGTCTTTAAGGGTCTTTGGGGTATTTTGGATCTTCAGGGTCTTTGTGTTTTTAAGGGTCTTGGGTTCTCTTGGGTCCTTTCGGTATTTTGTGTCTTTTGGGTTATTTTGGCTCTTTGTGGTCCATTGGGTCTTTCGGTTATTTTCAGTCTGGGTCTTCGTGGTATTTAAGGGTCTTTGGGGTATTTTGGGTCTTTGGGATATTTGGGTCTTTGTGGTATTTACGGATTTTTTCAGTCCTTGGGGTATTTTGGGTTTTCACGGTCTTTTGTGTCTTCTGGTTCCTCAGGGTATTTTGGGTCATTTCAGTCTTTTCGGTCTTTTAGGTCTTCTGGGTCTTTGGGGCATTTGGGGTCCTTTGGGTCCTCAGGCTCATTTGAGTCCTCTGGGTCGTTTTGGTCCTCAGGATCGTTTTGGTCCTCAGAGTTGTTCTGGTATTTTGGATCCTCAGGGTCTTTGGGGTCTTCTGGGTCCTTGGGGTCTTCTGAGTCCTTGGAGTATTTTTGGGTCCTCGGAGTCTTTTAGGTATTTTAACCGGTGGACAACATAGTCGTGTTTGAAGATTGCTCCTTAAAACCCCACTCAAATCCCTCCTAAAGCGCTACTCAAAGTCTTTAAAACCTACCCTTATCAAGGGGGACAGACATACAAATACACAAACACACATTGTGCTTTATATGGTAGATGATAACAAGGAACTTTGGCGCAGGAGGAGGTCATTCGACCCATCATGCCTGTGCCACACCAACACTACATTAAATAAATCCAGTACGTATATATAGAGTCTGGCCATATTATTGTTCTGCTCATCTATCTATAATTCCAGTAATCTCTGTGTGTGTGTGTGTGTCTGTGTGTGTGTGTGTGTGTGTGTGTGTGTGTGTGTGTTTGTCTGTGACCGCTGTTTCTCGACAACCACGGGTCCGATATACTTGAAACTTGCCAGGTATATTGCTGGGGACCTGAGGATGTGCCTTTTCAAGGTTTCATATTAATCGGAGAAGTAGTTACCGAGCTATGGCGATTTATTTACCAACCGTTCGCTTTGGCTTTGCGAATGGACCAAACCATTTCATGTAAATAGAGGGGGGGGGGGGGGTTCTACCGTACTCGCAAGCCGTTCGCTTTGGCTTTGCGAATGGACCAAACCATTTCATGTAAATAGAGGGGGGGGTTCTGTGGCCAGCCAATCACAGAACACGTTGTTGCGTAGGCGTGGCCGATGTGAATTCGAGGCGTAGCGGGCGCCATTTGGAGGAGCTGGGAGGACTCAGTCGTGATAGAGTGAGCCTGAGTGAGTATATCAAGACAAGAACAAGATCTAGAAGGAGGTATGTACGGTGCGATTCATATAATATATTGTTTAGTTATCGTCGATGAGGAATTTGGGGTCGGAATGGGTGATCGGCCTGGGTGACTGGGTCTCGACTAGATGCTGGGCCGCACCAAGGAACGGGCACCCACGTACGGGCACGTCCTAGTCTATCTATAATTCCAGTAATCTCTGTGTGTATGTGTGTGTGTATGTGTGTATGTGTGTGTGTCTGTGACCGCTGTTTCTCGACAACCACGGGTCCGATATACTTTAAACTTGCCAGGTATATTGCTGGGGACCCGAGGATGTGCCTTTTCAAGGTTTCATATTAATCGGAGAAGTAGTTACCGAGCTATGGCGATTTATTTACCAAACTCCGCAAGCCGTTCGCTTTGGACCAAACCATTTCATGTAAATAGAGGGGGGGGGATTGTCACCGTACTCGCAAGCCGTTCGCTTTGGCTTTGCGAATGGACCAAACCATTTCATGTAAATAGAGGGGGGGGATTGTCACCGTACTCGCAAGCCGTTCGCTTTGGCTTTGCGAATGGACCAAACCATTTCATGTAAATAGAGGGGGGGGATTGTCACCGTACTCGCAAGCCGTTCGCTTTGGCTTTGCGAATGGACCAAACCATTTCATGTAAATAGAGGGGGGGGATATAATTTTAGATATATATATAGTACGGGCATGCCCTAGTACAAATAAATCCAGCTGTGTGATTTGTCAATCCGCAGCACGTGGACTCTATGCAGCCATTTTGCCTACCAAGGAGGTTACCTCCGGGTTCGCGTTTGTACAGAAGTGGCGTTTTATACAGGGTTTTGCTCAATTTTGGTGGAATTCTGGTATGATGTGTGACATGGGGCTGCTCTGTTCGACCAGGGCAAGGCCGAACAATGCCCAGGTTCTGTCATGACAAGGCCAAGTGTGCGATTTGGACTGCCAATCTACGCAAAGTTGTATGGTTCCCCTATGCTTACTTGTTAGTTCTCCGTGGGTCGAAGTCGGCGCCTACCTCGCACTACTAGCACGCACTCACTGCTCACGCTCGCCTGGTAGGCAAGATGGCGCCTGCTAGCAAGTTGGCCAGACTCTCTCTATAATACAACACTGGGTTGAGTAATATAGTCGAACTGAAAATATCTGGTAGAATTAGAAATGTTGGCCATTTATTCTGGCCCAGAGCCTCCTTCTTGCTTCATTTAACGATCAAATCTTTCAACTGGTTTGACTTTTCTGCCAGAAAGTTTTATGTTCGACATATTTCTCAGAGCTCTCCGTTCCAATATTAGTTGGAGTGTAATCGATGAGATCCTCAGGAATGCCTTCTAGAAGTGATCAGTCACTTTCTGTTCCCACAGACGAGATGGAAGGGGAGTTGGGATAAGGATTAAGGGCTCTCGCTTTTGAGCAAGCCGGTTCTTGATACAATGATCATTTATCCTGACATAGTCCTTGATGTCCTCACTCATACCAGACCACAAAACGCAATCATTGGCTCTTGGCGTCAAACCTCCACACTCCTTGATGTCAATCATCATTAATTATTTGAAGCATCTCCGTCATGTCGGTTGCTATGACAATTCCAGTTATACAATAACAGTCCTTCATAGACAAACAAATGCCCATGGTTTTCCCAAAACGGATCAAGTTTATCCGGAAGGCCATCCCTATACTGAAGCCAACTATGGATAGTGTCATGATTTACATGTTGCAAAATAGGATCCAGTCTGGATGCATCCTTGATGACATCTTACTTTCCCTTGGATGCTGGAAAACCTGTCTCAACTCCATGAACAGGATCCAGTCATGGAGTTGAGAGTATTTGGGGTCTTTTGGGTTGAGCAGCAGTAGGCCTACAAGTGCCCACTCCCTTTGACAACTCGTTGTATGAGGCATGTGCTGGGAGTGGACTACGAGACAATGCATCGGCAACAACCATGGACTTGCCTGGCATGTTCTGCCACCACATTAAACCACATAAGATGTATGAGAAGACCTTGTCGTCTGAAAGGCACTTGATACATGTCCTTGTTGTTGATCAGTGGCACAAAAGGCTTGTGGTCAGTCAGAAACCATATGGTATTACTCCCCACATGGAGTGAGAATTTTTTCACATTCCCAGACTGAAACAAGGCGTTCTTTTTCAATCTGTGCCTACCTGCTTTCTGCAGGACTTAAAGTGCAAGATGCGAAAGAGACAGGTCTCGATTCCCTATAGGACTGTTACTGTAGTATGACAGCTCCGATGCTGTAGCTGCTAGCATCTGCACTCAAGATTGTCTCCTTCTTTATATCAAAGAATGCTAAGGCCCTTGAAAAGGATAACAGTTCTTTTACTGCCTTGTTGAATTTGGTTTTGAACCCAAATCCATGAAGCGTTGTATCGAAATAATAGATCATTGAATGGCTTAATCACCGACTATAGGTGTCTGACATACAGTCACATGAAAAAGTAAGTACACCCCATGTAAAGTTTTGACTTTTTCAACATATTTCAACATACAGATATTTGATCTTCATTTCAACAATATTGAAAGATAAAGGTGATATAATACAACAAATATCATGAAACATTTACATTTTGTAGTCCATTGTATAATTTAAATAAACATAAATGCAAATTTTGCATGTGGAAAAAGTAAGTACACCCTTGGCTCTAATAGGTGGTATTGCCCCCTTTGGCAGAAACAACCTCAAGTAGGCGTTTCTTATAACTGTCTACCAGTCTCTGACATCGACTGGGAGAAATTTTTGCCCACTCCTCCATGCAGAATTCTTTCAGCTGTGCGATTTTTGAGGGGTTTCTTGCATGCACAGCTCGTTTCAAATCACCCCACAACATCTCGATGGGTTTAGATCCGGGCTTTGACTTGGCCTCCCCAGAACCCTCCATTTCTTTCTTTTCAGCCATTCCTTGGTGGATTTACTGGTATGTTTATGGTCATTGTCATGTTGCAAGGTCCACCTTCGGTTGACCTTCAACTTTCCGACAGATGGCCTCACATTATCCTCAAGTACCCTCTGGTACAATGAAGAATTCATAGTGGATTCTATGATGGTGAACTGCCCAGGCCCTGATGCAGCAAAGCTGCCCCAAACAATAATATTTCCACCACCATGCTTTACAGTTGGTATCAGGTTCTTGTGGTCAAATGCTGTCTTTGGTTTTCGCCAAACATGTCTTCTGGTACTGTGGCCAAATAGCTCTACCTTTGACTCATCTGTCCAGAGCACATTGTTCCAGAAGTGCTGGTCTTTGCCGAGGTGTTCATTGGCAAATTTTAGTCTTGCCCTGATGTTCTTTCTGGACAGCAAAGGTTTCCTCCTGGCACACCTCCCATGTAGATCAAATTTGTGCAGCCTCTTTCTAATGGTAGACTCGTGCACTTTGACATCAACAGTGGCAAGAGCTACCTGTCGGTCCCGTGATGACATTCTGGGGTGCATAGAGACTTCTTTCAGGATTTTGCGGTCTGCTCTCAGGCTGAACTTGCTGGGGCGGCCTGGCCTGAACAAGTTGGCAGTTGTTTGGAATCTTCTCCACTTGTAGATGATCTTCTGGACAGTCGAATGATTGATTTCAAATTGTTTGGAGATCTTTTTAAATCCCCTCCCAGACTCGTAGGCATCTATAACCTTCTTTCTGAAGGCCTCAGAGAGCTCTTTTGATCTAGGCATGGTGACGCCGCACACTTCAACAACAAAGAGCAAACCAATCTAAATGTCTGAGGTTTAAGTAAGACAGGTTCCTCCAAGATCCTCTCTAACAATGTTCTAATCATTTGCACCTGAGCTGGTGCACCTGATTCTAATTTTAGGTATTTGAAGTAGTGATAAATGTAGGGGTGTACTTACTTTTTCCACATGCGAAATTTGCATTTATGTTTATTTAAATTATACAATGGACTACAAAATGTAAATGTTTCATGATATTTGTTACATTATATCACCTTGATCTATCAATATTGTTGAAATGAAGATCAAATAGCTGTATGTTGAAATATGTTGAAAAAGTCAAAACTTTACATGGGGTGTACTTACTTTTTCACATGACTGTTGGCCTGGATGATTAATCCTACCCAGGACACTGTGTTGCTCTGTTTTGTTTTCAGTTGGCTGCATTTCCACAATCGCCTGAGGTTTAGCTCGGGAAGCTCTGGCATCATCACGGTCGATCACGTGACCCATAAATTTGACTTGGTACTTTTAAAATCCACACTTTTTCTGGTTCAGTTTGAGACAGGATTTATTGAGAGTTGGAAAAGTTTTTCGGCGGCTTAAACTTCGCCATAACTTCTCGTCCCAAGTGCACATGCACACAGAGGAGTAAGGTAGTTGTTTAGGTCTGTCTAGCTGGTAGTCAAGAAAAACCACTCCTCTCACGTCTTCAGACACATAAGACTGCTGAGGCAGTTTTTCATTGGCTTGGGGGGAACCACTCCGACGCAGTCAAACAAAATTGGAAATCACTCCAAACAGGAAACTTACTCTTTCTAGGTACTCATAAAGGACACAAACAATAAGCACGAATATATAATTTAACATGTTAAATAAGGTGATGTAAAAGATGGTGCATCAACGGCAGTGAACATTCAAAAAAGGTTTTATGTTTTTTCTTGAAACTTTTTAAAACATTTATTTTATTTCAATTAAATTATACACTTGAACACTGTAGAATACAAATTGCCTTTTTGTCACTTTCAAAGATCTCCAGTTTTGCAGTGGCCAACTTGGACAAAATATTACGCCATTTTATGCCATCTCGACGAATTAAATTTCTCCGTTCGCGCTCTCAGCTTTGGGGAATATCGAGATTCAGACAAAATGGCGGCTTGTAGGAAATACAGATTGTGCTCGGAAATGCAAAGCAAGAGTTTAAAAGACCTTCCCATGTCGTTTTTCACAAGACTGCGTGGGATAACGGGTTCTGTGAACTCTCTAGTGTAATCTGCGGTGGCTCTGTTAGCAAGTAGCTTGGTATTGCTTCTCAGCCAAGTCTGTTGTGAAAATCAACTGTTGTGGAAAACCAATCAGGTCCACACAACTTTAGTCCAATGGTTGGTTTAATTGCATTTAGATCATCACATCATTCCTGTAAAGTAGAAATACACAATAAGTATACGATGCGACATCTCATGGGTCCATTCATATCTTCAATGCAAGCAAGCTAGATATTCTATACAGGCGTACCGTTAGCGAGGCTACCGATGTAACATGTCACAAGGGAGAAGTCTCGGAGCACCGTCGCAGCAGCGGGTCTTATAGTCACGCCCCTAGCGGTGACAACGAGCAGCGAGCATCACCCCGGGTTCAGTACGAATACGATTTCACTACATTCTCCCCCTGTCAGAATTATACGGCCGCGTGGCTAAAAGCGAGTGAGCGTCAGCACGAATAGGGTGCGGAGTATCAGTCGACCCAACCGTATCGGGCCGGGCGGCGAATTTCTCTGCCAGCACGCGTCCGAAATTCCCCGGGTACGGCATCACGTATCCCTGTGTCCCCGGCGTCAGAGGCGCCAACAGGGTCGGGTGACGAAGGGGGTAACTCCAAGTCGTCGGGCCCGGGTAGTCTCGACGAGGGGAGGGTCGGTGGACTGTCGGCGATGGGAGCGTCGGGAGAGGCCATAGTCTCATAGATGGGTTCGATCGGTTCGTCCGATTCCCTACTAAGGTCGTCGACCCCGCAAGGGGCAAGGTGACGAACGGAGACAGTAGTCTCACGGCCATCAGACGTCATCACACGAGCATGCTCAGGATTAGCCTGGAGAATCTGCACTTTGTCCACTAGGGGGTCGTACTTACTCGCGCGAACCGCCCGTTTAAGGTAGGCCGGCCCGGGCCCAGCGAGCCAACTGGGCAAAGACCGTATACACCCCGAGCTCCTGGGGTGGTGGAAAAGTCGCTCGTGGGGAGTTTGGTTGGTTGCCGTACTCAGGAGAGCCCTGATCGAGTTCAACGCCGCAGGTAGCGACCAAGCCCATTTATCGAGGCCCCGGCCGAGGGTCCGGAGGTGGAGCATGACGGCCCTCCAGATAATCCCGTTGAAGCGTTCGATCTGCCCATTAGCCTGAGGTCTGTACGGCGTGGTGTAACTAGACGCAATGTTATTTTGGAGCAGATAGCCGCGCACCTCCTGAGACAAGAAGACCGCACCCCGGTCGGTATGGACATAGGCCGGGTAACCGAACATTGAGAACAAGTTCTGTAAGCATCGCATCACCGTGGCAGCAGTCATGTCCGCGCACGTATAAGCAAAGGGGAATCGCGAGTACTCATCAACGATAGTGAGCAGATAGCGAGAGCCGCTCGACACCGGCAATGGGCCCTTGAAATCCATCGCCAAGCGTTCCCACGGGCGTGTAGCCTTCACCAGAGTCCCCATGGGAGGGTTATAGAAACGCGGTTTGATTTCCGCGCAGATAGCGCAGTCGCGACAGATACGGCGGATATCGTCAATCGAGTAAGGGAGATTCCCACTCCGCGCGAAACGCGTTACGCCGGGATGGCCCGCAGTGGCATGCAGCACCCGTAGGCCCTCCAAAGAGGTGATACCAGCACATGTAGCCGGTCGTGATAAAGCATCGGCGGCCTGGTTATCCTTCCCCGGGCGATATTTGATGGTGTAACAGAAGTCGGCGAGTTCGATACGCCAGCGAGTGATTTTCTCGTTCTTAATGCGCTGGGCGTGTAAGGTGTCGTACATGAACGCAACGCTTTGCTGGTCCGTGATGATTTGGAAGCTCCGCCCGAGTAGGTACGGGCGCCATCGCCGAATAGACTCGACGATCGCATACGCTTCCTTTTCAACGGACGAGTGCCTCCGCTCAGCGGTGGTAAGAGTCCGTGAAAAGAAAGCCACGGGACGCCCCCCTTGGGAGAGGGTCGCCGCGATGGCCTGATCCGAGGCGTCACTTTCGAGGACGAACGAGCCGCTCTCGTCGATGGTCGCCACGGCGGCTCGGGCGATGTCGGTCTTAAGGCCTTCAAAGGCCGTCAATGCGGCCGAACTCAGGGGAAAGGTGTCGCAGGCCACAAGGGGGCGAAGTTTCGCGGAGAAACTTTGCACCCATTTGGAGTAATGGGCGAACAGCCCAAGGTCGCGCTTC
This sequence comes from Myxine glutinosa, assembly GCF_964187855.1. Lineage (NCBI taxonomy): Eukaryota > Metazoa > Chordata > Myxini > Myxiniformes > Myxinidae > Myxine > Myxine glutinosa. The sequence continues at coordinate 13,180,270 of NC_136264.1, forward strand.
AGGGACGCCCGATCGCAGGGAGGGGCCATGTCGAGCAAAGGTCGCAGACGCTCCTTATCCGGAGCAACAGAGCCATGGGTCACGGTGTACCCCAGAAGATCTATCGTGCGGAGGGAGTATCGGCACTTATCCTCGTTCATAGTTAAGTGATACCGCTGCGCGACCTCAAGGAAGCGCTTCAGATTAGCATCATGGTGCCCTTGGTCATATCCACAAATCGTAAGATTATCGAGGTAGACGAAAACATCGGTTAAGTGCTCCCGCGCAACGAGGTCATCCATGGCTCTCTGGAAACAAGCGACCCCGTTCGTTACCCCAAAAGGCAATCGCGTAAATTGGTACAACCGCTGCCCCGACTCGAAAGCGGTATAGATACGATCCGCCCTAGAGATAGGGATCTGGTGGTACGCACTACGGAGATCGAGAGTGCTATAGACCGAATACTGGGACACCTGTTGCACTAGCGCGTCCATCCCCGGAAGGGGGTAGGCATCCAGCTGTGTAAAGCGGTTAATCGTTTGGGAATAGTCGATTACCATGCGTCTGCGATGGGCCTCGCTGCGCACCACCAAGACCTGGGCGCGCCACGGCGACCTACTAGGCTCTATGATGCCGTCTTTCAAGAGCTGAGCCGTTTCGTCCGCAATGAATTGCATGTCAGCGCGAGAGTAGCGTCGTGATTTTACCGCGACAGGGGTGCAGTCGGAGGTTAGATTGGGGAACAGCGAAAGCAGCTGGACGTCCATTTGCGCTAGGGCGCACACCGCTAGCGCGTCGTCCGCCCCCACAACAAGAGTGTCAGGCCCACCAAACTCCATTACCAGACGTCCATGCAGCTTAAGAAAATCGTGTCCTAACAGAATATCAGCACATAATGCGGGTAAAACCATAAGGTGTACATCAGGGAAAACCCGTCCCTTTAGCACGAGTTTTAATCGGCATTCCCCCTTCGTGCTGAGCCGAAGCCCCTGGGAAGCCATGAAGATCCGTCTCGTAGACCGCCAGATCCGCCATCCATGCCTGAGCACAAGTCGCTGGTCGATAAAACTATCCGTAGATCCTGTATCCACCAAGGCCCGAACACAATGGCCTTCAACCATAAGGGGAATAAGGGCTTGAGCCAGGCCAGACGAGGCTGCTGGGAGCGGGACTGAGCCCCCCGAATGGGTCGGACCAGCCTCGCGGGTGGATCCTACGCCAGCAGCAGTTTTGCGGTCATGGCCAGAGTCTGCGTTGACCATGGGGAATCCATTATCGTCATCAGAGGGCTTTCCCCAGCATTCCGGTGTTTCGCGATTCAAAATCTGACAATTCTGACGAGAAAAGGCCTCCGTAGTATTTGACATCGCCTTTTGACACTTTTGGCAGAAAAAGGCTTCCGTAGTATCCAAAATCGCCTTTTGACATTTTTGACAGGAAAAGGCTTCCGTAGTATTCGAAATCGCCTTTTGACATTTATGGCCGCTTTGACAAAAGGCTTCCGTAGTATTCGAAATCGCCTTTTGACATTTTTGGCCGCTTTGACAAAAGGCCTCCGTAGTATTTGAAAGCTCCCTTAACTCCTTTTTCGGGGCGTGGGCGCTGTTAGCTCGTGGACGACTCGAGGAGTACGAGGGGCTTGGCGAGGTTTCAAAGCCCCTTGCGTGGCCCGGAGTTTGGCCAAGGACACGGCCTTTGTGCCCGATGGAGAAGGAGACGGTGGTGGCTGTCCGGTGACGCCCGCCAAGGATGTCTGAGCGCCCAGGGGGCAGCAGAGAGGGGCCCTCCCCTTCGAAGTCGGGTAAGGCGCCGGGTGTCGGGCTTGGCTGGCGGGCTCCGCTATGAGCCCATTCAAGGTCGCTGCGCCTGCGCGACCGCGACTGCGCGACCGCGACTGCGCGAGTCAACGTGCCGCGAGCCGCGTGCCGTTTTCCTGCACACTTTCGCGTAATGTCCCTTTAGCGAGCACAAATGGCATATAGCGTCACGTGCCGGACACACGACCCGGGCATGACGAGGCCCTCCACAGAAAAAGCATGCGGCCCCGCGCAAGGCCTTGGGTCTGCTGGTCATAACGGCAGCCGTCAGGGCTGGGTCATCCTCCGGAGCATCCCGGAGTTCAGCGAGCGGATCCGCGTCCTCGGCGGTAGCACTTTCCGGGCGGGCGTGTAGTGTGGTGCCCGCCAAAAGGCGCGTGCGGTCGTAGGTGTGCGATTGCATCCGCGCTTCGGTGTATACTGTCGCTTGCTCGAGTGCCGCAGCGAAGGTCAGGTCGGTCTTCTCCAAGAGTTTGAGCCTTAGTTCCTGGGAGGAGACCCCAGCAATGAAGGCATCTAAAAGACGATCATCCTGAGCCTGCGCGGGAGTCCGTGGCTCCCTGACGCTGTCCAGCAAAAGCTGCCGGAGCTCTTGGGCATAGTGATCCATCGCCTCGTTGGGTTGCTGACGTCGCGTTTGCAACAAATAGCGTGCGTACACCGGGCTCTTTTCCTTTATGTATAGCCGTTTAAGCTCGGCGATGGAGAGGTCGTACGTCGCGCATTGAGCGATAGCGTTGTACACCCGGTAGTCGATTTTTGCGTGGAGAGTGGCTAGCTTCGCGGCAGCCGTCGGTGCAGTCTCAGGCTCATCAAAAAGATTCTGCAGTTGACGGAGCCAGTGCTTCAGCTGCAAGCCTCCATCCGCGGCTTGAGGGTCGGCGCTGAAGATGGACACCGTCAGCGTCTTGTTGCCAGCCATGGATCTTAAACGCAATTAAGTGTTGTGGAAAACCAATCAGGTCCACACAACTTTAGTCCAATGGTTGGTTTAATTGCATTTAGATCATCACATCATTCCTGTAAAGTAGAAATACACAATAAGTATACGATGCGACATCTCATGGGTCCATTCATATCTTCAATGCAAGCAAGCTAGATATTCTATACAGGCATACCGTTAGCGAGGCTACCGATGTAACATGTCACAAGGGAGAAGTCTCGGAGCACCGTCGCAGCAGCGGGTCTTATAGTCACGCCCCTAGCGGTGACAACGAGCAGCGAGCATCACCCCGGGTTCAGTACGAATACGATTTCACTACATCAACCAAATCCACAACTCGTCCCATAGATAGGTTTAATTTCAATTAGATCGTAACATCATCCTGTAAAATACACCATGCAACATATATGTCAGGATCAAGGCATCATATGAGAAAGATTGGATATATCAGTCAATGCAAGCAAGCCTAGAATATAAGTGGGTACGTACCATTCAATTCTACATGTCATTGTATAAAGTCGCAGGAGTGGCCTCGAGTCGCGGACGTCCCGAGGTCTTATAGACACCGCCCAGTGGTTTAAGTGAGCGTCACACCTGGGTTCAACTTACATTTTCACCACATTCTCCCCGCCGTTAGAACTATGCTGCCACTAGGCAGGAAGCGAGCGCGCGTCAGCATTAATAGGTAGAGGAAGTCATTAAATCATTATTAGGGTGTCAAAGAAATATCCCTATTGATTCTTGTCTTTGCGCCATTGTGTTATGTTTCGCACACTGTCAAAGCGTCTTTAGGGCTTCCTGGAAAGCGCTATACGAAACAAATCCATTATCAGTAGTACAGGTCAGTCGGTCCATCCGTAGAGGTCAGTGTGGCGAATTACCCTGCCAGCACAGGTTCGGAAACTACCGGGTACGTCGTCCCCAAATCCGGAGTCCCCTGCTTCGGAGTAGCCGCTGGAGGCAGGTGTCGGAGGGGCACCTCAGTGCCCTCACCGCTTCAGGCAGGGGTGTATCAGGCGAAGGGAGGGACGGCAGATGTTCTCTAGGCGCACTCATAGCCTGGTTAGCAAACATGTCCGATACTGGCAGACGATGAGCCTGTGGGTCACAATAGGCTAGTCTCACAGGCCTATGTGCTGGATAAGGTGTACCTTTGCGATATGCAACTCATTACATAAGGTGTACCTTGTCGAAGAGCGAATGTCCATTCGTCGCAATGCAACGCATTTCAGGCAGATGTGTCGATGTGGAAGATGTGTAAACCAGTAAGCCATGTCTATCCGTCGCAAGGCAACACATTACAGGAAGATGTGTCGATGTGGAAGATGTGTAAATCAGTAAGCCTCTTTCAGTAAGCTGTAACAGTAAGTAAGATTACATGACAGGAGGCCATTACAGTAAGTCCATTACAGTAAGTCTGTACCTGCCTTGGCTCCCAAGGGTACATGGTCGATCCACATTAGATTCATGTCATGGAATTGCCGAGGGAGAGAACCGACGAGAGCCATATCGAGAGTTACGCGATACCCCGGAGTCCCCCTGTTTTGAAATCACGAGACTCGAGCGCTCTCTGACGGCAGCGCATACGAATTACAAGCTCCGGCAAATAGTTTCAAGCAAAACGTTTGCCACGAGTGCCCTCCGTAGGCTGCCCGAACGACCGGCATGGCAGTTACGACGACGCACAAAACGACCGAAATGCGCCTTCCCAGCGAAGCGCGCAGAATCTCCCGACCTGCAGCACAGCGCGCAGAGGATCGGAGAAGATCGGCTATACCGGCTACCGTCCCGGAGGGATTGTCCCGGAGAGAAAACGTCGAGATCGAGAAATGGAAAACGTCCCGGATGGATCGACATCCAAGAGAATGGCCCGGATGGATGGAGCGACATCCAAGAGGATGGCCCAGATGGATGGATCGACATCCAAGAGGATGGCCTGGATGGATGGACATCATGGAGAATGGCCCGGATGGATGGATGGACATCCAAGAGAATGGCCCGGATGGATGGATCATCATCTCACCCCCTCACTCACTCATCCATCCCACCCCCCCCCCCCCCCCCCGTCGTGAAGTGTGAGATAACAGCCGCGCATCGCGCACCGAAGTCGAGCGACCTTCACAGTCTGGGTCAGAGGGAACGCAATCAGGCAGCGGCCGGGCGAGGCGTCTCGCAGTCTCGAAATGTGTGGAGGCGAGCCAGGAGACCTGTCCTAGAAGCAACAAGCCCAGAGTCAAGGGCGATCCAGCGGGCCGGTGCCCACGTGGCTTGCTCAGGAGACGAGGGAGTCGGGCGCAACGCTCAATGTCACCGTGTCATGGGGTCACCGTGCACCCCCAAATGCCCCGTGCCTTATCGATTAACGGCATAAGTCCGCGATGTTGGCTAGTCGCCCTCGAAGGCCGCCACGTTATGACACGCACTTTCGGGCAGGGGCGGTCAGATTGAGTATTTCTGCTATCTGTAGAGGTACCCAGGTAGACGAACTCTGATGACGCAAGCGCGGGAAACAGTTAAATGGTGCTGTAAAGCAAACGCGTGATTTAGTCGATGACGTCATCAATTGGTTCGGGCGCGTGCGGGCGGGTTTGACGGCGAGTTCCAGCTGAGCGGTATCTCCAGACGGAGTAAAGTAGCACTCCGAAATCTAAAGTCTCGCGTCCATTGGGCAGCAGCATTCGAGCGGGCTCAAGATCGGTGTACGGAATACGAACCCGGCCGACGAGCGAAAAGTATTATCTAGGGCGCACCGTGTACGAGGGAAACCGAAAGTTGAGCTCGGCCCGTTGAACCAGTGCGGCTTCGCCGAGTCGAGAGGGCGAGCACGCCGAGTCGAGAGGGTGAGCACGCCGAGTCGAGAGGGCGAGCACGCCGAGTCGAGAGGGCGAGCATGCTTGGCAGCGATAGACTGCATGACCTGAAGTAGCGTCTCGTTTGTTTAGCTGTCGGGTCAAAGGATCGAATACATATCACGCCCTGAAGTAGCGTCTCGTTTGTTAGCTTTCGGGTCAGAGGATCGAATACATATCACGCCCTGAAGTAGCGTCTCGTTTGTTAGCTTTCGGGTCAAAGGATCGAATACATATCACGCCCTGAAGTAGCGTCTCGTTTGTTTAGCTTTCGGGTCGTGTTTTGTCCGGAGTTTTAGACATAGTTAGTCATATAGAATACACATGGTATACGATCATCTATCATAAGCATAAGCCCGAGTGTCGTGAAAGGCTATGAAGGTCCCGCTCGACGTCCTTAGAAACTCATCCGTGCTGCGACGAGTCCTCGCATGGTGCCAAGCAAGCCTCCATTGAGGCGATTCCGGGCAGCGGAGTTCGCCGGCCTCGTTGAGTAGCCACATGTAGGTGGGATTTCGACGAGCCGCGATCAGAATCGCCGGCCTCGCAGAGTGGTGCCCGCGAAGGGCGCAGTGCGCGATTTGCGCGTAGGAGGTGATTCCACCGTGCAGTGATTGATCGGGTTGTGCTCGCGATGGGACAGCGCGCGATTCGCGCGTAGGTGGGATTTCGACGAGCCACGATCAGAATCGCCGGCCTCGCAGAGTGGTGCCCGCGAAGGGCGCAGTGCCCGAGCAGCCGGAGTGAGCCGGCCGTGTGAGGCACGGCGTGATTCCGACGAGCAGTGCGCGATTCGCGCGGAGGAGGTGGTTCCACCGAGAAGCGAGTGGTCAGGGTGAGCTGGCCGTGTGAGGCACGGCGTGATTCCGACGAGCAGTGCGCGATTCGCGCGGAGGAGGTGGTTCCACCGAGAAGCGAGTGGTCAGGGTGAGCCGGCCGTGTGAGGCACGGCGTGATTCCGACGAGCAGTGCGCGATTCGCGTGGAGGAGGTGGTTCCACCGAGAAGCGAGTGGTCAGGGTGAGCCGGCCGTGTAAGGCACGGCGTGATCCCGACGAGCAGTGCGCGATCCGCGCGGAGGAGGAGGCGATTCCACCGAGCAGCGAGTGGTCGGAGTGTGCCGGCCCGCGCGGAGGAGGCGATTCCACCGAGTAGCGAGTGGTCGGAGTGTGCCGGCCATGTGGAGGCATGGCCGACATGGGAGTCGTGATCACTCGCGTGGGAATCTCATCTCGGGCCGAGGCACGCAAATCTAGGATGATTCCCTCGGACGGAGCCGTTAGCGTTTCGAGCAACCGAGGCTAGACTCGTACCTTCGGCGCCAAGCGGGTCCGTCGTTCCGACGGGGTTGCGGCCCAGGACATTTCCCGGTGGCCTCCTTCAGCAGGCGCCTTGCCGGAGTCCGTCATGCCTGCTCCGGCGTTCGGGCCTCAGGAGAGCAGTTTGCGTTTTGACGACGCGGTCCCGCAAAAGGCTTGCGAGGTCCCCATCGCATCCGGTCCTTTTGAGGCAGACCGGCGGTGAGAGTAGTCGGAGCTCCGTAGCTGGAGCTAGCTCGACGGGTCCTCCGCCGGTCATTCTTCTCCGAGGTGGGCCTCGCAGGAGCGCGGAGAATGTCGGGAACGCTCGTCTGTGATCTGCGTTCATCCGGCCATCGCAAGACTCCTGTCCCGCCATTTCCGAAGATCATAATTGAAATTAAGTGTTGTGAAAATCAACCAAATCCACAACTCGTCCCATAGATAGGTTTAATTTCAATTAGATCGTAACATCATCCTGTAAAATACACCATGCAACATATATGTCAGGATCAAGGCATCATATGAGAAAGATTGGATATATCAGTCAATGCAAGCAAGCCTAGAATATAAGTGGGTACGTACCATTCAATTCTACATGTCATTGTATAAAGTCGCAGGAGTGGCCTCGAGTCGTGGACGTCCCGAGGTCTTATAGACACCGCCCAGTGGTTTAAGTGAGCGTCACACCTGGGTTCAACTTACATTTTCACCACAAAGTCAGTCATTCCATAACCCTGCACAGCCAGAATTGGTGACCCGGACTCAATTCGCAAAATTTTGTGACTTGCGACTTGACTCAGACCTGACAACATTGATTTGTGACTCAGAATTGAGAATTTTTGTCTGGGGACTTGCGACTTCTTTGTGAATTACATGCGACTTCAGGTTAAAAAGACTTGTCGACAATGTTCCGAAAGTAATCATTGAATAAACATCAAATTAAAACAAGGTATAAAATAAATGGTAAATGATTTTCTGTCATGGGCATGCCAGGTTTGGTCAATGACAACATATACCGTGTTCTGTACATATACCATGTTCTGTACATATACCGTGAGGCTCTCACAGCTACCGGGCCACATACTGTTTTGCCACTAAGGTTAAAGGGAGTATCTACTGTTTTGCCGGAGAAATGGGGGAGGTCCAAGTGAGTACCCTTATTTATGTGATGGATCCGGAGGCAGAAGCTGTCGTGAGCACCTTTATGCATACTCCTGCTGTTGATGGCGACCATCCTGGTGAAAATGAGAATGACTTACAGACGATTTTGAAGAAATTTGATGCCTATTTCATTCCCAAGCGCAACGTGATTCATGAAAGGGCTGTTTTCCGATCAATGACACAGCAAGCGGATGAGTCTGTGGAAAAATTTGTGCGGCACCTTTACACTGGTGCTGAGTACTGTGGTTTCCATGATAAAAATGAGGAAATCTGGGATCAACTCGTGTCTGAGTCTGAGTGCGAACGTCCAGGGATAAGTAAAACTGTATAAGGCTGCCCTGTGTATCTGCTTCTTCTTCTTCACTGTACATTGCTTCTTCTTCTTCTTAATTGTACAAAGTGTGTAATATCTTCCTGTTTCCTCTTAATTCGACCGTCTTAGTGATTTCTCCATTGGGTAAGCGTGGCACGATCACAACCGCTCCAATTGGGTTAGTTCCTGTTCACGGCCCGAATCGCGGCTCGCTACCGCTCGGCATTCCCATCTAAAACCGTGGTTCAGGTGGGGTTATTTCCTTGCTTCCTGGGAGGCGCTGGTAATTAGGTAATAGGACTAATTCGACCTACCACCCTATTCAGCGCTGACCGGAAGGAACGTGATAGCCCCGGATCGCATCGGCTAGATAAAAGACAAGGGGATTAATCCCCCCTTGGTAAGGGGAAGGCCGACGTTTTGAGATCCGCAACAATTGGTGTCAGTGAAGTGGGATTGGACCCGAAGTGCGCCTAACGCACTCAAAATTACGAGCAGCCAAAATTTTATTGAACAACCAAATTAAATCGTGCCATGGATAGCCAAGGCGGTCGGATGCCTGTGGGGGTAAATGAGGAGATAGAGGGAGAAGTAGAATCAACCCAGGACCCCCGGGAAGAAGTAGAGGAAATGGAGGATGCAATTAATGAGGGTGCAGCAGTAGAGGTAGCAGGCAAAGAAAATGGCGGCGCCTCGCACATGGCGACGAGGGCCGCGCCCGCTGCGCAAGTGGAGGGGGGGGGGGGGTAGACATGCAAGCCTTCATGGCGCAATGCATGGCGGAAATAAAAGAAATTGAGTGACAAATCCACCAAAGAAATGAAGAACGAAATTCGGGGACTAAATGACGAAATAAATAAATTACTTGGAAAAATGGACATCCAAGAGGAAAAAATGGATGCCCGGATAGCAGAGTCAGAAAAGAACATAGAAAAAACGAGGGAGGAATCCAGGTGTGATATGGAAAAATTGGGGGAAGACATTGGGCGCGAGTTGAGCGAAGAGGGCACATTGGTACGCGACGAGGTAACGCGATTTGAGAAGCGTGGGGAAAGCGAGTTAGAGCAAAGCACAGCCAGGTGGACCGGGGTAGAAATCGCGACACAGGGTATACAAAAGCCGACGGCCACCGAATTAGAAAATTTTATTTTATTAGCACCGGCGGTCGTCGAGGAAAAAGAAAAAGACATAATTATAATGGAAATTGGGGTTGAGGACACGGCAGACTTAGAAAAGCAATCGTGGGAGGAAGAAATGGAATATGTACAAAGTCTGCATTCGCATTGTGATGTCGTGCTTCCTAACCAAAATGAAAGTTTGCAGATGCGGTTAGAGGAGAAGAGAATCCTGAAGGTAAGTAGGGCTGTGTATGGCGCGAAAAGAGCTGGCGCGAAAGTGTTTGGCGCGAAAGGATTTTTTGCGTGCTTGGGATCCCGACGTCACCCGGGCGCTTGTGGAAGGTCCGTGGTGCGCTGTGTGAAAGCAAATGGCGCACGTGTGAGGAAAAGGGGTGCGCCGAAGCACGAGTGTGTAACGGAAAAGTGTGAAACAGAGTGTGAAACAGAGAGTGAGTGCACAACAGAGTGTATGTGTGAAGAGTGTGATACAGAGTGTGCAATGGTTGTGGAGGGTGTGCGAGAGTGCACACCAGAGCGCGTGATTGGGTGTGCAGCAGGGGATTGCACACCCGTGGGTAGGTGTGTGCTGATTGGGTATGTGCAAGAGTGCACACCCATGGTTGTTACAGAGGATGTAACGGGAGAGAGTTTACGAGAGGAGTGCGTGGAAGAGAAGTGTGTAACAGAGTGTGCGAGTAGAATGAGTGCGCCTGGGTGGTATGCATGAGCGAGTGCGGTGACGAAATGTGTGGGATGTATGAGAGGCGCTGGAGCGCCGCGTTTTGTGAGTGTAGAAAGGGTCGCGTGTGGATGTGAGAATGCGATCCAAGCATCGACGCAGACTGGGGCAGCGTTTAGGCCGATGGATAGACGACGCGAGCTCTCGGGGCGTGGTGTTCTTTGTGTGCTGCAGGGGCCGGCGGGGAGCGTTGCCGCGTCGGCATGCACGATTCGGGCCAGGCTCTGCCCTGTAGGGTCGGTTCCATGCCGTGGCGCAAGGGGTAAACGGCACGATTCCAGGGGTAGGCCAGGTTGGACCTTCGCCCCCTGGCGGGCGCAGTGCTCCGACCAGGGGAGGTTGGGTCATCGTGCCGGAGATCGGAAGGCTCCTGGAATGGCGCTTGGCCGGGATGGCGCCTGGAACCTCGGGCCAAGTATGCCTCCTCCCCAGAATCGAAAATGCCGGACGGACCCAACCAACAGGAGACAAACCACCAGTATGCATTGCTCGGCTTTGTGAAGCCGAGCTGTAAAAATGTATTCCCGCACCGAGAGGCTCCAGTATAGTGGACGATTAGCAGTAGTAATGGCAGTAGTGATGGGAATGGTAGCGTTGTAGCGACCCATGGGTCCCCCAAGCAAGACCGGCATCAGAATCTCCTTGCTCCAGCCGGTGACGTCACCGGCGGGGATCCCCGGCGCCAGAGTGGCTGGTCACATGACCGCCAAAGCGTGCCGCGCGTGCGGGTATAATGAGCTACACCTGTGGATCACGTGACCACCGAAGCACGCCTCGCTTGAGAGGCGTGGCTTTCGGTTTCGGTTTTTGGTTTTGCTTTATAAGGCAGCCCGATAAACGGGCTTTTTAGTGTGACAGTGTTCCCGAGTTGGTTTTACGAATAAACATCTTCTCGGACGAGTTTGTGCCTTGCCATCCTTTTGTCCGTATCATGCTGGAGCCCGGACTCCTTCAGCGTCACCATTCCTCTTGGGGCACATGAGCTATAGGTTATGGGGTTTGGCAGTGTGAACTAGCCGAGGGCAGGCTAGGTAATTGTTAGGGATTTAGAGGTGACCAGAGGAGACATGAGGATTAAGTAGAGACATTGATACAAGTAGTGGGGACGTAGTCAGATTAGGTGGATGATAATGACGAGGGATGTGCTTAGTATAAGGGATGATGGGGAGCACGAGTTTTAGAGGGAAATAGTTAGTTAAATGATGCTGTGTGTGTGGAGAAATTGTGTATGAGCTTGAGGATGCGCTTTAGGTGCAAATGAGGAATTGAGAATGAGAATCTTTGTGGTGAGAGTGAGCAAATGAGGCATTGCTTGTGAATGATGTGTGTGTGTGTGAAAATGTATGAGTGGAGTATTGTAGACATGTGTAATGGTGTTGAGTGAATGACTTGCATGGTGTGCAAGTGGAGAATAGTGGTATGGAATAAATGGTGTGGAGTAAATGGTGTGTGGAATGAGTGGTGTGGAGTGCATGGTGCGAAGGAGTGGATGGGGGAAGATGGACCCCTTCACGAATACCCGGGCAGGGTAGTTTAAAGTTAGGTAGAGGGAGTAGGTAAATTGTTTGGATATTGACATCTGTGGTGCGAGTAGTAGCAAGTTGTTGCTTTGAGGGGTGCTTGAGTAAGTGGCATGGCTGGGCGTGTGAGCCTGTTAGTGAGTATGGTTAAATGGGCACTCCACCACTGGTAGTCTGTCAGCCAGGTGAGACCGCAGGTAGGCTCTGGGAGCCAGGTGGAGTTCAGCGGGGCCCGAGGATCCAAAGGAAGGACCCGGGTAGCCCAATGCCAGAGAGGGCATCATGGGGTGAGAGAGCCAGGAGGGCCTTCCCCAGGTTAGGGTAGTTGAGGAGTTAGGCAAGCTCGGGTGGCGACTTCAGTGGCGGAGGTGCGCAGGTAGGTAGACCTGCTGGTAGAGCCACACGACCCAGCCCCGAAATTGTGCGAAGGCACAGTATTGAAAAAATGGGGGAGTGAGACCCCAAATTGGAAGAGCACCACTGGATGGTCAATGGGGATTGGTTTTTAGAACCACATAGTGTAAAGAGGCCAATTGGATTGGCAGGGCAAGACCCCGGGTAGTTTAAAGAGTTAATGTTATTAGAAAGATAGTTAGGATGAAATCTCTTCGCACCATACACATCCACTCACCAAGGTGACAGGACTCCACACCAGTTTTTGCAAATGTTTGGAATGAAAGACGCATCATGACGTGGGTGAGACATTGGTGATATTCCATCTCTTCCTTGTTGGGAGGGAAGGGATGACGAATTTGTAACTAGAGGGGATGGAAAAGACAAGACGTAGCGACGGAATTTGTAAAGTGTAAATAAGGGGAAGGGCAAGGGTAGTATAGGCTGACATGGGGGGTTACGTACGGCTAGTGACGAGTTTTCTCCGCTCGCTCGCCCGCGCCCCTCATGTCGCATGTTTTGACGTGTACCCTTGCGCCCTTGCCCCGCTGACTCTCTCTGCTTTGTCTTTCCTCCCCACCCATATACCCATTACCTTTTGTTGAGGGGAGTGTGCAGGTGTCCTGAGCAGTGCGGCTGCACTCTTGCGCTGCACCCTGCTGCCTGTTGCCTGCACCGGTACACCATATGGACCACACGTTCTGTGGCCTGGCACCCTTGCTTGAGCAGACAATTGCTGCAAGCATTATCTTGTGCCCTGCGGACCACTGTTTTTAAGTGGCATCAATGCCATGCAGTCGGACCACCTAAGTTGGCCCTGCTGGCCGAAATAAAAAGCGGACACGGTTTGTGCACTTTTTTATTATTCCGGTGTGCCAGGAAAAGAAGATCTCCAAATTATTACGGCACACCGAAGAAGAAGAGGAGCAGCCAAGATACAACGGCCCAGCAGCCAAGCAAGCCCAAGACGTCATTCATTAATTTGAAATGTGATGATTGTGCATTTTGGTGCTTTTTGTGCATTTTTTTTTGATTTTGGTGCATATTGGTGTATGGTGTATTGGTGCAGTGCATGGCATTTGTGTTTCCTCTTCTCAAAATTTCTATTCTTCTCCTCCCCCAAAAAAGGACAGGTCCTGGGGTGTAGTATTGTTAATAATTAGTAGTCTTGTAAATAACATGCTCCCCACCGGCTTTATGTGTAGTTTGAGGATTCTTTCCGTAATTCGGTTAATTGTGGGCGTGAGTCAGTTAGTTAGAACACAACGCAGTAGGTGGGACATATCTAGTGTTTAAAACTGTCGCACTCAGTGTGTTAGGTTAAATGTAGAGGGAAACTACACCTAAGTGTCACACTAATTGTTAAAAAGTAGTCCTGACCCTTGCATCAGAACCGATCGGGCTCACTGGTGTGTGGGTTCGGCTCGGGGACGAGCCTGGCGAAGGAGGGGTGCAGTGTTGCGGTTCTGAGAAAGTGTACATATTTGATTAATAAAGGTTAAAGGTTTTGCCCCCATAGTTAGTCCACATGCAACACGTAGGTCACCTTAGAACGTTAGTTATTTCTTAGTATATGTGAGATAAGGCCATTTCCAATAGTTATCATCTGCGTTGTGTAAAACAAATAAGAATAGGCTCCTTCCATTGTGCCTCCACCCTCCAAATTCCACCTCGTTGGGCAGAATCCATCCCGCGCCCCATTTGACAACTCGCAGTTTGTTACGCTTGGGATGCTCGCAGTTTGTTACGCTTTGGCTACCAGCAGCATTTGCTGCTCTTGGTTTGCTGGAACTAGCCCAGTGACATGAGGTAGGCCCAAAAAGGGGGTGGAGCGGCAGCGAGGCTGAGATCGGATCGGCAGCAGGGGGACGGTAAGGGCCACCAGCCAATCAGGGCTGAGGCGACATCGCCTGACAGGGTGTAGCTCGAGGTTCCAGAGGGTTCGCTGGGCAGCGCTATATAAGCGCTCACACAAAGCCCTTAACAGGACTATTGGGAGAGGCGCTTTGTGGAAGAACTGGCTGGTGTTGCGAATTGTAGAAGGACTCTTGTTGAACTGCGTCAAAGGTCTGGTACCAGGAGACTGATGAGCATTGAGAGAACTGCGAGGACTCGTTGGGAGAGCGCCCTGTGTTAAAGGACTTGTCGTTGAGAAAGCATTGCTGGAGCGGCACGTTTCAGAGGACTTGTGAAAGCGGCGCATTGTATTGAACTATACTGGGAACGCGTATAAAGCGCCGGTATATCTATTATGTACGCGGCCACGCCAGTGTAATCGCCCAGCTTACCGATCCCCCCCCCCCCCCCCCTCCACCGATAATTGTCCGATCCGCGCCAACGACACGCGGAGAGCTTGCCTGCCGTCTACGATCTTCTTCATGGTACGAGTCGGGGACCGGAGCGAGCTGTGGACGCCATCTGTGGACCCTCAACCCGACCATTTACAACCCCCGTGTGAGTCTGAGTCTGAGTACGAACGGGCCCGTGTCCAGGGATAAGTAAGACTTTATAAGGCTGCCCTGTGTATCTGCTTCTTCTTCTTCACTGTACATTGCTTCTTCTTCTTAATTGTACAAAGTGTGTAATAAATTACTTGTTCTTCCTGTTTCCTCTTAATTCGACTGTCTTAGTGATTTCTCCATTGGGTAAGCGTGGCACGATCACAACCGCTCCAATCGGGTTAGTTCCTGTTAACGGCCCGAATCGCGGCTCGCTACCGCTCGGCATTCCCATCTAAAACCGTGGTTGAGGTGGGGTTATTTCCTTGCTTCCTGGGAGGCGCTGGCAATTAGGTAATAGGACGAATTCGACCTACCACACTATTCAGCACTGACCGGAAGGAACGTGATAGCCCCAGATCGCGTCGGCTAGATAAAAGACAAGGGGATTAATCCCCCTTTGGTAAGGGGAAGGCCGACGTTTTGAGATCCGCAACAATATTCTTAATAAAAGGATGTTTGACAAACTTGCTCCAAAACCCAAATTGGAACCTGCGAAATTAGCACTTCGAGGTGTCAGTGGGAGAATCTAATGTGATGGTTTGTTCTTGACTGATATTGTGCATAAGCAGCTATCCTATCATGTGAAAATGTATGTGGTCAAGACCAGAACAACAACAACATGCATTTTAAGGCCATTTTCCCTGCTAGAGCAGGGGTTAGCCCCACGACGTGGTCATGAACTGTACCAATAATTTGCTGAGTGGACCAACAGCAAGTGCCATGGCCCATGGGACTGGTTTTGTATGCTGGTGATGTACATGCCAGAATTTTTGCAGACATGGGTTGTCTGCAGTGCAGCCCAGTAAAAATTCAGGTTCAAGACAATGCTGTACCTTACAGCGTTTCTACACCTAGGCGTGTGTCGGCTTCTCTATTGCCCAAGATAGAGGCTGAGCTTGAACGAATGGAAAGCAAGGGTGTCTTTCATCGAGTGACAGAGCCAACTCTGTGGTGCGCCCCCATGGTGCCGGTTCTCAAGAAGAGTGGTGACATCCGAATTTGTGTTGACCTGAAACGCCTGAACAAAACAGTTCGTCGTGCGAAGTTGCAAATGCCTACAATGGATGAGATACTTCCCAAACTGGCTGGTGCTACTGTTTTCACCAAACAACCCTCCCCCCCCCTCCCCAAAAAAACCCCTTCATCAGAATTGCTCACTTGCCAAGATCACCATATTTCAAAGTGCGGGGGCCAATGATAACAGTTGAACCTGATGTAAAGCAGTTAATGGAGAAAATATTGCCCCAAAATCAGGAATTTATACCAATCTCCCTTAAACGAAAGCCAAACTACAAAAGCAGTGTGGTAGAGGATGTGATATCAAAGAGTAAAGTTCTAGAATATTTCAATTACTTCAAACTGCATAATCCTCTTTTTAAAGATGAAGTATTTGATGAAGGAAAGATGAAGTATCACTTCCGTTTCCGGTCTTGCTGGCGAGGGTTCGTTTATTCTCAGCTCTCCACGCTATCCATCGAAATCGAAGTTAAGTAATTGTTCCCATTTGTATTTTCGTTATAACTGTATTTATTTTATGGTGTATATATTGTCTCCCGACGAAGATTTTCGGTGCAAATCTTTCATACCTGTATTGAAAATCGTGTTAATTCGTGTCGTGTCTTGAGGCCTTGTACAGTGTACACTGTCCAACCTTGAGGCTTTGTTTTTCTCTCAGCAGTCCGTCGTTTGTGATCCAATAACTTTCGTTCTCTGTTTTCCCAGTCTTTTCACCCCATAGCCTACTTCCTTATGTAAATCTCAACTCAAAAAAAAACAAAAAAAAAACATTTCTTTCTCTGTTCTCATTCGTTTATTCATTCTTATTCGTTCGTTCGTTCTTCGACCACGTGTTTCTCCCCCATTTCCCCAGATAGATTGTCAAATTTCAACTCGTTATTTGATCGTCCATGCGTTATTGTTTGATTATAGTTAGTTTTGGTTTGAATTTCCTGTAACTCGTAATTAATTAATCGTGTTCTGCTCCTCGTGTGCGGCCTTGTAGTTGTACCCCCGTCGGTGTTTGTTAACTTAAGCGTGTTTTGCTTGGCTCTTAGTTTGTTCCCTTCTACCCCGAACATAATACCCTGTCTAACGTTCTAAATCCCCACCCCCCCCAAAAAAACAAACAAAAAAAACAAACATTTATTTTCCTTTCTCCACGTGTACTGTTGTCTCATCCTGTATTTTCTGTCCAGGTGTGCTGTTCGCCCCGCCCCCATTATCTCCTTGCCATCCACCGTTTGCCCTGTTCACGTGACTCATGGTGGTCCCTCTCGGCTCTCCCCCCGTTGGTATTTTGTGCATATAAGATTGTTCACGGTTCTGTTTAAATATTATTTAAATATGTTTAACCTTTCCCCTTCAGTGTTTTACTCAGTGGTATTTTACAACACGCTGTTTTTCTTCCTATTTAAAAGGCTTTTCTCAATTTCCTCTCCAACTCATTCCACTTCAAAAAAAAGAAATTCAATATCTTATACGTCTCCCTCACTACATGGTCTAAATTCACATTCATTCCATCCCTCCTCCATCGTTCTGAATCGGATTGCGAACTTGAAAATCACAACAAACCCAATTTGTTTTCAATGTTCGTCTTTCATTAATCATCCACTTTCTAAACTCCCCTCTTGCCCCTCCCATCCAAATCCCCCCCCTTGCACCAACACTCCTAAACTCCCCCCTTGCCCCTCCACTCTTAAACTCCCCCCTTGCCCCTCCACTCCTGAACTCCCCCCTTGCCCTTCCCCTCCTAAACTACGCCCTTGTCCCTCCCCTCCAAATCCCCCCCCTCGCCCCGACACTCCTAAACTCCCCCCTTGCCCCTCCACTTCTAAACTTCCCCCTTGCCCCTTCCCTCCTAAACTCCCCCCTTGCCCCTCCCCTCCTAAACTCCCCCCTCACTCCTCCCCTTCAAAACTCCCCCCATACCATTCCTCTCCAATTCTCCCTCCTCCCCCCTCCTCCTCAAAGCTGCCTCCTCCCCACTTCGTCTCCCTTCTATCTCATACCTCCACCCCCCCCCAACCTTCTACTTTCCTCTGCCCCCCTCAAACAACCCCTCACTGTGCCTCATCCCTTCACCATCAAACCTTTCACCCTCCTCATCCTTCCCTTTCTTGGAACTCTTCTGCAATCTCTGACACACTATCAACTGCTCTCCCTACCTCCCCCTCTCATCCTTCATCTTACCCTACTCCTCCCCTCCCCTGTCCTGTACCCGATGCTCCCCCTCTCTCTTCATTAACGGTATGGACCTCAAACATCCGGGGCCTTCGCTCAAACATGACTGATCTCTCCATACAGGTTGCTTCTGACAATCCAGACTTGATCTGCTTAACAGAGACTTTCCTCCTTCAAGATGTCTCTGATTCCTTAATATATCTTCCTGGTTACTCCCTCCTCCGGTATGATAGACCTGAGCCTCGGCCTGGTGGTGGGGTGGCTATCTTTATCAAAAACTCTTTTCCTCACTCTCCTTGCACTGCCCTCTCTCCTCCTCACCCCCAGGAGTACCTCTGGCTACGGCTTCCTCTCCGCTCCCACCTTTTGTTCATATGTGTTCTGTACCGTCCCCCAAACAGTGATGACTCCATCTACATTTCACTGTCTGACAACATGGACCAACTTCTATCCACTCATCCCAACTCTCTCTTCCTCATATGTGGTGACTTCAACTGTCATCATGCCACCTGGTTGGGTGTGGGTTCCTCTCTCACCAGTCATGGCACCTCAGCAAAGGACTTCTGTGACTCACTGGGATTGACACAATCTGTCAATTTCCCGACCCGGATCTCAGCCAATGGAGTATCTTCTCTTCTAGACTTGGTTATGACAAACTTCCCTGCTAATGTCTGCTGCTCTTCTTCTGCTCCAATCGGTTCTTCTGATCATGTGCTTGTCAAAGTGGACATCTCTCTGGCCATTCTCAGAGAGCCTCCTCAGCGTCGACGAGTCTGGCATTTCACTCAGGCCGACTGGGACGGTCTTCAAGCAGCCATCAATCGTCTGGATTGGTCTCCCATCTCCACTGCCTCTGACATCAATTCTTCCTGGGAATTCTTCCAAAGCAAACTGATCTCTCTCATGCACAGATTTATCCCATCTCGCCTTCAGTTGTCTTACCCTTCCTCCCATTCATGGTACACTGAATCTTGTGGTGAGGCAGTTGCCCTGAAACAACTTGCCTTTGCCTCTTGGAAGGCTAATCCAACTGAAGGCAATCTCAGTTCCTTCCACCAAGCTCGGAACAAGTGTGTGTCTACCCTCAGGAGTGCCAGGAAGCACTATCTCTCCTCACTCAAGAATGAACTCTCAAACCTGTCTCCTTCCTCCAAATCCTGGTGGCGTCTGGTCAAATCCGTTTCTGGTGTTTGTTCCCCCTCCATCCCCTCCCTTACCTCAAATGGCCACACAGTTGACATCGCACGTGACAAAGCCGAATGCCTCAACTCTGTGTTTGCCTCAAAATCCTTAGTCCCAAACCCATCTCTCTCTGTTCCCACCTTTCCCAGTCGAACCCAACTGCTCCTGGACTCTGTGTCCTTCTCTCCTGACAAGGTGGAGGAGTTTTTGTCAAACCTCGACTCTGATTCTGCAACTGGACCAGACGGCATCAGCCCACGGGTCCTAAAATCCTGCTGTGCCGCTCTATCTCACCCTCTCTCTGTTCTTTTCACCCTATCTTTTGCTCAAGGTCATCTGCCAGCATCCTGGAAATCAGCAAACTTCACCGCTTTACACAAAAAAGGTGCAAAAACAGATCCTTGCAACTACAGACCAATCAGCCTGCTCCCAATTATCAGCAAAGTCATGGAATCCATCATTGCTTCGGATATGAAATCTTTCCTCTTCTCCAATGGCTTGATCTCTGATCATCAATTTGGTTTCAGACCAGGTCACTCTACTCTGGACATGCTGCTTCTGCTGTCTCAACAATGGATGGAGGTCCTCAATGCCAAACAGGAAATCAGAGCTGTCTCCCTTGACATATCACGTGCCTTCGATACGGTCTGGCACCCAGCTCTGCTCACCAAACTCTCCTCCTATGGTATCCATGGAAATCTCCATGCATGGCTTGTGGACTTCCTCTCTGGTCGTAGTCAACGTGTGGCCCTGAATGGATTTCTCTCATCTCCCCTTCCTGTTCAGGCTGGAGTTCCCCAAGGCAGTGTGCTGGGCCCTGTGCTTTTTCTGGTCTTTATCAATGATGTCTCCGACTCTCTGGAAAATCCTCTCTATCTCTTTGCTGATGACTCCACTCTCTGCCGCTCCATTCCTCTTCCCTAAGATCGGCAGTCTGCAGCCTCCTCACTCTCTGAAGACCTGGACAAAATCACAGACTGGTCAAACAAGTGGAACATGTCTTTCAATCCTGACAAATCTCACACTCTTACGATGTCTCTCCGAAAAGATCGACTGGACAACCCTCCCATCTACTTTCTCAACAATCCTCTCCAAGAAGTTCTGTCGCTCAAGCTTTTGGGTCTCACTATCTGCCATGATCTTTCTTGGGAAAACCACATTTCCAAGCTGGCCTCCAAAGCCAGTCGCCGATTGGGCATCCTCCTTCGTGCGAAGTCCTTCCTAGGCACACCTGAGCTCCTCACCACATACGAGGCTTTCATCCGCAGCTCAATGGAATACTGTTCTCCCCTATGGGCTGGTGCTCCTGCCTCACACCTGGCTCGGCTTCACGCTGTTGAATCCAAAGCTTTCAGAATCATTGGAATCTCCCACGATGAAGCTATCTCTGAGGGCCTTTCACTCACTCACCGCAGGCAGGTAGGTGGTCTTTCTGTCTTCTACCGACTCCTCTCCAGCCTTGCTCCCCCAGCTCTCTCTGTGCTCTGTCCCCCAAATATTCCTACAGGTCGCACAAGATCTGCCAGCCACCCTCTGATGGTTAAACTGCCGAAATCTCGTCTCTCTGCTCACCTTCACTCTTTCATTCCTCTTTTCTCCCGCCTCTGGAACAACCTCCCACACTCACTTCAATCACACTCCTCCCTCCAGGTCTTTAATACAGCTGTTCACCACCATCTCTTATCTTCCCCCATCCAAAACCTTTATCTTTTCTACCCCCCACTAATTCACCCCAGATCCACCTTGTTTGAAATTCCAACTTCTTTCCTGGAAGTCCTGGCAGTGTCCATATGTTTTATACCTCTCCCACCCCCCCCCCCCCTTCCCATGCCTCCCCCCAAAGCCCTCTCCCTCCCACAGTTCTCTCGATGTCTCCATGTCTCTCGGTCCCTGCTCTCAAATGTTGTGTTTGTGTCCTTCCCCCTCTCTCCCCATCTTGTCTACCGCTCCCGATGTTATTTGTTTTATGTGTCTGTTTGTCTTTCTGTGTGATTAATGTTCGCTCGTTCACGAGCCTCGATCTGGTATACAAAAAAAAAAGAAAAAAAAAAGAAAAAAAAAATGAAGGTTGGATGACTTTCTCACACAAGCACTTGCTATTAGAGATGCCCAAGATACCTCAGGAGGTAGAACGCATGAGGATACAACAAACAACAACAGGCATTTTAAGGCCATTTTCCCAGGAAGAGCGGGGGTTAGCCTTGCGGTCCCCATGACAATCTTCTCCATTTTGCCCTATTTTCTGCATCTCTCCTTGTTAACCCCCTTGCCCGCATTTCTTCTTCGACCATCTTTAGCCAAGTCTTTCTCGGTCTTCCCCATCCTCTACTTCCTTCTCCATTAATTTCCATCACTCTTCTCAACCAGTCACTTTCATCCTTCCTCAACACATGACCAAACCATCTCAAACTGTTTCTCTTCACAGCATCCATCACAGGCTCCATTCCCATCATCTTTCGCAATTCATCATTTGTCTTCCTCTCTCTCAACGATACTCCACACATCCACCGAACCATTCGCATTTCCACCCTTTCCAGCCTTTGTTGCTGCTCCACATTCATTACCCATGTCTCGCTCCCATAAATCATAACACTTCTCACACATGCAGCATACACCTTTCCCTTCAGCTTCAACGACACTCCCCTCCTCGTCAGCACGCCACTCAGTTCCCGAAACTTCTTCCATGCACCTCTCACTCCAGCAACCGTTGCCGAGTCTGATCCACCTTCTCCATTCAGCATGTCTCCTCGGTAGCAAAATGTTTTCACACCTTCCAGCTTCACGCCGTCTCCAAAATCCAACTCAACATTTCCTCCATCTGCAGCTCCCTCTGTGCACACCTTACACTTGAATGTAGCTGCCACACTGGTTAATGACCCTCTCAAACCACTACATTTTTGATGAACCCACTCAGCGCACATTGTACATTGAATGGAATTCACTCCGACACCATTCCTGCACACAGCACACGGCCACTTCCCAGTTCTTTCCACCTCACCACATGCTATACCACTTGCCATCACCTTCGTTTTTCCGATATTCACCTTCAGACCTTTTGTCTCCATACATTCCTTCCACTTGTTCATCATCTCCTTCAGTCCATCCATACTTTCTGCAATCAACACCAGATCATCTGCATACAACAACACCCACGGAAAACCCTCCTTTACGTTCCGAGCCAGCACCTCCATCACAGCTACAAATAGTAGTGGACTTAGTACCGACCCCTGATGCACTCCCACCTTCACCTCAAACTCACCACTGTTCCCGTCCTTCATCCTTACAGCTGTGCACGCTCTTTTGTACATTGCCATCACTACTCTGATCAACCATTCCTCCACTCCTAACTTCCTCAATGCCCATGTCAATACTTCACGTGGAACCCCATCGAATGCTTTCTCCTGATCAACAAACCCAAGAAACAGCTTCTTCCTCTTGTCCATGTACTTCTCCTGCAACTGCCTCACAATAAAAAGCGTGTCTGTCATTCCTCTTCCAGGCATAAATCCAAACTGCATTTCGTCAATCTTCACTTTCTTCGTTATCCTCCTCTCCAACACCCTTTCCAATACCTTCATTCCATGCTCCAATAACTTTATCGCTTGGTACGATCCACACTCCAGAGGGTCATCTCTCCCCTTGTATAGAGGGACGTGGGTACTCAGTTCCCAAGCCACTGGAATGCGGCCTTCTTTCACCACCAGATTGCAGATCCCTGTCATTCTCTTCACACCCCAATTTCCCACTGCCTTCAACATATCTCCCACAACTCTCGTCGGCCCTCCCGCTTTCTACTCTTCATTGCTTTTATCGCTTCCTCAACTTCCTTCTCGGTTATCTTCTCTGCCAGTCCTAAAACTGGGTTACTCTCTATGTTGCCATCCCATTCATTCTCTGCATTCAACAGTATTTACATATATCTCTTCCATCTTCCTTTAATTCCACCTGGGTCCACAACGATTTGTCCCACTTCATCCTTCAAGCAACTCACCCCCATCACATCACACCTCTCTTTCGCTATCTGCTTTGCAATCCTGAACACCGCTCTCTGACCCTCTTCCAAATCCAAGCGTTCTCCGAACATTTTCCTACATGCCTCCTGCGCCTTTGCTACCTCTTTCTTTGCAGCCTTCTTGGCTGCCTTATAACTTTCATGCTCTGCCTTTTCTGCCCCCATACCCTTCGCCTTCTGCCACTCCTTGAACTTCTTCCTCTTCTCGTCAATCCTCTTCCCCACTTCATCATCCCACCACCATGTTTCCGAGTGCCTCGGTGGTCCTTTTGTCCATCCACAGACCTCACCAACGGCTCCCAACAGACTAGCTTTCATTGACATCCAAACACTTTCAAGCTCAACCACATCATCCTCTACCATACTCAGCCTCTCTTTTAATGCCTCCCTCACTGTCACCTCTTTCAACCTCCACACCTTCATTCTCGGTTGGTACTTCCACCGCCAAGCTCTCCTCGCACCTTTCACCCTTATGTCGCAGACAACCACGTGGTGCTGTGAAACAGCCTCCTCCCCTGGGATCACCTTTGTGTCCCGGAGGTGCCCCCTATCTCGCCTACGCACCAGCAGGTAGTCAACGGTTGTCGTTGACCCACCTGACATGTATGTAACAAGCTTATTATCCTCTTTCGGGAACTGAGTATTACAAATCAACAAATCAGCTCCATCAGCAAACTCCAAAATCCTTTCACCTTCTCCATTTCTCACACCATTTCCGTAAACCCCATGAACTCCATCAAAACCGTCCATACTCCTTCCCACATGTCCATTTCGGTCTCCTCCTACCACAACAACTTCCTAATCTTTCACGTTTTCCATCAGCTTCTCTATCGCACACCAGAACTTGTCCTTCTCTTCATCGCTCCGACCAACCTGCGGAGCATATCCCGAGATGACGTTCACCAAGAGCTTTCCAATCATCATTTTCACCATCATCAACTTTTCACTCACTCTAGTCACACTCACCACACTGTCTACAAACTCCTCAGAAAACAGGACACCAACACCATTCACGCCTTCTGGGCACCCTTGCCACACAAACTTGTATTTCTGTCCCTGCCTACCCTTCACCATTCTCACACCACTTCCCTTCCATCTCGTCTCCTGCACACAACATATGTGCACTCTTCTTCTGACCAATACTTGCACCACTTCTCCTGATCTCCCTGTCATTGTCCCTACATTCCATGTCCCAAACCTCAGAAACCGATCTCCACGTCAGGCATCAGACGTTTCGTCATCATAAATGGAGTGATTTCCACCCTTGCTTCGATCGGGTTCCCCACCTTGAGTTTTGACGAGAGGGAGTGGGGTCCCCCATGGGGTACTTCGGGCTGTACCCTGCCCACATGTAGTTGTAATTGTCATGGTTCTCTTTTTGAGGCAATGTTTTTATGGCCGGATGCCCTTCCTGACGCCAACCCTTTTAGTCGTCTCTTACGGCACGCAGGGATACGGTGTGCCTATTCTAAACCGGGGTACACACCGGGATGAGGATGAAGGTAATATTCAAAATGGTGAAGAGAACACAGATGCTGCAGAAAGAAGCCCATCTCAAGAAAGCCAGCAGGAACAAAGAAGCAGTGATGCCAATATTCCTGATTTTATTACAGAAATTAATGAAGACACAATCTTGGAGAAATTCAACACTAAAACTGATAGAGCAAATGGAGCTACTGACTTGGTGGCAGATTTAATTCTGACTCATGAGCGGACAACTGCACCTGCAAATAATTATTCAACACCTTGGAAGAAAGTTGTATTGGCACCTACTGCAGAAGGTAAATTTGTAAACTGGAAAGATGTTGTTAACATTGAGGAAAAAGCTTTCCCTCATTTGTTTCCTCATGGTATTGGAGGCTACTTATCAACATATGTAGACAAAGGGGTTATGTTTAGCAATTACATCAAACAAAGGCTTAATGGTATAGACCGCCGATACAGAAATGATTATTTGTATATTTGCTTCTTATATCATGTCAAAGAAGCACTTGAAATAAAGAGATCGCGTGTAACATTCTTCAGAAAGACCAAAATGGATAGAACTAAATAAACAAAGCAATCTATCAAGGACATGGACAGGGCATACATGGAAAGAACAGACTTGGGCTTTAAGGCTTTTAAAAATGTGAGAGGTACAGCATCCTATTTCCAAGGGAATAAGAAAAAGCTTTTTGCCATGCTTCGTCAATTGGGGTCTCCTCATATCTTTTACACAAAGAGTGCAAATGAGCTCAACTGGATAGAACTGATGAAGGCATTATTAGAAAAGGAACAGAATAAACACGTGGCAACCCAGGAAGTTGAAGGCTTGAGCAAAAAACAGAAGTATATGCTTCTCAAGAAATACCCAGTAGATGTTGTCCACCATTTCGATGCAAGGTTTAGAACACTTTTGCAGGCATTACAGAAACCTAGTAGCTTCGGAAAGTACAAGGTAGTTGACTATTTTTACAGAATTGAATTTCAGCAAAGAGGAAGTGCGCATGCCCATTGTGTGCTCTGGTTGGCTGATGAGGCAGGTAATCCTCCACCAGCTGTTGATGTGAACAGTGAGTCCTCAAAAGAAAGTTTCCTAACCTTCATTGACAGCATAATTAAGACAACTAAGGAAACTAAATCAGACAACGCTGGTATTAATAAATCTAATAGCAAAATACCAAACACATAACCATACTTTTACCTGCGAGAAGAAAGGTCGGAAATTAATAACAATAAAAGAGACAGAAGGTCATGGTGCACTAGATGGAAAAGAGAAAGGTGAGGAGCTCCTTTTACCAGTATGTCGCTCAAAGTTCTTAGCCATGAGTTTTCCTGAAACGTTGGATAGGTTAGGCATGCCATATGAGGTCTACCTAGAGGCTCTAAGGTCGACTGTTACCAAAAGAAAGTTACAAGTTTTTTACAAACGCTCATGCCAAGATGTTTTCATTAATAACTTCAATCCAAGCCTATTAGAAGCAGACAATGCAAATATGGACTTTCAAGCTGTTAGTGATCCTTACAGTGTTGCAGAGTATTGCTGTGGGTATATACTGAAAGCCGAGACGGGACAAAGCAAGTTGCTTCAAGCAATTGAGGAGCAATCATCTCGAAGTGGAGACTCAAAAGATGTGAAACTTAAGAAGCTGGGGAAGGTACTTGATGATACAAGAGAAGTGTCACTCCAGGAACTCATATACCGTCTTTTTGGATACAAAATGTGTGCCTTCTCAAGGAAACAGAAGTTTATAAACACTGCTCCACCTGCTAAAAGAGACGGCCTGCTAAAAGCAAACATTGAAGATCTTGGTGACAATGACGACATATTCTACCCAAATATCGTGCAATATTATGAAAACAGGCCAGCATCACTTGACAAATTGACCTTGGCAGAGTTCACAAGTGACTATGACATTTATAATCAGGGTAACAAAAAAGACAATAACTTGGACAATATTCCGGAAGATGATAATTCTGATGTTGAGGATGAAAAATGTGAATCACATGCTGGCATTCTTGTCTTAATGAACAACCTCTCCAAGAAGTTCTGTCACTCAAGCTTTTGGGTCTCACTATCTGCCATGATCTTTCCTGGGAAAACCACATTTCCAAGCTGGCCTCCAAAGCCAGTCGCCGACTGGGCATCCTCCGTCGTGCGAAGTCCTTCCTTGGCACACCTGAGCTCCTAACCACATACAAGGCTTTCATCCGCAGCTCAATGGAATACTGCTCTCCCCTCTGGGCTGGTGCTCCTGCCTCACACCTAGCTCGTCTTCACGCTGTTGAAACCAAAGCGTTCAGAATCATTGGAATCTCCCGCGATGACGCTATCTCCGAGGGCCTTTCACTTACTCACCGCAGGCAGGTTGGTGGTCTTTCCGTCTTCTACCGACTCCTCTCCGGCCTTGCCCCCCCAGCTCTCTCTGGGCTCTGTCCCCCAAATATTCCTGCAGGTCGCACAAGATCTGCCTGCAACCCTCTTATGGTTAAACTGCCAAAATCAAGACTCTCTGCTCACCTTCACTCCTTCATTCCTCTTTTCTCCCGCCTCTGGAACAAACTCCCTCACTCTCTTCAATCCCACTCCTCCCTCCAGGTCTTTAAAACGGCTGTTCACCACCATCTCTTATCTTCCCCAATCCAAAACCTTGATCTTTTCTACCCCCGCTAATTTCACCCCAAATCCACTTTTTTGAGGTGACCTTTGTCTTCTTTCCTGGAAGTCCTTGGTGTCCTTGCGTTTTATACCTATCCTGCCCCCCCCCCCCCCCAGGCCCTCTCCCTCCCACACATCTCCCGATGTCCCTGCTCTCAAATGTTGTGTTTGTGTGCTTCCTCCCCTTCTCTCCCCATTTGTCGACCGCTCCCCTTTTTATATACTTTGTTTGCTTGTTTGTTTGATTTGTTTGTTTGATAAATGGTAGCTCTTTCACGAGCCTCGACTCTGTATACAAAAAAAAACAAAAAAAAAAACATGGGGACACTCAGAAAGCGAAAGAGAAGGGCTATCATAAGAGACTTCCTTAGCAGTGATGATGAGAGTTCTTACATGAAGGCACTAATGATGCTTTTCTTTCCTTTCCGAAATGAAGTTGCTGAAATACATGATTATAACAGCATAGTTCGTAAATACCGAGATGTTCATGAAGAGGTTGATAATAAGCGGAAGGAATTTGAATCAAATAAGGACCTCTTGGTTGAGCTTGAGAATTTTGATATGACTGACTATGATGAAGTAGAGGAACCAAGTGAATATGTTGAAGAAGAAACAACAACAAATGAGAAAATTCTTGATTTTATGAAAAAGCATCAAGGATTTGTGATGGAAAATCAGTCAATATTGAAGAAAGACGAAAGCTAAACAAAAACATCAACTCTTTAAATCAGCAACAGCGTAAAATATTTGATGACTTGATTGAGATGCCAGATGATCAAAAGTTCAGCTTATACATCAGTGGTGATCCTGGGACTGGAAAAACGTACCTGATCAATACACTCATTCAAACACTGTGGGCGAAACACATGAAATCAGGTGTAGATCTAAACAAGGAGCTCCTATTGGTCATGTCACCAACAGCTGCTGCAGCCAAGCACCTGAAATCAGGGGATACGATCCATGGGAAGTTGAAAATGATGGGTGGTGAAAACTTTGAACGACTTCTGAACTTTTCAAGTGAGGCCAAGCTTGCAAAAGACTTCTTGCAAATAAAGATAATAATTCTTGATGAAATAAGTATGGTGGGAAGTAATTTGTTTTTCAAGATAAATCAAAGGTTGGAACAGATTCTCGGAAAACAAGATGGACCGTTTGCAGGTTTGAGCATAATAATAACTGGTGATTTATTACATATACCACCTGTTCGAGACAAGCGAATATTTGAAACACCTACAATCAGAGCACGTGCAAATTTTACAGCTGTGAATACATGGAAATGATACATCAGAATGTACAGACTTGGCATTTAATATGGAATTTTTTTTTTTTCTTGACTTGGGTTTGCTTTCTTAACTCAGTATATCAATGTGGTGAGTTTCTTTTACACTTTGGTGATATATTTGTTAAAAGAACCATGTCACTGATTGTCTGTCGCAGCAAGAAGTCAACAACAGGATTATATCACAGGTGGCATGGCAAAATGTACGGACAGGTGCATTTGATGATTGGCTTCACAGTCGGGTATACAAGGGTTGTTGCGTTCTGTATTAGTGGAAAACAACTGCTGCACGTCTCCAAAAGTTTTGCCGCTTCCTCTGGAGATGGTCCGTCAACTCGACAATGCTGTTTGTCATGGAGTGGTGGCTTTACGAAATTACGGCATGAAACAGCGTGCTATTGCTCGGCAGTATGGCATCACTCAAGGTCAGGTGTCAAAGATCCTGAAACGAAATGCTCAGAGGGGTGTCCCTACTCCAATACCGAGGCCAGGACGTCCCCGCAGAACCACAAGGAGGGATGATCGCCAGCTGCACTGGTTAGTCCGCAATGGCCGTGCCAAGGCAGCTAATCGGCTTAGGGCTGAGTGGCAGCAACTGACAAATGTGCCTATATCCAGAAGTCTAGTCAACCAACGACTGGTTCAAGCAGGCTATCATGACAGGCATCCCATGAGAAAGCCACGCCTGACCAGACAACACTGCCAGCGCCGATTGCAGTGGGCCAGAGAGCACCGCCAATGGCAGCCAGGACACTGGAATCACGTGATCTTCAGTGACGAGTCTAGATTTCTGGTCTATCGTCAAGATGGCCGCATCCGAGTGCGCAGACAAGTGCATGAAGCCTACAACAAAGATTGTATAGTGCCAATAGTCCAAGCTGGAGGTGGTGGGGTGACCGTTTGGGCTGATTTTCATGCAGGGGGCAAAACTGACCTGGTTGTTCTGAATATAAACCTGAACCAGTTCAAGTACAGGGCCATTCTGGAAGAAACATTGCTTCCATTTGCTCGTGCAGCCTTTTGAGGAAACTTTGTCTTTCAAGATGACAATGCACGGCCTCATCGTCCTCCCATGATCCAACACTTTCTTGCTGACCATGGTGTAGAGCATATGGAGTGGCCTGCCATGTCCCCGGATATGAATCCGATAGAGAACTTGTGGGCAGAATTAACGCGTCAAATTGACCACTTGGACCACCAGCCGACCTCTGTGCGTGAATTGCAGCAGGCTATTGTCACTGCATGGCAAGCGATTCCTGTCCAAACCTTGGAAAATCTCGTGAACAGCATGCCTCAACGTGTACGTGCTCTCCTGAATGCTCGTGGGGGTTACACGAAGTACTGAACTGTAATTTTACTGTCCGTAATCCCAGTCGTAATTTAACTTTTGTTTTTGTTAAAAAAAAAATTGGCTAATGTGCAAAATAAAGAGATACTTCTGGAAAACGTACAGAAGTTTAACACAGTACTGTCCATGAATTGAGTTCGATATCAGTTTACATCACTTTCAAGGATCAATTTATTTGTTTCAAAATGTCAAATGTGGTTTTTGTTTCTTTTAAAGGTCACATTAACAAAATCTAGAATAATTTCAACATAATTCCAATGAACTTTTGGTTCTAAGACATCTTGAAAAGTAAGTTCACCCCCACAAAAAAATATTCCATATTAAATGCCAAGTCTGTATATGCTAACTCAGAAAATGAGATCTAAAGATGACATTGCTTTCCCTGAACTTCCGACACGTATAGGTAGGGACGAAGTAACACATGAAGACATAGAGGTCCTCAAATCTCGGGTTAAGGAATGTCCAACGAGAAATGAAAATGCTTGGTACAAAGATAGGAAGCAAGTTTTGATTGCAAAAACACATCAGGTCAAGGATTCAGAGGCTACATGGAGATTCGTATATTTTACCAGCAAAAGATATTCCAAGTAAGAAAAGTTCTGTTATGCCTGATCTCAGCAAAGCTAACGAAACACAACTCAAGGGTCTTCCGCATCTTCTTCACCTAAAGAGTGGTGCACGTATTAAAATTACAAGCAACATCAATAAAGTTGACAAGCTAAGTAATGGCACATTTGGTTATGTAGTTGATGTGGATACCATTGTGTGGTGTAGGTTTGATGATGATACCGGTGTCATGACAAGAAGTATCTCCAACGCTAAGTGTAGCCGAGACAGGTATGCAGTACCGATAAAGACGTTGAAGGAGATTGTAACATGGAAAAAATCAACAGAGAGAGTAAGTTTTCAACAAAATCAACCGAGAGAGTAAGTTTTCGGCAACTCAATATCCATTAGTACTTGCATTAGTCAGGTTCACTATGGTTTTTCGTTCAAAATTTTTGGAGATTAGCAAAACTATACATTTTTGGAATATTCAGAGCATGAGGAATCCAAAAATTAATGTTTGCATTTGCGTAGACACCTTTGCGAAAATGACCCTCAGGACAGTGATGAAGATCTGTAAAAGCATATTCCTGAACGGTATAGACCTAGTAGATCCTGTGTATAGGACTTATAGTTCAATCTGATACTAACAAGGCTGCTTTCTTGCTTTATAAACCCATACCTATAACTTCAAAGGACTTGCAATATCATGTATTATGCAATACAGTTATATCACAAATATAAAGACAATGGTTTTCAATTACCCTTGTTTGTTGCTTTTCTATAATCCTGAGCACTATTTTGAGGCCTTTATTGGATTCCTTGACCCAGAAAACATAGGATTAGCATATTTCATTAAGTTTCTAGGTTGACTAGAAGCCGAGATAGCGCAAAATATGTATTTTATGGCGGCCATTTTGAAAATCCAAAGTCTGTGTGTGTGCAAATGCCAACATTGATTTTCGGATTCTCCATGCTCTGATGATTCCAAAAATGTACAGGTTTGCTAATCTCCCAAAATTTTGAACGAAATTATATTTGTTAACATAGTGAACCTGACTACAGATATGCCATTACCTGCAATTCAGCACAAGGAATCACGAGAGACAGAGTTATGGTAGACTCCACAATAAAATGTCAAAGTTTTACAAGACAACACGGTTGTTTCTTTGTTGCTGTCAGTCGGTCAAGAACTTTAGAAGGTGTGTTTCTGAAGAATTTTCAAAGAGGTTATATTTATTGTCATCCATCTGTAAAACAAGAATTAGCTCCACTGGAAACATCTGCTGTTCATGAATGTTCACCCAAATTTTTGGATGAGAAGGCATTTGAGTGCTCCGAGGATGATATGGTGTTAACTGATTACAAGGTTTCATATATCAATATTAACGGTTTGCAAGATGCTGATCATCTTGAATGTTTAAGAAAAGATAATAATTTAGGGTTTTCTGATTTATTGTGCATAGCTGAGACCAAACTAGGACCTGATGTAGACATTTCAATGATTGCACTTGAAGATTTCGAAATAGTTGAAAGAATCGATGTTTCGTCAAAATCAATGGGATTAGTCATTTACAAGGAAAATAATACAGATTTAGTTTGGCTTTCATGCTCAGGCTTTAAACGAGCTTCAGGAAAAGGTCAAATAATCGTATGTAAGATAAATGTAGTCTTCATTGATTTTTGTTTTTTTTGGAAACAGAATCGAGGCTCGTGTAAGAGCGAACACATTGGACATGATGAAAACATGCACGGACACATAAAACATACAATTAAAGGAGCGGGAGACAGGAGGGGGAGAGAGAGGGAAGCACACAAGCACAACAACAGTAGAGAACAAGGACGTCGGTAGATCTGTGGAAGGGGGAGGGCTGGGGAGGAGGGAGGGGTACACCAGTACACGGTATAAAGCAGTGGTTCTTAACCTATTTAAAGGCGCCGAACCCCAACGAAACCCACCTAACACTCACGGAACCCCTCAAATTTGATAAATAAATGAAGTAGAATTGCATCTTAATGCGTTTTCTGTTCTTCTTTTCGGGAGGCGATCTGGGAAATGCGTGGTTTTGTTTTGGCAAGGGCCACCCACAAATCATTTTCGCATGCAAGCCTGCTCCTTTTCTTTGTTTTAATGTCCACCAGTTTCGAAAACGCATGCTCGCAGACATACGTTGTAACGAACGGCGTGAGGATCTCAAGGGCAATTTTAGCGATGTGAGGATACCCTTCCATTTGGTGGCACCAAAACGTTGAGAGCGTTGTTGTGCCGAAGAGTTGTTGTTGAGTCTGGCTCTGCTGAAGTTCGATGAGGTCGTCGAGGTATTGGTCATTGACATCTGCCTTTGCAACGTCGAAAGTAAACGGCTGCCGCACCCATGCTGGGTATTGCTCTTTTTTTTTTTTTTTTTTTTTTTTTTTTTTTTTTTTTTTTTTTTTTTTTTTTTTTTTTTTTTTGTATACAAGGTCGAGGCTCGTGAAAGAGCGAACATTAATCACACAGAAAGACAAACCGACACATAAAACATATAACATAGGGAGCGGTAGACAAGATGGGGAGAGAGGGGGAAGGACACAAACACAACATTTGAGAGCAGGGACCGAGAGACATGGAGACATCGAGAGATCTGAGAGAGGGCG
Organism: Myxine glutinosa; assembly: GCF_964187855.1. Lineage (NCBI taxonomy): Eukaryota > Metazoa > Chordata > Myxini > Myxiniformes > Myxinidae > Myxine > Myxine glutinosa. The sequence continues at coordinate 13,213,225 of NC_136264.1, forward strand.
AGGGCTTTGAGGGGGGGGGGCGTGGGAAGGGGGCGGTGGGAGAGGTATAAAACATATGGACACTGCCAGGACTTCCAGGAAAGAAGTTGGAATTCCAAACAAGGTGGATCTGGGGTGAATTAGCGGGGGTAGAAAAGATCAAGGTTTTGGATGGGGGAAGATAAGAGATGGTGGTGAACAGCTGTTTTAAAGACCTGGAGGGAGGAGTGGGATTGAAGGGAGTGAGGGAGTTTGTTCCAGAGGCGGGAGAAAAGAGGAATGAAAGAGTGAAGGTGAGCAGAGAGCCGAGATTTCGGCAGTTTAACCATCAGAGGGTTGCTGGCAGATCTTGTGCGACCTGTAGGAATATTTGGGGGACAGAGCACAGAGAGAGCTGGGGGTGCAAGGCCGGAGAGGAGTCGGTAGAAGACAGAAAGACCACCTACCTGCCTGCGGTGAGTGAGTGAAAGGCCCTCAGAGATAGCTTCATCGCGGGAGATTCCAATAATTCTGAAAGCTTTGGTTTCAACAGCGTGAAGCCGAGCTAGGTGTGAGGCAGGAGCACCGGCCCATAGGGGAGAACAGTATTCCATTGAGCTGCGGATGAAAGCCTTGTATGTGGTGAGGAGCTCAGGTGTGCCGAGGAAGGACTTCGCACGACGGAGGATGCCCAGTCGGCGACTGGCTTTGGAGGCCAGCTTGGAAATGTGGTTTTCCCAAGAAAGATCATGGCAGATAGTGAGACCCAAAATCTTGAGCGACAGAACTTCTTGGAGAGGATTGTTGAGAAAGTAGATGGGAGGGTTGTCCAGTCGATCTTTTCGGAGAGACATAGTAAGAGTGTGAGATTTGTCAGGATTGAAAGACATGTTCCACTTGTTTGACCAGTCTGTGATTTTGTCCAGGTCTTCAGAGAGTGAGGAGGCAGCAGACTGCCGATCTGAGGGAAGAGGAATGGAGCGGCAGAGAGTGGAGTCATCAGCAAAGAGATAGAGAGGATTTTCGAGAGAGTCAGAGAGATCATTGATGAAGACCAGAAAAAGCACGGGGCCCAGAACACTGCCTTGGGGAACTCCAGCCTGAACAGGAAGAGGAGATGAGAGAAACCCATTCAGGGCCACACGTTGACGACGACTAGAGAGGAAGTCCGCCAGCCATGCGTGGAGATTTCCATGGATACCAAAGGAGGAGAGTTTGGTGAGCAGAGCGGGGTGCCAGACCGTGTCGAAGGCACGTGATATGTCGAGGGAGACAGCTCTAATTTCCTGTTTGGCATTGAGGACCTCCATCCATTGTTGAGACAGCAGAAGCAGCATGTCCAGAGTAGAGTGACAGAGTAGAGAGTAGAGTGTCTTGGTCTGGGAAGTAGCCGTCGAATGACTTTCCCAGCTCATCCAAGTGCATGGCAATCGCTTGCTTCAGCTCCCCGGTACAGCAGTGCCTCCAACTTAAGACTCATCTTCGATCCCGCTCACGCACTCATCCAGTAGCGAAAAGTTTGCGAAGTTGTCGTTCTCTGTTCGCCGCCTCCACAACGGTAACTTCTTTCGGAACATGCTTAGCTTTTCTTCAGATTCGATGACATTCACTCCACCGCCCTGCATCTGGCAATTGAGATGATTGACTGCGTCAAAGATGTCAGCCAAGTACGCCAAGGCGAGGATGAACTCTGACTCTTGGAAGTGCGTTGCATGGCAATGCTGGTGTTCTCGCAAAAACAGGGCTAATTCTACATGCAAGGCAAAAACACGGCTCTCTACCTTCCCTCGTGATAACCATCGAACGTTAGAGTGGTGGAGAAGGACTTCGAATTCAGAGCCGATTTCATTGCACACTGCACAGCTCTTCGAAGATGCGATGATTCAGAGCACGGCTTTGCACGTAATTCACAGTTTCAACGACGATTTTCAGAACATTGGCCAGTTTTGGAGGCAGGGTTTTTGATGCCAGCATGTGTCTGTGCAGGACGCAGTGCGTGACGATGATGTGTGGTGCATCGGCCTTCACCAGCGCTCCAAAACCGGAGTTGCATCCCAGCATAGCTGGAGCTCCGTCCGAGCAAACTGCAGACACCATGTTCCACGAGAGGCCGTTGCTTCTGAAGAAGTCGTCCACAAGCTTCTTCACATCAGCTGCCTTCGTCGTTGTTGTGAGAGGCTTGCAGAACAGAAAGTCTTCCTTGATCCCGTCTCCTTTGACACAACGCACAAATAAGATGAGCTGGCTCAAATTCGAAACGTCGGTGGTCTCGTCGAGTTGAAGGCTGAATTTCGGCGGGCTCTCAACTAAATCTGCAACTACCTGGGCGAGGATGTTGTCGCTCATGTCGTCGATTCTGCATCTGATGGTGTCATTTGAGAGTAGAACGAGAGACAACTTGTTTCAGCAGCTTTTCCCAGCATGATGTTGGCCATCTTCAACGCGGCTGGTTTGATGAGTGTCTCGCCAACGGTGTGCGGTTTGCCCTGCTTTGCGATCAGGTACGCAACTTCATACGATGGGGTGAGGATCGGTTTGTCAATTGGAACGAAGCCGAGAGTGGGCAAGGTAGCACTTGCGTCGAATCGGACTCTCTTCAATTTGAATTCATCCAGTGCTGCGTCTTTGTACTGCCCCTCGCCGTGCAGTTTTTGGAAGTGTTCCCATAGTTTTGCTGGTGCTAGGCTGGAGTTGCTCAACTTGACATTGCAAAGCATGCATTGAGGACGCTGACTTCCATCCCGTTCCGTCAAACACGTGAACCCGTACCGCACGTAATCCTCCAACCATTTTAGACTGCATGCTGACCCCGAAAATCTTTCACTTTTGTGACCACCGTGCTGCAACTACATAATATCCTAACATGATGTATCTAAATATATTTCAGTAAGTTTGTGAAACTCGTCAAGAATATAACTTGCACAAAAGAGAGAAAATGAGAAAAAACGAACAAAAAATTAGCTTTTCCTATCCAAAATATTGACCAATCACAGCGCGTGTCTTACGCGAAACCGCAATCGCCATCTCCTCTTAACCAATTATGCCTCTTGTTACATTTGCGCGATACTAAACAACATGGCGACCTACATGCCGTATGTGTCTTCCATATCGTCTGAGGCAGATTCCGAAGGAAAATCTTCTGCATTTTGCTACATGCACACAGTAGACACGCATGGCAAGGTTCTTTCTTTCAGTGAGAAAAGTTTTTAAAAATTCAAAGAATGTGCCGAGCTGTGGAAAGAGTTGGATGGGAGCCCGGAAAGTGCGATTGCTGTGAATGCAGAAAGTCTGGAATTCGACCGGGATGGTGCTCGCATTAAATCACGCAATGGGTCAGGATCAAGTGAAGTTGAAAGTGGACATTCCACACGGTAGGCCTTCGTAAACAGTGTTTTAGATTGTGTATTTTGGTAGAGTCAATTTCGTTGTATAATGTCATGGTTTATTAGGTCTAATTTGTATTTTAAAACAAATAAATTAGGGGTCTATAGTCGGTCGCCGACCGACCGTCGGAGCTAGTCTCGACCCTCCTCTTGTCAAGTCAAGCCAGGCTCAACTTCGGTTCGAGTCAGGCCAGGATACTTTCTGTATGATCTGACTCGGCTTTGAGTACAAAGAGTGGCCAGCAATAGATTAGAAGCAATTGATGATTATAGATTAGAAGTTTGCCATCATCCTTTGCATGTAGTACAATCATGTTTTATTGTAGACATACTAAATGAAATGTGAGTTGAATAGATGAACACAAATGTAATTTTGCTTGTAAAGGTCATGTCAGACATGCAGGGGTAAAAAAAACATGTTCCTGTCATAAAGAATACAATACATAATGTGCAATTACTTGAATATTTTACTGGCCATGTGATACATCAGGGTATTACAAGAGGAAAGATTGCCTACAGACATGCATGGTGATCCTTTGATGCTCTTTATCAATTGCTAGATGCGTACATTTTGCTAGATAATGTAAAGGCCAGTGTACTTGTCAGAGCGCAAGATATATCAGAAAGCATTAATTTATGAACAGTAGAATGACAAACACTTTGTGAATATATGATCTTCATTTGGTCATATTTGTGGAAGATGTTATGTGGGGATGAGTATCATATCTCCACTATATAATGTACATCCCTGTAGTGATTTCACTATAAATCTCAATCTAATTTTCAACAACTACTACATAAAGTTTAATCAAGTGTCTCATTTCATAAGAAGTTGTTTTAATTTGTTCCGACAATTGTTACAACTCACCAAAATGCTTGCTAGTGATTGGCCAAGGGCATATTTATATTTGTTATTGATAAGTAATTCTGAAACAGGACAAAGATGGTTAGGTATGTGTAACAGCATCCATAATCCATGAAATTATGAAATATTCAATGTTTATCTTGTCAACTAAACATATTAATGTGTACATGTCATATGGTGCACAATTACCATATACATGTAATTTAATGATTGAACTGTGTTTGGTTATGAAATTTTGTTGTCTTAATTTCTATTCTTCTTTGACACAAAGAATAACATTGTTTTATCTGGAGATACATTCTAGTATTGGATGTGGTTTATGGTATGATGGACATTGCCTCCGAAACGTTTCAGTTTTGTTTTGATACATATTGGCACTTAAAAAGCTTTTAAAGCTTTTTGTCTCGTCTTTGACAGTTCATCAATTTCAAATAAGATAGTAAAACAACAACAGAAATAAATGAAGAGGCTTGGTTTGCATGTGTCATGTTCACAAATAAAACATTTATTAATGAAAAAGAATGTGCATTTAAATTAATTAGCTGTTATTTCACAACAAATTGAATGAGACAAAGGGAAATGGAAAGTTCGTTCATTGTTGTAATGGAGTATGTTGCGAGAGGAAAGGAAATTAGAAATTCAGTGATTTTACAAGATGTGAAGAGTGGATTTGATGAAGTGGAATAGATGAATGGAATTGTTGATGAACCCGATGTCAGAGAAGAGAGAAAATTCATTTCAAGCAGAACATATAAAATGTAGCAGATAATAGACAAGAGAGAGGGGGGAGGGGAGGGAGAAAAAAATGACCATGTCACAGAATATTCAAACTGGTTTTGACAAAAAATAAAGAAAGTAATTGAATATTAAATGAAATAATACATGGAGCATCTCTTGGATAGTTAGCAAGCTGTAATATACAAAATATGCTATGGATTGGTGTTGTATTTTGTTAGTGCCATTATTCTTTTTTTTTTAATCCGCTGGTGGTTCTTGACCAAAAAAAGCCACTAAATCATAGTTGTCAATGCATCCTTCAGATAGGATGTAAAACCAAACATGGTAAATTAATTTGCATAAAAAAACACCCACATGTAACATTTCTTTGACGAGTAATAGCACATATATGCCATGGATGGGAGCTCTATTTGCCATTATTCATTCAAAGAATCCACCAGTGATTATAGAAAAGAAAATACAGTAAATCATAGTTATCCAAGCATCCTTTGGGTAGGATGTAAACTCAAATGTGTTCCTGGATCATAGAAAATAAATTGAGTCTTCAAGATTTCATACCAAATTCGTATATCACGTACTCGCGGAGAGGATTCCGTTGGAAGTCAGTCAGTAATAATCCTTATTATACAATCCCCGAACAGGACTCAAGAGGGCGACAAACAGAAGTTCTGAAATTTTAAATTACTATTACTAAATAATGTGCAAGTTTTATCCTTGACGACTTTGTGTGTTTATTCAATGTATTTTTCCTCATCTTTCTACAAAATTTCAAGTAGTTGCCAGATGGTGGTTGCAAAAGTCAAGAAATAGAGCTCTTTCTGCTCATTGCATTGCGGTCTATTTCCTTTTTTTGCTCGACATACTGCAAAAAAAAAGAAAAAAAAAAGTAACAAACTGATCTTAATTGAGTTCGGGAAAATAATTATATGACAAAAATTTTAAAAGGAACATGCTTAAATATAATCAGTACCCCTCTGAAAATTGAGACATTTTAACGAAGAAAACATAACTTATAGTTACGATGACGGGATTTATTATCTACTCAACTCTATGTCACCTCAAATCCCATTATAATATCACATAGAAAACTGGGAATTGTTAGTTTTGAATTGCGACCAAAGGAGTTATATCACCTCCACCTAATTTTCTGAGTAATTCAATCATATTTTATAATCACCATCCACTTTTGACTTTAATATAACTCTGAACCCACCATGCATATCCACAAACATTTCCAAATTACTTTTCAATTAATCAGTAACTCCAAAGTAAGGCATGACCAATGACGCATGGCAAGCTAATCGAGGCTATTCACTGAAATTTCCGAACACCTGCAAAGTCCAAAATCCAGTAAGTAAGTAAGCAAGTAAGCACCATCAACAGAATAATTAGCAAGTTGCTCATTGATTCAACTTACTCCAGTCAGGGTGAAACAACTTATCTTAAACACAGACCAGAGAAACCATGAATGGGATGGGAATACAATTAAAAATAACATTTCCATTCGTTTGTAACATACAGTCACGTGAAAAAGTAAGTACATCCCATGTAAAGTTTTGACTTTTTCAACATATTTCAACATACAGCTATTTGATCTTCATTTCAACAATATTGATAGATAAAGGTGATATAATATAACAAACATAAATGCAAATTTCGGATGTGGAAAAAGTAAGTACACCCTTGGCTCTAATAGGTGGTATTGCCCCCTTTGGCAGAAACAACCTCAAGTAGGCGTTTCTTATAACTGTCTACCAGTCTCTGATATCGGCTGGGAGAAATTTTTGCCCCCTCCTCCATGCAGAATTCGTTCAGCTGTGCGATGTTTGAGGGGTTTCTTGCATGCACAGCTCGTTTCAAATCCCCCCACAACATCTCGATGGGATTTAGATCCAGGCTTTGACTTGACCATTCCAGAACCCTCCATTTCTTTCTTTTCAGCCATTCCTGTTGGATTTACTGGTATGTTTAAGGTCATTGTCATGTTGCAAGGTCCACCTTCGGTTGAGCTTCAACTTTCTGACAGATGGCCTCACATTATCCTCAAGCACCCTCTGGTACAATGAAGAATTCATAGTGGATTCTATGAGTGTGAGCTGCCCAGGCCCTGATGCAGCAAAGCTGCCCCAAACCATAATATTTCCACCACCATGCTTTACAGTTGGTATCAGGTTCTTGTGGTCAAATGCTGTCTTTGGTTTTCGCCAAACATGTCTTCTGCTACTGTGGCCAAATAGCTCTACCATTGACTCATCTGTCCAGAGCACATTGTTCCAGAAGTGCTGGTCTTTGCCTAGGTGTTCATTGGCAAACTTTAGTCTTGCCCTGATGTTCTTTCTGGACAGCAACGGTTTGCTCCTGGCACACCTCCCATGTAGATCAAATTTGTGCAGCCTCGTTCTCATGGTAGACTCATGCACTTTGACATCAACAGTGGCAAGAGCTACCTGTAGGTCCCGTGATGACATTCTGGGGTTCTTAGAGATTTCTTTCAGCATCTTGCCGTCTGCTCTCGGGCTGAACTTGCTGGGGCGGCCTGGCCTGAACAAGTTGGCAGTTGTTTGGAATCTTCTCCACTTGTAGATGATTTTCCGGACAGTCGAATGATTGATTTCAAATTGTTTGGAGATCTTTTTAAATCCCTTCCCAGACTCGTAGGCATCTATAACCTTCTTTCTGAAGGCCTCAGAGAGCTCTTTTGGTCTCGGCATGGTGACGCCGCACACTTCAATATCAAAGAGCAAACCAAACGAAATGTCCGAGGTTTAAATAAGACAGGTTCCTCCAAGATCCTCTCGAACGATGTTCTAATCATTTCACCTGAGCTGGTGCACCTGATTCTAATTTTAGGTATTTGAAGTAGTGATAAATGTAGGGGTGTACTTACTTTTTCCACATGCGAAATTTGCATTTATGTTTATTTAAATTATACAATGGACTACAAAATGTAAATGTTTCATGATATTTGTTATATTATATCACCTTTATCTATCAATATTGTTGAAATGAAGATCAAATAGCTGTATGTTGAAATATGTTGAAAAAGTCAAAACTTTACAAGGGGTGTACTTACTTTTTCACGTGACTGTACATAGCAAAATAATAATAATATTAAAAATAAGCGTAATTACACATGGATTCAAAATTGATACAAAACAAAAAAAACAAATTGCAATGCGTTTCGGAGGACCTCCACCGAACCCCTGAGACTGGCTCACTGAACCCCTGGGGTTCGGTGGAACTCAGGTTAAGAACCACGGGTATAAAGCAAATGAACACTACTAGGAATTTCAGGATAGAAGTTGGGGATTGAAAGAGGCGGATTTGGGGTGTTTTAACGGGGGTAGAAAAGATCAAGGTTTTGGATGGGGGAAGATAAGAGATGGTGGTGAACAGCTGTTTTAAAAACTGGAGGTAGGAGTGGGATTGAAGAGAGTGAGGGAGTTTGTTCCAGAGGCGTGGGAGTAAAGAGGAATGAAAGAGTGAAGGTGAGCAGAGAGTCTTGATTTTGGCAGTTTAATCATTGTTTGAAGAGGATTAAGAAACTGAATGTGGTTGTACCAATAGTGTACATGATGGACAGAGAGAAGTTTCTCTAAAACACAAAATGTTTCGAAACACAGTCTGTGATTCTTGATGATACCACCATGGTTCTGGAATTGTTTGAATTTACGACCATTTTTGCAAGCTTATGTATTGCGTATGCTGTTACCTGTTATCTGTACTTGTTTCACTCCTGTTATTATGCTGTACGGGTGAACATATGAGTCATTTTGCTATGCATTGAAAATGTGGACAATTTGCCAAGTTCCGTCATTTCAATAAATATAATACCAAATCGTTATGGTCTTCTTTGTACAACAGCCCCTCCCAATTCTGTTTTCTAGGTGCCGCATGGTGACATCGGCGGGCACTTTAGTTGCCCGCCGATGTCACTCTTCGAAGTATTATTTGTGCACACTTACCACAGAAGTGGATTTGTACACAATGCACGCAGTGCAGCATCATCAGACGCCAAAGGATATGTTATTCATTGCCCCCTCCCAATACTGTCTCTATGAGCTGCACAGCGGATGCAAAATACCATGCTGGAGGATATTTATTTATTTGGCATAGGGACGGTGTACTTTGAATGTATCTGTAATGTTTATTTATTTATTTGGCATGGGGGTGGTGTACTTTGAATGTATCTGTACTTGCTTATTTATTTATTTTGCATGGGGGCGGTGTACTTTGAATGTATCTGTACTTGTTTATTTATTTATTTGGCATGGGGACGGTGAATGGGGACGTCCCTCTATACAAGGGGAAAGGTGACCCTCTGGAGTGTGGCTCGTACCGAGCGATAAAGTTATTGGAGCATGGAATGAAGGTATTGGAAAGGGTGTTGGAGAGGAGGATAAGGAAGAAAGTGAAGATCGACGAAATGCAGTTTGGATTTATGCCAGGAAGAGGAACGACAGATGCGCTTTTCATTGTGAGGCAGTTGCAGGAGAAGTACATGGAGAAGAGGAAGAAGTTGTTTTTTGGGTTTGTTGATCTGGAGAAAGCATTCGATAGGGTTCCACGCAAAGTATTGACATGGGCATTGAGGAAGTTAGGAGTGGAGGAATGGTTGATCAGAGTAGTGATGGCAATGTACAAAAGAGCGCGCACAGCTGTAAGGACGAAGGACGGGAACAGTGGTGAGTTTGAGGTGAAGGTGGGAGTGCATCAGGGGTCGGTACTAAGTCCACTACTATTTGTAGCTGTGATGGAGGTGCTGGCTCAGCACATAAAGGAGGGTTTACCGTGGGAGTTGTTGTATGCAGATGATCTGGTGTTGATTGCGGAAAGTATGGATGGACTGAAGGAAAAGATGAACAAGTGGAAGGAATGTATGGAGACAAAAGGTCTGAAGGTGAATATCGGAAAGACGAAGGTGATGGCAAGTGGTAAAGCATGTGGTGAGGTGGAAAGAACTGGGAAGTGGCCGTGTGCTGTGTGCAGGAAGGGTGTCGGAGTGAACTCCATTCAATGTACAATGTGCGCTGAGTGGGTTCATCAAAAATGTAGTGGTCTGAGAGGGTCATTTACCAGTGTGGCAGCTACATTCAAATGTAAGGTGTGCACAGAGGGAGCTGCAGATGGAGGAAATGTTGAGTTGGATCTTGGAGACGGCGTGAAGCTGGAAGGTGTGAAAACATTTTGCTACCTCGGAGACATGCTGAATGGAGAAGGTGGATCAGACTCGGCAACGGTTGCTCGAGTGAGATGTGCATGGAAGAAGTTTCGGGAACTGAGTGGCGTGCTGATGAGGAGGAGAGTGTCGCTGAAGCTGAATGGAAAGGTGTATGCTGCATGTGTGAGAAGTGTTGTGATTTATGGGAGCGAGACATGGGTAATGAACGTAGAGCAGCAACGAAGGCTGGAAAGGGTGGAAATGCGAATGGTTCGATGGATGTGCGTAGTATCGTTGAGAGAGAGGAAGACAAATGATGAATTGCGAAAGATGATGGGAATATTGCCTGTGATTGATGCTGTGAAGAGGAACAGGCTGAGATGGTTTGGTCATGTGTTGAGGAAGGATGAAAGTGACTGGTTGAGATGAGTGATGGTAATTGATGTAGAAGGAAGTAGAGGACGGGGAAGACCGAGAAAGACTTGGCTAAAGATGGTGGAAGAAGAAATGCGGGCAAGGGGGTTAACAAGGAGAGATGCAGAAAATAGGGCAAAATGGAGAAGATTGTCATGGGGACCGCAAGGCTAACCCCCACTCTAGCAGGGAAAATGGCCTTAAAATGCATGTTGTTGTTGTTGCATGGGGACGGTGTACTTTGAATGTATCTGTACTTGCTTATTTATTTATTTATGTGGCATGGGGGCGGTGTACTTTGAATGCATCTGTACTTGTTGTACACTGCTCCTTTCCTGTGCCATCTCCAGCCGCTGCTTGACGTCATTGCCGGGCACCAAAGGGGGCTCGGCAATGATGCACGCTGAAAGGGAGTACTCAGCTTTCACTCTGGTTGTTTGTTTTCTTGTTTGTTTGTTTGTTTGTTTGTTTGTCCGGGCGATATCTCAGCCATCCTTTGAGCTAGGAAGCTGAAATTTCGGCACAATAGTGAGCAAGTACTTTGGCAAAAACAGGATTTTTAGTTTTTTGATTATTAATTAATTAGTTATTTAATTATTATCGATTAATTAAGTACTTATTTATTTTCATTCTCTTATGACCATTATCTCAGGCACTTTTTGAGTTAGGAAGCTGATGTTTGGACATGACAATGCCCAAGTGATTTAGCTGTAAAGGCTGTTTTTGATTTATTGATTAATCAATTAATAAATTAATCGATTAATTATTTAATTATTTGATTAATGATTTAATGTTTTTTTTTAAAGTTACAGATTTGGATGAAACGGTGGTGATTTAGGTATTCTATTAGCCAATTGATCAATTATTTAATTATTTTATGATTATTATTTATTTATTTTCATTATTAATCATTTATTTATTATCTTTCTCATCTTTTTTTTTTTTTTTTTTTTTGGGCAATATCTTATCTGGGCAATATCTCGAGCACTTTTGAGCGAGGAAGCTGATATTTGGACACGACAGTGACCAAGTGATGTGGCTATTAAGGGTATTTTTGATTAATCAATTAATCGATTAATTGTTTATTGATTAATCAATCAATTATTTAATTATTCGAGTAGTGACTTCTTTTTTTTTTTAAGTTACAGATTCGGATGAAACGGTGGTGGTTTAGGTATTCTATGAGCCAATTGATTAATTATTTAATTATTTTATGATTATTATTTATTTATTTTCTTTCTCATGTGGGCAATATCTCAGGCACCTTTTGTGCTAGGAAGCTGATATTTGGACACGATAATGACCAAGTGATTCAACTGTAAAGGGTATTTTTGATTTATCAATTAATCGATCAATTATTTATCAATGAATCAATTATTTATTTATTTTTCCCGATTAACTATTTCATTAATTTTCAAAAAGTTACAGCTTTGTATTTTACAATTTTTGTAAAATATTAAATTTAAATATTTTTTATTTAAAAACTCAAAATATTTAAAAGCTTCCGAGCTCAAAATACAAGAAATTTAACATTTTACAATTATTATTAATGGATTTTAATTGCTCAGCTCAATTAATCAATCAATTTAATGTGCACCTCTCCCTCCCAATACTGTCTCTATGTGCTGCACGGTGGCATCGCCTGCCCAGCAATGACGTATGCTGGAGGATATGTTATTTATTTATTTGGCATGGGGGCGGTGTTCTTTCAATGTATCTGTTACTCTTTTAATTACAGAAGCAAGGAGTTGAGCTCACCCTGGATATGAAATGGGGTTATGCTGCCTGGAGGGGGCGTCAGAGTCCGAGAATGAATATGTAAAAAATGAAAATAAAATAAAATCTCTTATCCATACAACAAACAAACACAACAAAGCAAATCAAGAGAGGTGTCATATCTCCTGCCACCTGCTACACCATTCCATTAGTCATGTGACTGTTTTAGCATTTTTACCCAACAATAATCGTTTGTGTTGTGTTTGTTCTCCCGGTGTGTACCCCGGGTTAGAATAGGTACACCGTATCCCTGCGCATTGTAAGAGGCGACTAAGGGTTGGCGTCAGGAAGGGCATCCGGCCATAAAAACATTGCCTCAAACAGGGAACCATGATTGTCATGGGGCCCGCAAGGCTATCCCCCGCTCTGGCGGGGAAAATGGCCTTAAAACGATCATTCAATAATCGGATTTCTTTGTGGGTGCTTTTCCACTCTTTGGCCTGGTTTCAGAAGGAGAAAAGGCCATTTATTTTATTTCTCGGCAGATCTTCATTGAGGGAGAATGACGTCACTTGGAAGGGAATGGAAATGGACAGTGCTATGACAACTATAACGCCACCAGTAGGGCGCATACTCCCGCCGTGGGTCGTTGGAACAGTACGATTTCACAAAAGCTTGAGGGAGTAGTTCAGTGACAACACAAGACAGACAGACACTGCACAGATATATATTTAGAATATATAGAAGATTGTAGCGGTTGCCGCTGAAAATACACAATCACCTTACACCGGCCGAAGACGCAACCAGGGAGCGATCGCCGGGCCAAGCTCGCCCAAGCCGCCCGGACATGCCCAGACTCGCCTTTCCCGGGCTCGCCCGGCCCGTCCGGCGACACCCAGTCTCGCCGTTCCCGGGCATGTCCAGACTCGCCTTTCCCGGGCACGCCCGGCCCGTCCGGCGACACCCAGTCTCGCCGTTCCCGGGCATGTCCAGACTCGCCTTTCCCGGGCACGCCCGGCCCGTCCGGCGACACCCAGTCTCGCCGTTCCTGGGCATGTCCAGACTCGCCCAGGTCTCCCGGACACGCCCAGTCGCGCCTTTTAAGGGCAAATGCTCCGGCATGACATATTAGAGTGCTTGTATATAATGCTGCCCGATAAACGGGCTTTTCAGAGTACCCGAGTTGATTTGATGCAATAAAGAAACTCGGACGAATTCCACCTTTTTGTCGCGTCCATTCTTTCGATTCGAGTTGGAGCACAGCTCCTTCAAGATAATGTTTAAAAAAAACAAGGCAATTTCACTTACATTTTCGGATTCAGCGTTCAATTATATATAAGTGAGAGTATTTTGACGCATGTGTGACTTCAAATAAAATTCTAAGCCAAGAAAAACGTTCGTTTCATTCCTTAGGGATACAACATGTAAAACTGGCCCAAACGTCAAAACAAAACTCGCTCATTTTAAGTCGTACAAGCTAATGCGACCACTCATTCTTCTGGGAAGAATCCCGTGCACATGCTTGTCACACTTATAACTCACCTAAGTCTTTATAAGTTCATCAAATACTGCCACCGCGATTGGCATTCGCTGAGGTAAATGTTGATATCTCTTCTGAGGTAAAAATCAAAACAAAAACATTTAAAGCATTATACGTATCAAACGATACATTTTATGAAACGGGGAAACCGAATACACACTTTGGTGGTTTTAAAATGACAGAATATGTCTTTATTAGAAAAAAAAAGAACCTTGAAGACGATGCTGCTAACAAAATACACCGCTCTAACGCATAACCACGAGTTAAAACTACATTTACAACAAATATGAAAACTATTTTCATATCACAATGTTAAATATAGAATATATAGAAGATAATGTTAAAAAAAAATGAGCCCTATCTTCCAATGGTAAACAATCCTTCAAAAAATTCCTGGATCCGGAATAAGATCCTGAGCTTCACCAAAAACTAATCAATTCTTCCTTATCCCAATAGTGGGGCAACTTAGCATAACAATTGTGCATTTCGTGAGGAAAGCACCAAATTTGGCACACTAGTAGACTATTGTAGTGTGGTGCTGCACACACACACGACCCGATATCGATTGCCAGAGAGGTAGGCCACAACGCGTAGGTACAAAAAGAGTCTTTATTAAGAGCTCGCACTTCAGCACTGGGCGGGCTCGAGCTTAGAGCCCTCATATATGTCCCGAGGCCACGCCTTGTCCTCGGGCGTGGTCGGTCGGCCAAAAGGCGGGGCATGCATTCCAGTTCCACGCCTGGCCGCTTCCGCCACCCACTGGTGCGCGGAATTATTGCCAGATGTGCCCGCCACACGCGCCCCCCCAGAATTCCCGCGCACCTGAAGGGTGAGCTTGCGGGGAAGCCGGATGACCCGGCCGAAACGCCCCATGGCGATGCGTGCAGGGCTGGGAGGGGGGGGGGGTAGCGGGACGGCGGGGCTGGGGGGTGCCGGGGGTCTGACCGCCGGTGGGCGGCCTCGACGCGGAGGCAGAGCTGCTGGCGGGGGGTGGTCAAGATCGAGGTGGGCCGGCTTGAGGCGGTCCACGGAGATACACTCCGGAGCCCCGCCGATGTCCACCGTGAAATGTTTGGCCCCGGTCTCCAGCACGCGGAAAGGCCCGTCGTACGGGGGTCGCAGCGGTGCCTGGTGGGCGTCGTGCCGGACGAACACGTACTCCGCCGTGCGAAGCTCCGGGGCGACGTTGGAGGGCGGGCAACCGTGGTGTGCCGTGGGCACCGGGGCGAACCTCCTGGCGGCCTCCTGCAGGGTGGAGTGCTGTTGCGCCGCAGACCAAGGAGCCGTGGAGTCAGGGATAAACTCACCTGGCACCCGTAGCGGCTGTCCGAAGACCAGCTCCGCCGAGGACGCACGCAGGTCGTCCTTGCGTGCCGTCCTGAGGCCCAGCAGGACCCAGGGTAGCCTGTCGGCCCAGCTGCCGTCGTGGAGGCTGGCCCGGAGTGCGGCCTTCATGGAGCGATGAAAGCGCTCGCACAGGCCATTGGCCTGGGGGTGGTAGGCCGTGGTACGGTGCAGCTTGACGCCGAGATCTTGCGCCACCGCGCCCCAGAGCTCCGAGGTGAACTGGGGGCCGCGGTCGGACGAGATGTCCGAGGGGGCGCCAAACCGGGCAACCCACGTGGCGATGAAGGCTTGCGCAACATCAGCCGCAGCTGTCGCCACCAGTGGCACGGCCTCCGGCCACCGGGTGGTGCGGTCCACCATGGTGAGGAGGTGTGTGAACCACCGCGAGCGGGGCAAAGGTCCCACCAAGTCGACGTGAACATGGTCGAACCGATGCTCGGGCACCGTAAACGGGGCCAATGGGGCCCGGGTGTGGTGGTGGACCTTTGCGCGCTGGCACGCGAAGCACGTCCTGGCCCAGTCACGGACGTTCTTCCTGAGGCCATGCCAGACGAACTTCGCCGTGACGAGCTTCTGGGAGGCCGTCGTGCCCGGGTGGGACAGGCCGTGGATGGCGTCGAAAACCGGGCGCTGCCAGCCAGCGGGCACGATGGGGCGAGGCCAGCCGAGGGAGACGTCGCACAAGAGGGCCGTGCCCGCGACGTCGAATGGCACCTCGGTGACGCGGAGGCCCGTGAGGGCGGTCCGCAAGGCCTGGACGCCGGGGTCAGCGGTCTGGTCCTCCGCCATCCGGGCATCGTCGATCCCGAGGTGGACCGCGTGTGCGACGGACCGGGAAAGGCAATCCGCCACCGGGTTGTCTTTACCCGTGACGTGGCGGATGTCCGTCGTGTACTCGGACACGGCAGAGAGGTGACGCTGCAGCCGTGCCGACCATGGCTCGGCGACCTTGGCCATTGCGAACACAAGGGGCTTGTGGTCGACGAAAGCCGTGAACGGGCGGCCCTCAAGCAGATGGCGGAAGTGTCGGACCGCCAGGTGGAGCCCGAGCAGATCGCGGTCGAAGGTGCTGTAGCGGCGTTCGTGAGGGCGAAGCTGCCGGCTAAAAAACGCCAGCGGCTGCCAAGCACCACACACCCACTGCTCGTGCACCGCGCCCACCGCGTAGTCTGACGCGTCGGTGGTGAGGGCGATCGGTGCATCGGGTGCCGGGTGCGCCAGCATGGTGGCGTTAGCCAGGGCCAGCTTTGCGCCCGCGAACGCCGCGGCCATCGGCTCCGACCAGGCGATGTCACCTTTGCACGGCTTGCCCCGGAGGGCCTCGTGCAGGGGGCGGAGGAGCTGGGCGACGTGGGGCACGAAGCGGTGGTAAACATTTACCATGCCCAGGAATTCCTGCAGCCCCTTGATCCTGCGGGGGCGCGGAAAATCCCTGACCGCCTCCACCTTGCCGGGAAAGGGACGGCCCCGTGCCTGGTGATGCGGTGCCCCAAGAAGTCGATGGTGGCGACGCCGAAACTGCACTTTGCGGGGTTGATGATTAGGCCATGCTGGCCCAGGCATTCGAAAAGCGTGCGGAGGTGGAGCAGGTGCTCCTCCCGGGACGCGCTCGTGACTAGGATGTCGTCCAGGTAGACATAGATGAAAGGTAAGTCGCGCAAGATGCTGTCCATGAGCCGTTGGAACGCCTGGGCCGCATTCTTCAACCCAAAATGCATTCGCAGGAACTCAAAGAGGCCGAAAGGGGTGATGACGGCCGTCTTTGGGACATCGTCCAGTTGTACGGGGACCTGGTGGTAGCCCCGGATGAGGTCCACCTTGGAGAACACGGTCGTGTTTGCCAACCGGGCGGAAAAGTCCAGGATATGCGGGACCGGGTAGCGGTCGGGGGTGGTGGCATCATTGAGCCGGCGGTAGTCACCGCACGGCCGCCATCCTCCGCCGGGCTTCGGCACAATGTGCAGAGGAGAGGCCCAAGCGCTGTTGGAGCCCCGTATGATACTCAGCCGTTCCAGCGTGGTAAACTCCGCTTTCGCCACGGCGAGTTTCGTGGGGTCGAGTCGGCGTGCCCAGGCATAGACCGGCAGCCCGACCGTGGGGATATGGTGCTCCACCCCGTGTTTAACAGCCACCGCTGAGAAGGTGGGCCGCGTGAGGGCCGGGAAACTGGCGAGAAGGCGGGTAAACTCGTCCGCTGCCAGAAGCGTACAAACTAAACTCGCTGGGACAGAACCTTTCAGCAAGCCGCTTGGCAAGCCACTCGGTGAGCCGCTCAGCGAACAAGCGAGCGAGCTGAAGTTTTCGGCCTGGACGAGACGTCTGCACTTAACGTCGACCAACAGACCATGCGCACATAGGAAGTCCGCACCGAGCAGGGCCATTTGCACGCTGGCGGTGACGAACGACCATTGGAAGTGCTGTCCTCCGAACCGCAGTGAGAGGCAACGCTTCCCGAATGTGCAGATGGGTGTACCATTGGCGGCAAGCAAAGCGGGGCCCCGGCCCGCGGCTTGCTTGTCGGCCGCGGAGGCATGGAGGACACTTACCTGCGCTCCCGTGTCGCAAAGAAAACGGCACCCGGACGAGGTGACCGTGATGAACAGGAGGTGCCAGAATGGCCGACGCTCATGGCCGCAAGTGAGCGTCGGCCCGGTCATTTCCCGACCTGTCAAAAGAACACGGCGGGCGGCACATTTTAGCCTTGCGGCCGAACCTGGCATGGTAGTTGCACCAGGTTTGCGGCGGTGGCCCCCGCGGCGGCCGTGCCGGCGGCGGTGGTGGCGGTGGTAGTGGGCGGGGCGTAGCAGCAGCCACGAGAGGAGTAGGGGGCACTGTAGCCTCTGCGCCGGGATCCACTACGGCAGCACCGTACATCGACCGCGTGTCGCAGGCTGCGAAATACTTGTCGGCCTCTCCAGCCAGGGCGCGGGGTTCCGTTATTTTGGAACCGGCCAGTGCGAGGCGTACCTGTATTGGTAGCTGGCGTAGGAAAAGTGCT
This sequence comes from Myxine glutinosa, assembly GCF_964187855.1. Classification (NCBI taxonomy): domain Eukaryota; kingdom Metazoa; phylum Chordata; class Myxini; order Myxiniformes; family Myxinidae; genus Myxine; species Myxine glutinosa. The sequence continues at coordinate 13,231,345 of NC_136264.1, forward strand.
CGGAATAAGAAATCCGGGCGCTGGTCTCCAAGCAAGGACAGCATGAAATCCATCCGGGCGGATGGTAGTGTGTCGCTGAGGGCGGGAAGGTCCAGGAGGCGGTCGGCACGTTCGACCTCTGTGAGCCCAAACATGGCGAGGAGGAGACGTTTGAGTGCCTCGTACTTGTGGTTGCCCGGTGGGCACCGACAGATGGACACGACGCAGGCAGCAGTGCCGGGCCCGAGGGCGGCGACCACGTGGTAGTACCGGGTCTTGTCCGCCGTGATGCCCCGGAGTTGAAATTGAGCTTCAGCTTGCACAAACCAAACGTCGGCTTGCGCTTCCCAAAACTCCGGGAGTTTGATTGCGACGGCGTTGGTAGCCATGGCGCGTTCGGGGGTCAGCAACGGCTGAACCAAGTGGGGTCACCAGTGTAGTGTGGTGCTGCACACACACACACGACTCGATTGCCAGAGAGGTAGGCCACAACGCGTAGGTACAAAAAGAGTCTTTATCAAGAGCTCGCACTTCAGCACTGGGCGGGCTCGAGCTTAGAGCCCGCATATATGTCCCGAGGCCACGCCTTGTCCTCGGGCGTGGTCGGTCGGCCGAAAGGCGGGGCATGCATTCCAGTTCCACGCCTGGCCGCTCGCGCCACCCATTGGTGCACGGAATTATTGCCAGATGTGCCCGCCACACTATCATATTATGAAAAGATCTGGATAATGGGCCATCTCAGATTCAGAGATTTGATTTTTGCAAGATTTCGATACGATTGGGATCGAAGAGAACACCTTCTTCGTCTTCTGTACAGTGAAGTTGCCAGCCCTGAATTCTCTGGCTACATCTGGGTGCTTCATTGGGAGTGCAACCATGTCCCTCAGGTGAACAGGGACCCACTTGGCATAGTGTGTGTGGTCTAAGGCATGGAACCATGGGGCCAGTTCCGTCAGGGCATCAAGGTACATCGTGAATGAAGCCTGCCGCAGGGAACGCACATAGAACAGCACCAACATCTCTAGTTCCAGCACAGTTGCCCAGTACTGAAAGTTGGGAATGTCTTCTCCTCTCTGGTGACACCCGTCTTCGAACTCAGGCAGGTCTTCTGCATCATCAGCATATGTCATAGAGTGGCGTTCATGCGCACGGTGTTGCAGGATGTGCAGTGCCGCTGCAGTGATTTGATGAGCTCTTCTTGTGCGGGTGACGTGGGCAGCTCGCAGGAAGGAGTCAGCCGTCCCTGGCATTGCAATCTCAGCTTGCAAATCTGCAAAATCTGCAAATCTCACAAAAATCAAATCTCTGAATCTGAGATGGCCCAATATCCAGATCTTTTCATAATATGATAGTGTAGTGTGGTGCTGCACACACACAACTCGATCGCCAGAGAGGAAAACCACAACGCGTAGGTATAAAGAGTCTTTATTCCAAGCTCGTACTTCAGCACTGGGCGGGCTCGAGCTTAGAGCCCGCATATATGTGCCGAGGCCACGCCTAGTCCCCGGGCATGGCCGATTGGTCGAAAGGCGGGGCATGTGCTCTTGTTCCCCGCCTGGACGCTCGCGCCACCCACTGGTGCGCGGAATTATTGCCCCTTGTGCCCGCCACACGCGCCCCCCCAGAATTCCCACGCACCTGAAGGGTGAGTTTGCGGGGAAGCCGGATGACCCAGCCGAAACGCCCCCTGGCGATGGGTGCAGGGCTGGGGGGTAGCGGGACGGCAGGGCTGGGGGGTGCCGGGGGTCTGACCACCGGGGGGCAGCCTCGACGCGGAGGCAGAGGCAGAGCTGCTTGCGGGGGGTGGTCCGGATCAAGGTGGGCCGGCTTGAGGCGGTCCACGGAGATGCGATCCGGGGCACCGCCGATGTCGATAGTGAAAAATTTGTCCCCGGTCTCCAGCACATGGAAGGGCCCATCGTACGGGGGCCGCAGCGGTGCCTGGTGGGCGTCGTGCCGGACGAACACGTACTGTGCCGTGCGAAGCTCCAAGGCGACGTGGGAAGGCGGGCAACCGTGGTGTGCCGTCGGCACCGGGGCGTACCTACGGGCGGTCTCCTGAAGGGCAGAGTGCTGTTGCGCCGCGGACCAAGGAACCGTGGAGTCGGGGATAAATTCACCCGGTACCCGCAGTGGTTGCCCGAAAACCAGCTCCGCCGAGGACGCGTGCAGGTCGGCCTTGGGCGCCGTTCTGAGGCCCAGCAGGACCCAGGGGAGTCTGTCGACCCAGCCGCCGTCGCGGAGGCTGGCCCGGAGCGCGGCCTTCATTGAGCAATGAAAGCGCTCGCACAGGCCATTGGCCTGGGGGTGGTAGGCCGTGGTGCGGTGTAGTTTCACCCCGAGCCCTTGCGCCACCGCGGCCCAGAGCTCCGAGGTGAACTGGGGGCCGCGGTCGGACGAGATGTCCGAGGGGGCACCGAACCGGGCAACCCAAGTGGCGATGAAGGCTTGCGCCACATCAGCAGCAGACGTCGCCGCCAATGGGATGGCCTCCGGCCACCGTGTGGTGCGGTCCGCCATGGTGAGGAGGTGGGTGAACCCCCGCGAGGGGGGCAGAGGTCCCACCAAGTCGACGTGCACGTGGTCGAACCGGCGCTCGGGCACCGCAAACAGGGCCAACGGGGCCTAGGTGTGGCGGTGGACCTTTGCGCGCTGGCACGCGACGCACGTCCTGGCCTAGTCGCGGACATCCTTCCGGAGGCCATGCCAGACGAACTTCGCTGCGACGAGCTTCTGGGATGCCTTCGTGCCCGGGTGGGACAGCCCGTGGATGGCGTCGAAAACTGGGCGCCGCCACCCAGCGGGCACGATGGGGCGAGGCCGGCCGAGGGAGACGTCACATAGGAGGGCCGTGCCCGCGGCGTCGAACGGCACCTCAGTGACGCGGAGGCCCGTGACGGCGGTCCGCAAAGCCTGGACGCCGGGGTTGGCGGTCTGGTCCTCCGCCATCCGGGTATAGTCGACCCCGAGGTGGACCGCATGCACGACGGACCGGGAAAGGCAATCCGCCACCGGGTTGTCTTTACCCGCCACGTGACGGATGTCCGTCGTGTACTCGGACACGGCAGAGAGGTGACGCTGCTGCCGTGCCGACCACGGCTCGGCGACCTTGGCCATCGCGAACACAAGGGGCTTGTGGTCGACGAAAGCCGTGAACGGGCGGCCCTCCAGTAGATGGCGGAAGTGTCGGACCGCCAGGTGGAGCCCGAGCAGCTCGCGGTCGAAGGTGCTATAGCGGCGTTCGTGCGGGCGAAGCTGCCGGCTGAAGAAGGCCAGCGGTTGCCAAGCCACGTTCACCCACTGTTCATGCACGGCGCCCACCGCGTAGTCAAAAGCGTCCGTGGTGAGGGCGATGGGTGCATCGAGCGCCGGGTGCGCCAGTATGGTCGCTTTGGCGAGGGCCAGCTTAGTGCCCGTGAACGCCGCGTCCATCTCTGTGGTCCAGGCGACATCGTGCTTGGCCGGCTTGCCCCGGAGGGCATTCGTACAGGGGGCGCATGAGTTGGGCGGCACGAGGCACGAACCGGGGGTAGAAATTTACCATCCCCAAAAATTATTGTAGGGCCTTGATGGAGCGGGGGCGCGGGAAACTTGTGACTGCCTCCACCTTGGTAGGCAGCGGGACGGCCCCATGCTTCGTGATGCGGTGCCCCAGGAAGTCGACGGCCGTTACGCCAAACTGGCATTTCGCCGGGTTGATGATGAGGCTGTGCTGGCCGAGGCGCTCAAAAAGCGTGCGCAGGTGGATGAGGTGCTCCGCCCGGGAAGTGAGGGCGACGAGAATGTCATCCAGGTAAACGAAAAGGAAGGTGAGGTCGCGCAGCACGCTGTGCATCAGCCGCTGGAAGGCCTGGGCCGCGTTCTTGAGGCCGAACGGCATGCGAAGGAACTCAAAGAGGCCAAAAGGTGTAATTACCGCCGTCTTCGGCACGTCGGCCAGCCGGACGGGTACCTGGTGGTAGCCCCGAATGAGGTCGACCTTGGAAAAGATCACCCGCCCCGCCAAATGGGCGGAAAAGTCCTGTATGTGTGGTATCGGGTACTGGTCGGGGGTGGTGGCGTCGTTGAGGCGGCGGTAATCGCCGCATGGTCGTCATCCGCCACCCGGTTTGGGCACGATGTGCAGGGGCGAGGCCCACGTGCTATTCGAGCGCCGCACAATGCCCAATCGCTCCAGCGCGTCGAATTCCGCCTTCACCACGGCGAGTTTGGCCGGGTCGAGGCGGCGAGCCCTGGCATAAACCGGTGGACGTGTGGTCAGGATGTGGTGTTCGACGCCGTGTTTGACGGCGGCGGCCGAAAACATCGGCTGCGTGAGTGCGGGAAACTCGGCGAGTAGGCGGGTGAAATCGTCCACGACCGGGAGCGTGCAGGCTAGCTTTGTCGGAGCGGAGCCGCTCAATGAGCAAGCGAGCGAGCTGAAGGTCTCCACGTTGATGAGCCGACGCCGTTTGACGTCGACCAAAAACCCATGCGCGCACAGAAAATCTGCACCCAGCAAGGCCATGGGCACGTTCGCCGTGATGAAGTCCCACCTGAAGCGCTGCCCCCCAAAGCAGAATGCGACGCTGCGCGAACCGAAGGTGCGGATGGAGGAGCCGTTTGCGGCGACCAAGGCGGGGCCGCACAGCGCGGCCTGTTTGTCCTGCACTGAGGCGGGTATCACGCTCAGCTGAGCGCCGGTGTCGCACAAAAAACGCCGCCCGGACGCTGTGTCCGTGATAAACAGAAGGCTGCCTGAATGGCCAACGCTCATGGCAGGCAGCGAGCGCCGGCCTGGTCGTTTCCCGACCTGCCGAAAGTGCACGGTGGGCGGCACGTTCTGGCCTTCTGCCCGAACCTGGCGTGGTAATAGCACATGGTCCGCTCTGGTGGAGGCTCTGGCGGTCGCGTCGGGTTCGGTCGACGGGGCGTCACTGTGGCCGCTGCCGCCAGTGGCGCGGACTCGGCCGGTGGTGGCGCCGGTCGTGGCGCGGGCGTTGCCTCGGTCAGCCCAGGGTTCCAGTCGGCCGCTCCGAGAAAAATTTATCGGCCTCCTTGGCCAGGCCGCGAGGGTCCGTGATGGGCGAATTAGCCAAAGCTATTCGTGCCTGCCCGGGTAGCTGCCGGAGGAACAGCTCGCGGAAGAGGAAATCTGGGCTGTGGTCGCCGAGTAGAGCAAGCATGTGGTCCATGCATTCGGATGGACGGGCCTCACCCAGCTCCGGGAGGTCGAGCAGTTGTCGCATGCGTTCGGTCTCCGTGAGTCCAAACGCACCGAGGAGCAGGCCTTTGAGCGCGCCGTATTTGTCGGCGTTCGGCGGGTTCTGTAGGAAGCTCAGGACCCGGGCTGAGCGCGGAGACCACATGGTGGTAGCGCGTCGTGTCCTCCGTAATGTTCCGCAGGGCGAATTGAGAATCCGCTTGGGCGAACCAGACGGCTGCGTGCGATTCCCAAAAGCCAGGGAGCTTCAAAGCTACAGATGACTCCATCGCCGTGTTCTCGAAAATGGGTCACCAATTTGGGAGCTATGCTCGCACGATAAAACCAGACAAAATGAACGACACCAGGAATGAAGTTTCACTGAGCTATTTATTTTCAGCTCACTCCAAAGAACTCAAAAGCCCATCGAACGGGCGGCAATTTATAAGCAAAGCTCAACACACAAAAAGCCACGCCTCTCAGGCGGGGCGTGGTATGCAAATAGGTAAGCCAAGTGTTCGCCCGGGAAAGGCAAGCCTGGACACGCCCAGGCGAGCCCGGGCAAGTGACCGCTCGCCGGTTGCGTCATCGGCTGGTGCAAGGTAATTCTGCCATGCTTCCGGTAACCGCTACAATACAAACATTTCTTTTGAACAAATTTATTACTCGCAAAATCGAAGATTTTTCAATTATATCGGTTGGTCTTGTGCATTATTGTTTGTCTGTCTGTCAATCGCCTACAGGTTACATTTTTTAAACCGATCATCACAAAACTTCACCAGATGGTAGAGTTAGTCATAAGGAAGAAGCCATTTGATTTTGAGGTCAAAGGTCATCTTGAGGTCAAATTTCTAAAATTGTCATTTTTCACAAAGTTGTCACAAATTTCAACAGCAATTGCATAGTCCCTCAATTAATTGGGAAACCAACTATTTTTCAGGTCAAAGTGTATGTATGTATGTGTATGCATGTACATTTGTGACTAAAACGTCAAAAAGAGCAATTCAAGGTCAAACTTCTCATAACATCAATTTTCATCTAAAAAATCATCAATTTAAACCCGATTGACCCGAGCTTTGATTAAGATCGTCAATTTTAATCTTAATAAAATGGACCTTTTGATGTATCAATGGCAACCGTTTTATTTTGGGGGCTGGTGGATTTTGCAAGTATCGTGCTCTGCACGACGTCTTCTTGTTTGTAATATTGGTAATATTATTTATAGTTTATTTTAATTGTAATATAAAAAGGTCCAAGTGGTCTAAAGCTCTAAATGATCAACGGTCAATGGGTCTTGTCTAATGGGTCTAAAGTGTCTTACGGGTCTTTGTGGTCTTCAGTGTATTTTGGGTCTTTGGGGTATTTTATGTTCTCTGGATCTTTTGGGTCTTCAAAGGTTTAAGGGTTCTCAGCAGTCTAAAGGGTCGAAAGGTACATTGCAACAGTACATAATTAATAGATATCACACGGCTTCACCACCTCACAGATTCACGGGCCATGTTTTTCAATTTTATAGATACTAGAATAGAAGACCCGTCGCTTCGCTGACTGATATACCAATCTTTGCTGCGATGGCTAATCTATGGGGGTAGAAAAAGAAGGATTCCTGAGAAATCCTGTTCTCCGTGCAGTGATAACCAACGTCACGTGTTGGCATTTGCAGTTTTCACACACGTGTCCATGTGCCCACAAAAAAATAAATTAAATTAAAAAAGATTTATTTTTTTTGGGGATCATAAACACTCTCGGGAGTTACACGAATCCACCGTACTTGGATTTATTGAAATCCGTTCTCAAGTTATAACACGACAAACAAACAGAAAAACAAACAGACAGACACAACTCCTTTTATAAAATAGATTTGAAGAAGAAGAAGACGTTTTCGTCACACGTACAAACATAACCATGTACGTTTGCTCCATGATAATAAGATACTTGTTTTCACTCTCATACTGATGTGTTATTTCACAGAAATAACATTCTGAAAGTTGATGATTTGTCCTATTTATTTTCAGTATACACATGTTTCAATTGAATTTGTTAGATTTTTTATTTGTTAGATTGAATTTGAAATTGAAATTTGTTGAAAATAAATTTTTTTAATTGAATTTGTTAGATTTTTTTGTTCGATTTTATGTTAATAAATTTCAAATTTCAATTTCATTTCCTCAATGAATTTACTGTTACAAGAGGGGAATGGACTAAATATTAGCATTAGTCACATACGGCATACTCTTACCTTAAACTTTAGGAGGAAAAATGCCCAAAATGTGAATTTTCGTCTCGCTGCGGAAAATGCAGCCGCTAATTTTTCCGCCTGAGCCAACAACGGCCGCGTAAAAAAAACAAATATCCATGCACGGAAGGTTCACATCCCGATTCTCACAAAAACTTTTTTTTCCGAAAGCAACTTTCCAAATAGACAAGGATAAATGTTTGTATTTCAATGGCAGGTCTTGCAATATATATGATGAACGCTGGCGTACCGTATATGCAGGTATCCTGGAGAAAAGAGCGATTTGCAAGATACATATAAATACAGACTTGGCATTTAATATGGAATATATTTTTTTTTCTTGACTCGGGTTTACTTTCTGAACTCAGTATATCAATCTGGTGAGTTTATTTTACCCTTCGGTGATGTCTTTGTTGAAAGAACCATGTCACTGATTGTCTTTCGCAGCAAGAAGTCAATAACAGGATTATATCACAGGTGGCGTGACAAAATGTAAGGACAGGTACATTTGACGATTGGCTTCACAATCGGGTATATAAGGGTTGTTGCGTTATGTATTAGTGGAAAACAACTGCTGCACGTCCACAAAAGTTATTGCCGCTTCCTCTGGAGATGGTCCGTCAACTTGACAATGCTGTTTGTCATGGAGTGGTGGCTTTACGAAATTCTGGCATGAAACAGCGTGCTATTGCTCGGCAGTATGGCATCACTCAAGGTCAGGTGTCAAAGATCCTGAAACGAAATGCGCAGAGGGGTGTCCCTACTCCAATACCGAGGCCAGGACGTCCACGCAGAACGACAAGGAGAGATGATCGCCAGCTGCACCGGTTAGTCTGCAATGGGCGTACCAAGTCAGCTAATCGGCTTAAGGCTGAGTGGCAGCAACTGACAAATGTGCCTGTATCCAGAAGGCTAGTCAACCAACGACTGGTTCAAGCAGGCTATCGTGCGAGGCGTCCCCTGAGAAAGCCACGCCTGACCAGACAACACAGCCAGCGCCGATTGCAGTGGGCCAGAGAGCACCGTCAATGGCAGCCAGGACACTGGAATCACGTGACCTTCAGTGACGAGTCTAGATTTCTGGTCTATCATCAAGATGGCCGCGTCCGAGTGCGCAGACAAGTGCATGAAGCCCACAACGAAGATTGTATAGTGCCAAGAGTCCAAGCTGGAGGTGGTGGGGTGACCGTTTGGGCTGCTTTTCATGCAGGGGGCAAAACTGACCTGGTTGTTCTGAATGGAAACCTGAACCAGTTCAAGTACAGGGTCATTCTGGAAGAAACATTGCTTCCATTTGCTCGTGCAGCCTTTCGAGGAAACTTTGTCTTCCAAGATGACAATGCACGGCCTCATCGTGCTCGCATGATCCAACACTTTCTTGCTGACCGTGGTGTAAAGTATATGGAGTGGCCTGCCATGTCCCCGGATATGAATCCGATAGAGAACTTGTGGGCAGAATTAACGCGTCAAATCGACAACTTAGACAAGCAGCCTGCCTCTGTGCGTGAATTGCAGCAGACTATTGTCACTGCATGGCAAGCGATTCCTGTCCAAACCTTGGCAAACCTCGTGAACAGCATGCCTCGACGTGTACGTGCTCTCCTGAATGCTCGTGGGGGTTACACGAAGTACTGAACTGTAATTTTACTGTCCGTAATCCCAGTCATAATTTAGCTTTTGTTTTTGTTGAAAAAAAAATTGGCTAATGTGCAAAATAAAGAGATACTTCTGGAAAACGTACAGAAGTTTAACACAGTACTGTCCGTGAATTGAGTTTGATATCAGTTTACATCACTTTCAAGGATCAATTTATTTGCTTCGAAATGTCAAATGTGGGTTTTGTTTCTTTTAAAGGTCACATTAACAAAATCTAGAATAATTTCAACATAATTCCAATGAACTTTTGGTTCTAAGTCATCTTGAAAAGTAAGTTCACCCCCACAAAAAAAAAATTCCATATTAAATGCCAAGTCTGTAATACCAAATCGTTATGGTCTTCTTTGTACAACAGCCCCTCCCAATTCTGTTTCTAGGTGCCGCATGGTGACATCAGCGGGCACTTTAGTTGCCCGCCGATGTCACTCTCCGAAGTATTATTTGTGCACATTTACCTCAGAAGTGGATTTGTACACAATGCACGCAGTGCAGCATCAGCGGACGCCAAAGGATATGTTGTTCATCGCCCAGTCCCATTACTGTATCTATGAGCTGCACAGCGGATGCAAAATACCGCGCTGGAGGATATTAATTTATTTGGCATAGGGACGGTGTACTTTGAATGTATCTGTAATGTTTATTTATTTATTTGGCATGGGGGCGAGTACTTTGAATGTATCTGTACTTGCTTATTTATTTATTTTGCATGGGGGCGGTGTACTTTGAATGTATCAAAGTGCCCAAGATTTGATACACTTTGAATGTATCAAATCTCTGACACACTATCAACTGCTCTCCCTACCTCCCCCTCTCATCCTTCATCTTACCCTACTCCTCCCCTCCCCTGTCCTGTACCCGATGCTCCCCTTCTCTCTTCTTTAACGGTATGGACCTCAAACATCCGGGGCCTTCGCTCAAACCTGACTGATCTCTCCATACAGGTTGCTTCTGACAATCCAGACTTGATCTGCTTAACAGAGACTTTCCTCCTTCAAGATGTCTCTGATTCCTCAATATCTCTTCCTGGTTACTCCCTCTTCCTCCGGTATGATAGACCTGAGCCTCGTCCTGGTGGTGGGGTGGCTATCTTTATCAAAACTCTCTTCCTCACTCTCCTTGCACTGCCCTCTCTCCTCCTCACCCCCAGGAGTACCTCTGGCTACGGCTTCCTCTCCGCTCCCACCTTTTGTTCATATGTGTTCTGTACCGTCCCCCAAACAGTGATGACTCAATTTACATTTCACTCTCGGACAACATGGACCAACTTCGATCCACTCAACCCAACTCTCTCTCTTCCTCATATGTGGTGACTTCAACTGTCATCATGCCACCTGGTTGGGTGTGGGTTCCTCTCTCACCAGTCATGGCACCTCAGCAAAGGACTTCTGTGACTCACTGGGATTGACACAATCTGTCAACTTCCCGACCCGGATCTCAGCCAATGGAGTTTCTTCTCTTCTAGACTTGGTTATGACAAACTTCCCTGCTAATGTCTGCTGCTCTTCTTCTGCTCCAATCGGTTCTTCTGATCATGTGCTTGTCAAAGTGGACATCTCTCTGGCCATTCTCAGAGAGCCTCCTCAGCGTTGAAGAGTCTGGCATTTCACTCAGGCCGACTGGGACGGGCTTCAAGCAGCCATCAATCGTCTGGATTGGTCTCCCATCTCCACTGCCTCTGACATCAATTCTTCCTGGGAATTCTTCCAAAGCAAACTGATCTCTCTCATGCACAGATTTATCCTATCTCGTCTTCAGTTGTCTTACCCTTCCTCCCGTCCATGGTACACCGAATCTTGTGGTGAGGCAGTTGCCCTGAAACAACTTGCCTTTGCCTCTTGGAAGGCTAATCCAACTGAAGGCAATCTCAGTTCCTTCCACCAAGCTCGGAACAAGTGTGTGTCTACCCTCAGAAGTGCCAGGAAGCACTATCTCTCCTCACTCAAGAACGAACTCTCAAACCTGTCTCCTTCCTCCAAATCCTGGTGGCGTCTGGTCAAATCCGTTTCTGGTGTTTGTTCCCCCTCCATCCCCTCCCTTACCTCAAATGGCCACACAGTTGACATCGCACGTGACAAAGCCGAATGCCTCAACTCTGTGTTTGCCTCAAAATCTTTAGTCCCAAACCCATCTCTCTCTGTTCCCACCTTTCCCAGTCGAACCCAACTGCTCCTGGACTCTGTGTCCTTCTCTCCTGACAAGGTGGAGGAGTTTTTGTCTAACCTCGACTCTGATTCTGCAACTGGACCAGACGGCATCAGCCCACGGGTCCTAAAATCCTGCTCTGCCGCTCTATCTCACCCTCTCTCTGTTCCTTTCACCCTATCTTTTGCTCAAGGTCATCTGCCAGCATCCTGGAAATCAGCAAACATTACCGCTTTACACAAAAAAGGTGCAAAAACAGATCCTTTTAACTACAGACCAATCAGCCTGCTCCCAATTATCAGCAAAGTCATGGAATCCATCATTGCTTCGGATATGAAATCTTTCCTCTTCTCCGATGGCTTGATCTCTGATCATCAATTTGGATTCAGACCAGGTCACTCTACTCTGGACATGCTGCTTCTCCTGTCTCAACAATGGATGGAGGTCCTCAATGCCAAACAGGAAATCAGAGCTGTCTCCCTTGACATATCACGTGCCTTCGATACGGTCTGGCACCCAGCTCTGCTCACCAAACTCTACTCCTATGGTATCCATGGAAATCTCCATGCATGGCTTGCGGACTTCCTCTCTGGTCGTTGTCAACGTGTGGCCCTGAATGGATTTCTCTCATCTCCCCTTCCTGTTCAGGCTGGAGTTCCCCAAGGCAGTGTGCTGGGCCCTGTGCTTTTTCTGGTCTTTATCAATGATCTCTCCGACTCTCTGGAAAGTCCTCTCTATCTCTTTGCTGATGACTCCACTCTCTGCCGCTCCATTCCTCTTCCCTCAGATCGGCAGTCTGCAGCCTCCTCACTCTCTGAAGACCTGGACAAAATCACAGACTGGTCAAACAAGTGGAACATGTCTTTCAATCCTGACAAATCTTACACTCTTACTATGTCTCTCCGAAAAGATCGACTGGACAACCCTCCCATCTACTTTCTCAACAATCCTCTCCAAGAAGTTCTGTCGCTCAAGCTTTTGGGTCTCACTATCTGCCATGATCTTTCTTGGGAAAACCACATTTCCAAGCTGGCCTGCAAAGCCAGTCGCCGAATGGGCATCCTCCGTCGTGCGAAGTCCTTCCTAGGCACACCTGAGCTCCTCACCACATACAAGGCTTTCATCCGCAGCTCAATGGAATACTGTTCTCCCCCATGGGCTGGTGCTCCTGCCTCACATCTAGCTTGGCTTCACGCTGTTGAAACCAAAGCTTTCAGAATCATTGGAATCTCCCGCGATGAAGCTATCTCTGAGGGCCTTTCACTCACTCACCGCAGGCAGGTAGGTGGTCTTTCTGTCTTCTACCGACTCCTCTTCGGCCTTGCTCCCCCAGCTCCCTCTGTGCTCTGTCCCCCAAATATTCCTACAGGTCGCACAAGATGTGCCAGCAAGCCTCTGATGGTTAAACTGCCGAAATCTCGTCTCTCTGCTCACCTTCACTCCTTCATTCCTCTTTTCGCCCGCCTCTGGAACAAACTCCCACACTCCCTTCAATCCCACTCCTCCCTCCAGGTCTTTAAAACAGCTGTTCACCACCATCTCTTATCTTCCCCCATCCAAAACCTTGATCTTTTCTACCCCCACTAATTCACCCCAGATCCACCTTGTTTGTAATTCCAACTTCTTTCCTGGTAGTCCTGGCAGTGTCCATATGTTTTATGCCTCTCCCACCCCCTTTCCCATGCCTCCCCCCCAAAGCCCTCTCCCTCCCACAGATCTCTCGATGTCTCCATGTCTCTCGGTTCCTGCTCTCAAATGTTGTGTTTGTGTCCTTCCCCCTCTCTCCCCATCTTGTCTACCGCTCCCGATGTTATTTGTTTTATGTCGGTTTGTCGGTTGTGTGTCGGTTTGTCGGTTTGTCTTTCTGTGTGATAAATGTTCGCTCTTTCACGAGCCTCGATCTTGTATACAACAAAAAAAAAATAAAAAAAAAAATCTGTACTTGTTAAAAAATCTGTACTTGTTTATTTATTTATTTGGTATGGGGACGGTTTACTTTGAATGCATCTGTACTTGTACACCGCTCCTTTCCTATGCCATCTCCAGTCGCTGCTTGACGTCATTGCCGGGCACCAAAGGGGGCTCGGCAATGATGCGCGCTGAAAGGGAGTACTCAGCTTTCACTCTGGTTGTTTGTTTTCTTGTTTGTTTGTTTGTTTGTTTGTTTGTCCGGGCGATATCTCAGCCATACTTTGAGCAAGGAAGCTGAAATTTCGGCACAATAGTGAGCAAGTACTTTGGCAAAAACTGTATTTTTAGTTTTTTGATTATTAATTAATTAGTTATTTAATTATTATACATTAATTAAGTACTTATTTATTTTCATTCTCTTATGACCATTATCTCAGGCACTTTTTGAGTTAGGAAGCTGATATTTGGACATGACAATGACCAAGTGATTTGGCTGTAAAGGCTGCTTTTGATTTATTGATTAATCAATTAATAAATTAATCGATTAATTATTTAATTATTTGATTAATGATTTAATTATTTTTTTTAAAGTTACAGATTTGGATGAAACGGTGGTAATTTAGGTATTCTATGAGCCAATTGATCAATTATTTAATTATTTTATGATTATTATTTATTTATTTTCATTATTAATCATTTATTTATTTTCTTTCTCATCTGGGCAATATCTCGAGCACTTTTGAGCTAGGAAGCTGATATTTGGACACGACAGTGACCAAGTGATGTGGCTATAAAGGATATTTTTGATTAATCAATTAATCAATTAATTGTTTATTGATTAATCAATCAATTATTTAATTATTCGAGTAGTGACTTTTTTTTTTTTTAAGTTACAGATTCGGATGAAAAGGTGGTGGTTTCGGTATTCTGTGAGCCAATTGATTAATTATTTAATTATTTTATGATTACTATTTATTTATTTTCTTTCTCACCTGGGCAATATCTCAGGCACCTTTTGTGCTAGGAAGCTGATATTTGGACACAATAATGACCAAGTGATTCAACTGTAAAGGGTATTTTTGATTTATCAATTAATCGATCAATTAATCAGTCAAACTTGAAAGACTCCGCAATAAAACAGGTCTCACAATTCACTCCCAAGCCAACAAGGACCACCTACAACACTACAAAGATGCCCTCTCCCGCGCCCGCTCCGCCTACTACTCTCAAATTATCCACTCTGGCTCCGGAAACCCAAAAGCACTTTTCTCTACAATAAACAAACTCCTCAGCCCCCTGGACACCACCACCCAGTCATTCACAGTAGACAACTGCATCTCCTTCCTTTCATTCTTCCAAAGCAAAATTGACAACATCTACAGCAGCTTAACCACCACCGCACCTGCTCCCACTCAAACCACCTGCCCCCCCTTATCCTGCCAACCCCTGTCTCAGTTCTCCCCAGTCTCCCCGACTGACCTCTCTGAACTCCTCATCGGAATGAAAACTGCCACTTGCACTCTTGACCCCATCCCCTCCAGCTTTGTCAAGGCCTCCCTTCCTGCTCTCTCTCCACTTATCACTGCAACAATAAACTCCTCCCTGTCCACAGGCATCGTCCCACCATCCCTCAAAATTGCTGCTGTTACCCCCATTCTGAAAAAACCTGGACTCAACCCTGACACCCTAAACAACTTCAGACCCATCTCCAACCTACCCTTTCTGTAAAAAGTTTTGGAATGCGCTGTAGCCACTCAACTCAAACGTCACCTCTCTGCCAATAACCTGTATGAAACATTCCAATCCAGATTCCACTCCAACCACAGTACTGAAACTGCTCTCCTCAAAATCACCAACGACCTTCTCCTCTCCTCTGACGCTGTCAACCTCAACATTCTCATCCTCCTCGACCTCAGCGCCGCCTTTGACACCATCAATCACACCACCCTCCTCACCCGACTTGAAACCACCTTTAACATTACCGGCACTGCCCTCTCTTGGATCAAATCATACCTCTCCGACAGACGCCAGTTCATCTCCATCAATAACTGCAAATCCCCCACTGCTCCCCTCCCCCAAGGTGTCCCCCAAGGTTCAGTTCTTGGCCCCTTCCTCTTCATCCTGTACCTGTCCCCCCTTGGTCACTTAATCCGCCGTCATGGTCTCCAATTCCACTGCTTCGCCGATGACATCCAGCTTTTCATCTCCACCAAGTCAATCTCCACCGCCACCCACTCTATCCTGACAAACTGCATCACTGAATTAAAATCCTGGCTTCAAATCAACTTCCTCAAACTTAACTATGATAAATCTGAAATAATCATCATTGGCCCAAAAACACTTACAAAATCCACCCATAACTTTGCCCTCAACATCGACGGTTTCCCAGTATCCACCTCCCCTCACATCCAGAATCTTGGCATCATCTTTGACCAAACCCTCTCCTTCGACAAATACACTAAACAGATCACAAAGACAGCCTTCTTTCACCTGAAAAACATCGCCCGTCTCCGTCCATCCCTCTCCTCCACGGCTGCAGAAACCCTCATCCACGCCTTCATCACCTCCCGTCTGGACTACTGCAACAGCCTCCTCAATGGTTCACCCTCAATAATCACCAATAAACTCCAATACATTCAGAAGTCCGCTGCCCGTCTACTCACCCATTCCCGGACCCGTGACCACATCACCCCCATCCTTTATAAGCTTCACTGGCTCCCCATCCCCCAGAGAATCCAGTACAAAATCCTCCTCTTGACCGACAAAGCCCTCCATAACCTGCCCCCATCCTACCTGACTGACCTCCTCTCCAGACACACTCCCACCCGCAACCTCCACTCTGCTGGTACCAACCTCCTGAGCCCACCCATGCGGACCAAATTTAGATCCTGGGGGGACAGGGCCTTCTCCATCGCTGCTCCCACCCTCTGGAACTCACTACCTCACACCATCAGAGACTCCTCCTCACTCACCACATTCAAAACATCACTCAAGCCCCACCTGTTCAACACTGCATTCAACATTTAACCCTCAGCATGTAACCCCTGACTATCTCTTCTCCTTCTCCTTCCTTTTGCTTTGATTAATTTACCTCTTGATTTTTGTCTTTTTGCACTTGTTTTTTGTACTCTGTCAAAGCGCCTTTGGGCTTCTTGAAAAGCGCTATATAAAATAAATGTATTATTATTATTATTATTATTATTAATTATTTATCAATGAATCCATTATTTATTTATTTTTCCCGATTAACTATTTCATTAATTTTCAAAAAGTTACAGCTTTGTATTTTACAATTTTTGTAAAATATTAAATTTAAATATTTTTTATTTAAAAACTCAAAATATTTAAAAGCTTCCGAGCTCAAAATACAAGAAATTTAATATTTTACAATTATTATTAATGGATTTTAATTGCTCAGCTCAATTAATCAATCAATTTAATGTGCACCTCTCCCTCCCAATACTGTCTCTATGTGCTGCACGGTGGCATCGCCTGCCCAGCAATGACGTATGCTGGAGGATATGTTATTTATTTATTTGGCATGGGGGCGGTGTTCTTTCAATGTATCTGTTACTCTTTTAATTACAGAAGCAAGGAGTTGAGCTCACCCTGGATATGAAATGGGGTTATGCTGCCTGGAGGGGGCGTCAGAGTCCGAGAATGAATATGTAAAAAATGAAAATAAAATAAAATCTCTTATCCATATAACAAACAAACACAACACAAAGCAAATCAAGAGAGGTGTCATATCTCCTGCCACCTGCTACACCATTCCATTAGTCATGTGACTGTTTTAGCATTTTTACCCAACAATAATCGTTTGTGTTGTGTTTGTTCTCCCGGTGTGTACCCCGGGTTAGAATAGGTACACCGTATCCCTGCGCATCGTAAGGGGCGACTAAGGGTTGGCGTCAGGAAGGGCATCCGGCCATAAAAACATTGCCTCAAACAGGGAACTGTAGGAGCTGTGCTCCCACGTAAATCGGAAGAATGGACGCGACAAAAAGCTGGAATTCGTCCGAGTTTCTTTATTGTCACAAATCAACTCGGGTACTCTGAAAAGCCCGTTTATCGGGCAGCAATATATATACACCTTATCCCGGAGCGTTTGCCCGGGAAAGGCGAGAGGGGGCGTGCCCGGGCGTCCTGGACGCGGCCTGGCAAGTCGAGGGCGGGCATGCCCGGGCATGCCCAGGCGTCCCGGAAGCGGCCTGGCAAGTCGAGAGCGGACATGGCCTGGCGTGCCCGGGCATGCCAGGGCGTCCCGGACAAGGCCTGGCAAGTTGAGAGCGGGCCTGCCCGGGCGTCTTGGACGAGCCCGGCATGGTGATCGCTCCGCGTCCTTGGTAGGTGCAAGGCGATTGTGTAAACCCAGCGGTAGCCGCTACACACGTCCCCCCAGAATCGACTTGCACCGGCAGGGTCAATTTAAGGGGGGTCCTGATGACCCGGCCGCAGCGACCCCTGGCGGGTCGTGGGGGGGGGGGGGTCCGGTGTGGTGGTGGGCGGTCGAGTGGGGGGCACCGTGGACGGGGGGCGGCCTCGCCGCGGCGGAAGGGCCAACCGTGGCGGTTGGTCGATGTCCACGTGCGCCGGCTTGAGGCGGTCCACAGCAATCCGGTCCGACCTGCCGCCGATGTCGATGACGAACGACTTGTCGTCCCGTCGCAGGACCCAGAAGGGCCCGTCGTACGGCGGCCGGAGTGGCCCCCGATGTGCGTCATGATGCACAAAAACGTACTCCGCTGTGCGAAGCGCTGGGGGGACGTAGGACTGGGGGTCACCGTGGTGGGATGTTGGCACGGGGGCAAACCGTCGGGCGGTCTCCTGGAGGTCTGAGCGCTGGTGAGCTGCGGACCAGGGACTGGTAGCGTCGGGCATGAATTCGCCCGGGACGCGTAGCGCCTGGCCGTAGACAAGCTCGGCGGTGGACGCCCGGAGGTCCTCCTTGGGGGCCGTGCGGAGGCCCAAAAGGACCCACGGCAGCCGGTCGGCCCAACCGCCGTCCTGAAGGCCGGCCATGAGCGCGGCCTTCATAGAGCGGTGGAATCGCTCGCCCAACCCGTTGGCTTGGGGGTGGTAGGCCGTAGTATGGTGGAGCTTGACCCCCAGGTTGCGGGCGACCGCGCCCCACAGCTCGGAGGTGAACTGCGGTCCGCGGTCCGACGAGATGTCCGCCGGTGCGCCGAAGCGGGCGACCCAGGTGGCGATGAAAGCCTGCGCCACGTCGGCGGTGGTGGTGGAGACGAGGGGAACGGCCTCCGGCCACCTGGTGGTCCTGTCCACCATGGTGAGCAGGTGTGTGAACCCCCGTGATGGGGGGGGAGGGGGCCCACCAGGTCCACGTTGACGTGGTCGAAACGTCGTTCAGGCACGGTGAAAGGTGCCAGCGGGGCCTGGGTGTGTCGGTGGTCCTTGGCCTGTTGGCAGGCTGTGCAGGTGCTGGTCCAATCGCGGACGTCCCGTCGAAGGCCGTGCCAGACGAATCGCGCCGACACCAGCTTCTGGGAAGCTTTCCGGCCCGGGTGGGAAAGGCCGTGGAGGGAGGCGAAGATGCGGCGTTGCCAGGTAACGGGCACGATGGGGCGAGGCTGGCCTTGGGAGACGTCGCAGAGCAGGACAGTGTCCGCGAAGGGGATGTCGGCCAGGTGGAGGCCCGTGTCCGCGGCCCGGAGGGCTTGCACCATGGTGTCGGTGGTTTGGTCCGCCGCCATAAGCGCGAAGTCCACGCCGAGGTGGACCACGTTCGCGCTGGCCCGAGAAAGACAGTCGGCCACGGCGTTATCTTTGCCGGCGACGTACCGGATGTCCGTGGTAGACTCCGACACGGCGGAGAGGTGGCGCTGTTGGCGGGCCGACCACGGCTCCGTGACCTTGGCCATTGCGTAAACCAACGGCTTGTGGTCGATGAACGCCGTGAAGGGTCAGCCCTCCAGGAGGTGGCGGAAATGGCGAATGGCCAGGTGTAGACCGAGGAGCTCACGGTCAAACGTGCTATATTTGAGCTCGTTCGGCCGGAGCTGCCGGCTGAAAAAAGCGAGTGGCTGCCAAACCCCGTTCACCCATTGCTCATGTACGACGCCCACTGTATAGTCGGAGGCATCCGTGGTGAGGGCGATGGGAGCGTTGAGCACTGGGTGAGCGAGCAGTGTTGCGTCGGCGAGGGCTCGCTTTGAGCTTTTGAAGGCCGCGTCCATTGCTGCGGACCAGACGATGTCGTGCTTGGCCGGCTTGCCCCGGAGGGCTTCGTAGAGGGGCCGCATGAGTTGAGCAGCGCGGGGCACGAAGCGGTGATAGAAATTCACCATTCCCAGGAATTCCTGCAGGGCCTTTATGGAGCGGGGACGCGGAAACGTGGTGATGGCCTCGACCTTGGTTGGCAGCGGCACGGCCCCGTTCTTGGTGATGTGGTGGCCCAAAAAATCAACGGTGGCCCAAAAATCGCAAGGCGATTGTGTAAACCCAGCGGTAGCCGCTACAGAACCATGATTGTCATGGGGCCCGCAAGGCTAACCCCCGCTCTAGCGGGGAAAATGGCCTTAAAACGATCATTCAATAATCGGATTTCTTTATGGATGCTTTTCCACTCTTTGGCCTGGTTTCAGAAGGAGAAAAGGCCATTTATTTTATTTCTCGGCAGATCTTCATTGAGGGAGAATGACGTCACTTGGAAGGGAATGGAAAGGGACAGTGCTGTGACAACTATAACGCCACCAGTAGAGCGCATACTCCCGCCGTGGGTCAAGTTGGAACAGTACGATTTCACAAAAGTTTGAGGGAGTAGTTCAGTGACAACACAAGACAAGACAACACAAGACAGACAGACACTGCACAGATATATATTTAGAATATATAGAAAATAATGTTGAAAAAAAAAAACAAGGCAATTTCACTTACATTTTCGGATTCAGCGTTCAATTATATATAAGTGAGAGTATTTTGACGCATGTGTGACTTCAAATAAAATTGTAAGCCAGGAAAAAACGTTTGTTTCATTCTTTAGGGATACAACATGTAAAACTGGCCCAAACGTCAAAACAAAACTCGCTCATTTTAAGTCGTACAAGATAATGCGACCACTCATTCTTCTGGGAAGAATCCCGTGCATATGCTGGTCACACTTATAACTCACCTAAGTCTTTATAAGTTCATCAAATACTGACACCGCGATTGGCATTCGCTGAGGTAAATGTTGATATCTCTCCTGAGGTAAAAAAACAAAACAAAAACATTTAAAGCATTATACGTATCAAACGATACATTTTATGAAACGGGGAAACTGAATACACACGTTGGTGGTTTTAAAATGACAGAATATGTCTTTATTAGAAAAAAGAGAACCTTGAAGACGACGCTGCTAACAAAATACACCGCTCTAACGCATAACCACGAGTTTAAACTACATTTACAACAAATATGAAAACTATTTTCATATCACAATGTTAAATATAGAATATATAGAAGATAATGTTTAAAAAAATGAGCCCTATCTTCCAATGGTAAACAATCCTTCAAAAAATTCCTGGATCCAGAATAAGATCCTGAGCTTCACCAAACACGAATCAATTCTTCCTTATCCCAATAGTGGGGCAACTTAGCATAACAATTGTGCATTTTGTGAGGAAAGCACCAAATTTGGCACACTAGTAGACTATTGTAGTGTGGTGCTGCACACACACGACCCGATAACGATTGCCAGAGAGGAAGGCCACAACGCGTAGGTACAAAGAGTCTTTATTCAAAGCTCGTACTTCAGCACTGCGCGGACTCGAGCTTAGAGCCCGCATATATGTGCCGTGGCCACGCCTATTCCCCGGGCGTGGCCGATCGGTCGAAAGGTGGGGCATGTGCTCTCGTTACCCGACTGGACGCTCACGCCACCCACTGGTGCACGGAATTATTGCCCCTTGTGCCCGCCACACGCACCCCCCCAGAATTCCCGCGCACCTGAAGGGTGAGTTTGCGGGGAAGCCGGGAGACCCGACCGAAACGCCCCCTGGCGATGGGTGCAGGGCTGGTGGGTAGCGGGACGGCGGGGCTGGGGGGTGCCGGGGGTCCGACCGCGGGGGGGCGGCCTCGACGCGGAGGCAGAGCTGCTTGCGGGGGGTGGTCCGGATCGAGGTGGGCCGGCTTGAGGCGGTCCACGGAGATGCGATCCGGGACACTGCCGATGTCGATGGTGAAAAATTTGTCCCCGGTCTCCAGCACGCAGAAGGGCCCGTCGTACGGGGGCCGTAGCGGTGCCCGGTGGGCGTCGTGCCGAATGAAGACGTACTTTGCCGTGCGAAGCTCCGGGGCGACGTGGGAAGGCGGGCAACCGTGGTGTGCCGTCGGCACCGGGGCGAACCTCCGGGCGGTCTCCTGAAGGGCGGAGCGCTGTTGCGCCGCGGACCAAGTAGCCGTGGAGTCGGGGATAAATTCACCCGGTACCCGCAGTGGTTGCCCGAAAACCAGCTCCACCGAGGACACGCGCAGGTCGTCCTTGGGCGCCGTCCTGAGGCCCAGCAGGACCCAGGGGAGTCTGTCGACCCAGCCGCCGTCGCGGAGGCTGCCCCGGAGCGCGGCCTTCATTGAGCGATGAAAGCCATTGGCCTGGGGGTGGTAGGCCGTGGTGCGGTGTAGTTTCACCCCGAGCCCATCGCCACCACGGCCCAGAGCTCCGAGGTGAACTGGGGGCCGCGGTCGGACGAGATGTCCGAGGGGGCACCGAACCGGGCAACCCGAGTGGCGATGAAGGCTTGCGCCACATCAGCCGCAGACGTCGCCGCCAATGGGACGGCCTCTGGCCACCGTGTGGTGCAGTGCACCATGGTGAGGAGGTGGGTGAACCCCCGCGAGGGGGGCAGAGGTCCCACCAAGTCGACGTGCACGTGGACAAGCCGGCGCTCGTGCACTGCAAACGGGGCCAACGGGGCCTGGGTGTGGCGGTGGACCTTTGCGCGCTGGCATGCGAGGCATGTCCTGGCCCAGTCGCGGACGTCCTTCCGGAGGCCATGCCAGACGAACTTCGCCACGACGAGCTTCTGGGATGCCTTCCTGCCCGTGTGGGACAGGCCGTGGATGGCGTCGAAAACTGGGCGCCGCCAGCCAGGGGGCACGATGGGGCAAGGCCGGCCGAGGGAGACGTCGCATAGGAGGGCCGCGCCCTCGGCGTCGAATGGCACCTCGGTGACGCGGAGGCCCGTGACGGCGGTCCGCAAGGCCTGGACGCCGGGGTCGGCGGTCTGGTCCTCCGCCATCCGGGCATAGTCGACCCCGAGGTGGACCGCGTGCACGACGGACCGGGAAAGGCAATCCGCCACCGGGTTGTCTTTACCCGCCACGTGACGGATGTCCGTCGTGTACTCGGACACGGCAGAGAGGTGACGCTGCTGCCGTGCCGACCATGGCTCGGCGACCTTGGCCATCACGAACACAAGGGGTTTGTGGTCGACGAAAGCCGTGAACGGGCGGCCCTCCAGTAGATGGCGGAAGTGTCGGACTGCCAGGTGGCGCCCGAGCAGCTCGCGGTCGAAGGTGCTATAGCGGCGTTTGTGCGGGCGAAGCTGCCGGCTAAAAAATGCCAGCTGTTGCCAAGCACCACGCACCCACTGCTCATGCACCGCGCCCACCGCGTAGTTCGACTCGTCGGTGGTGAGGGCGATCGGTGCATCGGGCGCCGGGTGCGCCAGCATGGTGGCGTCGGCCAGGGCCAGCTTTGCACCCGCAAACACCGCGGCCATCGGCTCCGACCACGCGATGTCACCTTTGCCCGGCTTGCCCCGGAGGGCCTCGTGCAAGGGGCGGAGGAGCTGGGCGACGTGGGGCACGAAGCGGTGATAAAAATTTACCATGCCCAGGAACTCCTGGAGCCCCTTGATCGTGCGGGGCCACGGGAAATCCCTGACCGCCTCCACCTTGGCCGGTAAAGGGACGGCCCCGTGCCTGGTGATGCGGTGCCCCAAGAAGTCGATGGTGGCGACGCTGAAACGGCACTTGGCGGGGTTGATGATTAGGCCATGCTGGCCCAGGCGTTCGAAAAGCATGCGGAGGTGGAGCAGGTGCTCCTCCCGGGACGCGCTCGTGACTAGGATGTCGTCCAGGTAGACAAAAAGGAAAGGCAAGTCGCGCAAGACGCTGTCCATAAGCCGTTGGAACGCCTGGGCCGCATTCTTCAACCCGAAGGGCATTCTCAGGAACTCGAAGAGGCCGAAAGGGGTGATGACGGCCGTCTTCGGGACATCGTCCGGTTGGACGGGGACCTGGTGGTAGCCCCGGATGAGGTCCACCTTGGAAAACACGGTCGTGTTTGCCAACCGGGCGGAAAGGTCCTGGATATGCGTGATCGGGTAGCGGTCGGGCGTGGTGGCATCGTTGAGCCGGCGGTAGTCACCACACGGCCACCATCCGCCGCCATCCGCCGCCGGGCTTGGGCACAATGTGCAGAGGAGAAGCCCATGCGCTGTTGGAGCGCCGTACGATGCCCAGCCGCTCCAGCGTGGCGAACTTCACTTTCGCCACGGCGAGCTTCGTGGGGTCGCGGCGGCGTACCCGGGCGTAGACCCGTGGCCTGACCGTGGGGATATGGTGCTCCACCCCATGTTTGATGGCCACCGCTGAAAAGGTGGGCTGCGTGAGGGCCGGGAAACTGGCGAGGAGGCGGGTAAACTCGTCCGCTGCCGGAAGCGTACAAACTAACCTCGCTGGGACGGAACCTTTCAGCAAGCCTCTTGGCAAGCCACTCGGTGAGCCGCTCAGCGAGCTGCTCAATGAGCCGCTCAGCGAACAAGTGAGCGAGCTGAAGGTCTCGGCCTGGACGAGATGTCGACGCTTAACGTCGACCAACAGCCGATGCGCACAAAGGAAGTCCGCACCGAGCAGGGCCATGGGCACGCTGGCGGTGACGAAAGACCATTGGAAGCGCTGCCCTCCGAACCGCAGTGAGAGGCAACGCTTCCTGAATGTGCGGATGGGTGTGCCGTTGGCAGCAAGCAAAGCGGGGCCCCGGCCCGCGGCTTGCTTGTCGGACGCGGAGGCAGGGAGGACGCTTACCTGCGCTCCCGTGTCGCAAAGAAAACGACGACCGGATGAGGTGTCCATGATGAACAGGAGGCTGCCGGAATGGCCGACGCTCATGGCTGCAAGTGAGCGCCGGCCCGGTCGTTTCCCGACCCGTCAAAAGAACACGGCGGGCGGCACGTTCTAGCCTGGCGGCCAAACCTGGCATGATACTAGCACCAGGTTTGCGCCGGTGGCCACCGCGGCGGCCGTGCCGGTGGCGGTGGTGGTGGCGGCAGCGGTTGTGGGCGGGGAGTAGCAGCGGCCACGAGGGAAGCAGGGGGCGCTGTAGCCTCCGCACCGGGATCCACTACGGCAGCATCGTACACCGACCGCGTGTCGCAGGCCGCAAAAAACTTGTCGGCCTCTCCGGCCAGGGCACGGGGTTCCGTTATTTTGGAACCGGCCAGCACGAGGCGCACCTGTACAGGTAGCTGGCGGAGGAAAAGTGCTCGGAACAAGAAATCCGGGCGCTGGTCTCCAAGCAGGGACAGCATAAAATCCATCCTAACGGATGGTCATGTGTCGCCGAGGGCGGGAAAGTCCAGGAGGTGGTCGGCGCGTTCGACCTCCGTGAGCCCGAACCTGGCGAGGAGGAGACGTTTGAGCACCTCGTACTTGTGGTCGCCCAGCGGGCGCCGAAGGATGGACATGACGCGGGCGGCAGTGCCGGGCCCGAGGGCGGCGACCACGTGGTAGTACCTGGTCTCGTCCGCCGTGATGCCCCGGAGTTGGAATTGAGCTTCGGCCTGCACAAACCAAACGTCGGCTTGCGCTTCCCAGAACTCCGGGAGTTTGATGGCGACGGCGTTGGTAGCCATTGGCGCGTTCGGGGGTCAGCGACGGCTGAACCAGTCGGGGTCACCAGTGTGGTGCTGTGCACACACGACTCGATTGCCAGAGAGGTAGGCCACAACACGTGGATACAAACGAAAGTACATTATTACAAGCTCGCACATCAGCACTGGGCGGGCTCGACCTCCGAGCCCGCATATATGTCCCGAGGCCATGCCTTGCCCCCGGGCGTGGCTGGTCGGCTGAAAGGCGGGGCATGTATTCCAGTTCCACGCCTGGCCGCTCGCGCCACCCACTGGTGCGTGGAATTATTGATCGTTGTGCCCGCCACAATAGTCTACTAGTGTGCCAAATTTGGTGCTTTCCTCACAAAATGCACAATTGTTATGCTATATTTAGCTTAGCTGCCGGACTACAAGGGCAATCATCCCACCAACTTTCATCCAAATCCGTTCAGAACTTTTCCAGATATCTTGTTCACAAACACACGAACACACACACACATGGACACGATCGAATGCATTACTCCCCGTTGATTCATGGCCTTTGGTGGAGCTCAATTCTAGCTCCCGCCAATTTTAGAGTTTATTTTGTCAGGAAAATATCTCTTTTTGGCGGCTCTCTTGGGAAGTGAGGACATCTCTTGTGCTACTTGGTTGTGGATACTACTTTATCACTTGAATTTTTCACCATACTTTTCACCATATCACTTGCATTTGTCTCTGAGGCCTTGGATTTTTTTTACTGAGTCACATGACAATGTTACACGTGGTACTGAGCAAATTGCAATGCAAAAAATAAATAAATAATTTACATCTAAAAGTCATAAACGTGATGCTACGCCTTTCCGAAAATGTACTTCGACATGCTATTGGGATGCTTGAGACAGGAAGGCATTTTTGTGTTCATACAGAACACCATACAGTCACTCTGGAGACGTTATCAACAACATTAGAGACTGTCCATGGTCTGGGCGACAACGTGTGACGTCACGTCATAGCGGCCGGATAACCATATCTGGTTGGTGCCCCAGGAATCAGTTCCAGACAGCAAGTTCGACAGCAAGCAGCATCTCTGCCTTGTGACCAATCAGTGCTAGAACTGTCAGGAATCAGTCACGCGAGCATAACATGTGACAAGGATGACCAGCAGCACGTCTGATTTTGTTACCACGTGACATGCGTGGCTAGCTTGGTGTAGACAACGTCTGAGGTTCAGGAGACAACATTGGGCTGCTATCCTCTCTACAGATGATTGAGGTTCCATCTTGACAGTGATGGCCGGTGTCGCATTATTGACGGAAAGGGAAACGTTAGGCGCGATGTTATGCGGAGGCATCGCCGCACATCACAGAACCCACCTGGAGGTCATTAATTGCAATTTGACAGGTATTCGGTACCAAGATGAAGTTCTCCATCCTTACACTGTGTTCATATGTTGTGCTCGTATGTTGTGTTCGAACTTTGTGTTCATACGTTGTGTTCATACATACGTATGTATATTGTTATGGACGCGGCTAGGATGTTGTTTGCCGAGCGGATGGCCGCCACGCCCGAACAGTTACCCCGACTAACCCGATTCCTGAACGTTGGCCAAAATCGCGCCACAGATATTCAATATGGAAAAGACAAAGGCGACCCGGATGTGAAGAAGAAGAAGGAGACAAAAAGGTTTGAAATACGATTATTATTTATTACTATTTACAGGATTGAAAGAAACCAAGGAAGAAGGAAAGATAAGAAAATAAAGCAGAAAGAGGGACGGACCAGAAAGACACAGTAAAAATACTAGCTTAACTAAACAGGCTCAATTAACCCAGGGACAAGACACACAGAACAAACTCACGTACACGAATGGGGAAATTGCAGGCAGGAATGACAGGAGGTGGGTGGCTGGAGGGGGAGGAAGGCATGGAGCTGGCTGGAGCTTGATCCCGCACGGGACGTCGGGCTGGACCTCGACGGCCGCCGATGCCACCGATCCTGTGGTGTGCGCGGGGTAACGGGTCGGAGCTGCCTGGTGGAGCCAACGCTGCTGGTGGGGGGTCTGGCGTGACGGGTTCTCTCTCAGGACGTTCCTCTCTTGCTTCGCCCTCGTGCGCACTTCTTTCCTCTCTCTTAGTCCAACCCAGTCCAACAACTTCTAGGCTTTCGCGCGTGCTCTTTATAGCGCCTCAGGCGATCAAGCCGCTGGTGTCCAGGACACGCCCATCGGTGAGCTCGCCTCGGCCCTGAATGGTCGGCACGGCCCTCTGGCTCCGCCCTTGATGACGATGGGCGGGCACGCCCAGGAGTCGGCAGCTCCTCCCGCTTCTTCTCCGAGCCGACCTCGTGGCGAATGGAGTCGCGGAGGGAACAGTTGGCAATTGTTGGAAGGGGAATGTGAAGGGAATCTACTCTTATTTCACTTGGTGCAATGGAGTATTTAAATTAATGGAAGACACAGCCTTACACTAATACACATAATAAGGATATAACTACTGTACAGGGATATATGGTGTCCTTCGTGTATGTTTTATGGAATTAATTACGGGAACGCCCTTTGACCTTTATACACAGACTGGAGGCAGGAGGGTCCAGAATAAAGCAATAATAAAAAAAAAAAAACACAATTCTCATATCCACAACAATATATATCAGCAGTATTGGAGACGCACGAGTAAAACTCAGCAGTATTGGAGACGCACTCATATCATATACAGTATATATATATATATATCTCTATATCTATCTCTATATTTATATCTATCTCTCTATATCTATCTCTATATCTATCTCTATATCTATATCTATCTCTATATCTGTCTCTATATCTATCTCTATATCTATCTCTATAATCTATATCTCTATCTCTATAATCTCTATCTCTATATCTATATCTATATCTATCTCTATATTTATATCTATCTCTCTATATCTATCTCTATATCTATCTCTATATCTATCTCTATATCTATATCTATATCTATATCTATATCTATCTCTCTATATCTATCTCTATATCTATCTCTATATCTATCTCTATAATCTATATCTCTATCTCTATAATCTCTATCTCTATATCTATATCTATAATCTATATCTCTATCTCTATAATCTCTATCTCTATATCTATCTCTATCTCTCTATATCTATCTCTATATCTATATCTAACTCTCCATATCTATCTCTATATCTATCTCTATATCTATCTCTATATCAATCTCTATATCTATAATCTATCTCTCTTTATCTATCTCTATATCTATCTCTATATCTATCTCTATATCTATCTCTATATCTGTATCTATCTCTCAAAATCTATCTCTATATCTATCTCTATATCTATCTCTATATCTATCTCTTTATATATATATATATATATATATATCTATATCTCTATATCTACCTCTATATCTATCTCTATATCTACATCTATCTCTATATCTATATCTATCTCTATATCTATCTCTATATCTCTATATCTATCTCTATATCTATATCTCTATATCTATCTCTATATCTATATCTACCTCTATATCTATCTCTCTCTATATATATATATATCTATATCTCTATATCTACCTCTATATCTATCTCTATATCTACATCTATCTCTATCTCCATATCTATCTCTATATCTCTATCTATCTCTATATCTATATCGATCTCTATATCTATATCTCTATATCTATCTCTATATCTATCTCTATATCTCTATATCTATCTCTATATCTATATCTATATCTATCTCTATATCTATCTCTCTATATCTATCTCTATATCTATATCTCTACATCTATATCTATCTCTATATCTATCTCTCTATATCTATATCTATCTCTATATCTATCTCTCTATATCTATCTCTATATCTATCTCTATATCTATATCTATCTCTATATCTATCTCTCTATATCTATAGCTATCTCTATATCTTTATCTCTATATCTATCTCTATATCTATATCTCTACATCTATATCTATCTCTATATCTATCTCTCTATATCTATATCTATCTCTATATCTATATCTCTATATCTATCTCTATATCTATATCTATATCTCTATATCTATATCTATCTCTATATATATCTCGATATCTCTATATCTATCTCTATATCTATCTCTATATCTATCTCTATATATCTATATCTCTATATCTATCTCTATATCTATCTATTTATATTTATCTCTATATCTATCTCTATATCGTTCTCTTTATCTATCTCTATATCTATCTCTTTATCTATCTCTATATATTTATCTCTATATCTATCTCTTTATCTATCTCTATATCTATCTCTTTATCTATCTCTATATCTATCTCTTTATCTATCTCTATATATATCTCTATATATCTATATCTATATCTATCTCTATATCTATATCTCTATATCTATCTCTATATCTATATCTATATCTCTATATCTATATCTATCTCTATATATATCTCGATATCTCTATATCTATCTCTATATCTATCTCTATATCTATCTCTATATATCTATATCTCTATATCTATCTCTATATCTATCTATTTATATTTATCTCTATATCTATCTCTATATCGTTCTCTTTATCTATCTCTATATCTATCTCTTTATCTATCTCTATATATTTATCTCTATATCTATCTCTTTATCTATCTCTATATCTATCTCTTTATCTATCTCTATATCTATCTCTTTATCTATCTCTATATATATCTCTATATATCTATGTCCATATCTATCTCTTTATCTATCTCTGTATCTATATCTATCTCTCTTTATCTATCTCTATATCTATCTCTATGTATTTATCTCTATATCTATCTCTATATCGTTCTCTATATCGATATCTACCTCTATCTCTATATATTTATCTCTATATCTGTCTCTTTATCTATCTCTATATCTATCTCTTTATCTATCTCTATATCTATCTCTTTATCTATCTCTATATCTATCTCTATATCTATCTCTATATCTATTTCTTTATATATATATATCTATATCTCTATATCTACCTCTATATCTATCTCTATATCTACATCTATCTCTATATCTATATCTCTATATCTATATCTATCTCTATATCTATCTCTATATCTATATCTCTATATCTATCTCTATATCTACATCTCTATATCTATCTCTATATCTATCTCTCTATCTATATCTTTCTCTATCTCTATATCTATCTCTATATCTATCTCTTTATATATATATCTATATCTCTATATCTACCTCTATATCTATCTCTATATCTACATCTATCTCTATATCTATATCTCTATATCTATATCTATCTCTATATCTATCTCTATATCTCTATCTCTATATCTATATCTCTATATCTATCTCTATATCTATATCTATCTCTATATCTATATATATCTCTATATCTATATCTACCTCTATATCTATCTCTATATCTATCTCTATATATATATATATCTATATCTCTATATCTACCTCTATATCTATCTCTATATCTACATCTATCTCTATCTCCATATCTATCTCTATATCTCTATCTATCTCTATATCTATATCGATCTCTATATCTATATCTCTATCTCTATATCTATCTCTATATCTATATCTATATCTATCTCTATATCTATCTCTCTATATCTATCTCTATATCTATATCTCTACATCTATATCTATCTCTCTATATCTATATCTATCTCTATATCTATCTCTCTATATCTATCTCTATATCTATATCTCTACATCTATATCTATCTCTATCTCTCTATATCTATATCTATCTCTATATCTTTATCTCTATATCTATCTCTATATCTATATCTCTACATCTATATCTATCTCTATATCTATCTCTCTATATCTATCTCTATATCTATATCTATATCTATATCTATATCTCTATATCTATATCTATCTCTATATCTATCTCGATATCTCTATATCTATCTCTATATCTATCTCTATATATCTATATCTCTATATCTATATCTCTATATCTATCTCTATATATTTATCTCTATATCTATCTCTATATCGTTCTCTTTATCTATCTCTATATCTATCTCTTTATCTATCTCTATATCTATCTCTATATATCTATCTCTATATATTTATCTCTTTATCTATCTCTATATCTATCTCCTTATCTATCTCTATATCTATCTCTTTATCTATCTCTATATCTATCTCTATATATCTATCTCCATATCTATCTCTTTATCTATCTATATATCTATATCTATCTCTCTTTATCTATCTCTATATCTATCTCTATATCTATCTCTTTATCTATCTCTATATCTATGTCTTTATCTATCTCTTTATCTATCTCTATATCTATCTCTTTATCTATCTCTTTATCTATCTCTATATCTATCTCTTTATCTATCTCTTTATCTATCTCTATATCTATCTCTTTATCTATCTCTTTATCTATCTCTATATCTATCTCTTTATCTATCTCTATATCTATCTCTTTATCTATCTCTTTATCTATCTCTATATCTATCTCTATATCTATCTCTATATATTTATCTCTATATCTATCTCCATATCTATCTCTTTATCTCTCTCTATCTTTATATCTATCTCTCTTTATCTACCTCTATATCTATCTCTATATCTATCTCTATATCTATCTCTTTATCTATATCTATCTCTATATCTATCTCTATATCTATCTCTATATCTATCTCTATATCTATCTCTATATCTATCTCTATATCTATCTCTGTATCTATCTCTATATCTATATCTATATCTATCTCTATATCTATCTCTATATCTATATCTATCTCTATATCTATATCTATCTCTATATCTATCTCTATATCTATCTCTATATCTATCTCTATATCTATATCTATCTCTTTATCAATCTCTATATATTTATCTCTATATCTATCTCTATATCTATCTCTATATCTATCTCTTTATCTATCTCTATATCTATCTCTTTATCTATCTCTATATCTATCTCTATATATCTATCTCTATATCTATCTCTATATCTATCTCTTTATCTATCTCTATATCTATCTCTATATATCTATCTCTATATCTATCTCCATATCTATCTCTTTATCTATCTCTATATCTATCTCTCTTTATCTATCTCTATATCTATCTCTAGATATATATCTCTATATCTATCTCTTTATCTATCTCTATATCTATCTCTTTATCTATCTCTATATCTATCTCTTTATCTATCTCTATATCTATCTCTTTATCTATCTCTATATCTATCTCTTTATCTATCTCTATATCTATCTCTTTATCTATCTCTTTATCTATCTCTATATCTATCTCTGTATCTATCTCTTTATCTATCTCTTTATTTATCTCTTTATCTATCTCTATATCTATCTCTTTATCTATCTCTATATCTATCTCTATATCTATCTCTATATCTATCTCTTTATCTATCTCTATATCTATCTCTATATCTATCTCTTTATCTATCTCTTTATCTATGTCTTTATCTATCTCTATATCTATCTCTATCTCTTTATCTATCTCTATATCTATCTCTTTATCTATCTCTTTATCTATCTCTATATCTATCTCTATATATTTAGCTCTATATCTATCTCCATATCTATCTCTTTATCTATCTCTATATCTATCTCTATATCTATCTCTCTTTATCTATCTCTATATCTATATCTATATCTATCTCTTTATCTATCTCTATATCTATCTCTATATCTATCTCTATATCTATAACTATCTCTATATCTATCTCTATATCTATCTCTATATCTATCTCTATATCTATATCTATCTCTGTATCTATCTCTATATCTATCTCTATATCTATCTCTATATCTATCTCGAAATCTATATCTATCTCTATATCTATCTCGAAATCTATCTCTATATCTATATATATCTCTATATCTATCTCTATATCTATCTCTCTTTATCTATCTCTTTATCTATCTCTATATCTATCTTTATATCTATCTCTTTATCTATCTCTATATCTATCTCTTTATCTATCTCTATATCTATCTCTATATCTATCTCTTTATCTATCTCTTTATCTATGTCTTTATCTATCTCTATATCTATCTCTATCTCTTTATCTATCTCTATATCTATCTCTTTATCTATCTCTTTATCTATCTCTATATCTATCTCTATATGTTTATCTCTATATCTATCTCCATATCTATCTCTTTATCTATCTCTATATCTATCTCTATATCTATCTCTCTTTATCTATCTCTATATCTATCTCTTTATCTATCTCTATATCTATCTCTATATCTATCTCTATATCTATAACTATCTCTATATCTATCTCTATATCTATCTCTATATCTATCTCTATATCTATATCTATCTCTGTATCTATCTCTATATCTATCTCTATATCTATCTCTATATCTATCTCGAAATCTATATCTATCTCTATATCTATCTCAAAATCTATCTCTATATCTATATATATCTCTATATCTATCTCTATATCTATCTCTATATCTATCTCTATATCTATCTCTCTTTATCTACCTCTATATCTATCTCTATATCTATCTCTATATCTATCTCTCTTTATCTATCTCTATATCTATCTCTATATCTATCTCTATATCTATCTCTCTTTATCTATCTCTATATCTATCTCTATATCTATCTCTTTATCTATCTCTATAGCTATCTCTATATCTATCTCTATATCTATAACTATCTCTATATCTATCTCTATATCTATCTCTATATCTATATCTATCTCTGTATCTATCTCTATATCTATCTCTATATCTATCTCTATATCTATCTCGAAATCTATATCTATCTCTATATCTATCTCGAAATCTATCTCTATATCTATATATATCTCTATATCTATCTCTATATCTATCTCTATATCTATCTCTCTTTATCTATCTCTTTATCTATCTCTTTATCTATCTCTATATCTATCTCTATATCTGTATCTATCTCTATATCTATATCTCCATCTCTATAAATCTATATCTCTATCTCTATATAATCTCTATCTCTATATTATCTATATCTCTACATAATCTATATCTCTATCTCTATATAATCTATATCTCTATCTCTATATAATCCATATCTCTATCTCTATATAATCTATATCTCTATCTCTATATAATCTATATCTCTATCTCTATATAATCTATATCTCTATCTCTATATAATCGATATCTCTATCTCTATATAATCTATATCTCTATCTCTATATAATCTATATCTCCATCTATATATAGCTATCTCTATCTCTATATATATCTATATCTCCATCTCTATAAATCTATATCTCTATCTAATCTATATCTCTATATATCTATATCTATATCTATATATAGCTATCTCTATCTCTATATATATCTATATCTCTATCTCTATATAATCTATATCTCTATATATCTATATCTCTATCTATATATAGCTATCTCTATCTCCATCTCTATATATATCTATATCTCTATCTCTATATAATCTATATCTCGATATATCTATATCTCTATCTATATATAGCTATCTCTATCTCTATATATATCTATATCTCTATCTCAATCTTGCTATCTCTATCTATATCTCCATCACTATCTCGATATTTCTACAGTGCATTCAGAAAGTATTCAGCCCCTTCACTTTTTTCACATTTTGTCATGTTGCACCCTTAGGCTGAAATCGTTTAAATTCATTTTTTCCCTCATCAATCTACACCCAATACCCCATAATGACAAAGAGAAAACAGGATTTTAGAAAGTTTTGCAAATTTATTAAAAAGAAAAAACTGAAATATCACATTGATATAAGTATTCAGACCCTTTGCTATGACACTTGAAATTTAGCTCAGGTTCCTCCCATTTCTCTTGATCATCTTTGAGATGTTTCTACACCTTGATTGGAGTCCACCTGTGGTAAATTCAATTGATTGGACATGATTTGGAAAGGCACACACCTGTCTATATAAGGTCTCACAGCTGACAATGCATATCAGAGCAAAAACCAAGCCATGAGGTCGAAGGAGCTGCCTGCAGAGCTCAGAAAGGATTGTGTCGAGGCACAGATCTGGGGAAGCCTACAAAAAAATGTCTGCTGCATTGAAGGTTCCCATAGTGGGGCGGCTTAGCCCAAATATTCAAAAGAATTGTGCATTTTGTGAAACAAGCACCAAATTTGGCACAAATGTACATTAATATGTTGCGAACATTTTCAGATATTGGGCCACTTGAAATTCCGTAATTTTTTTTTTCAAATTTTTTCAAATTTCGTAATTTCAAATTTTTCGGGTGACACCGTCACAATTTCGGTCTTCGAGGCCGGCCGATAGGCAAAGTGTGACCGGAAGGGACGAGGTTCTCCTGACCACGTGGCCCTCGATCTGGGAAGCGAGAGGCGTTCCATTAGTGGACGCGCCCCTCACGCCCGACTTTTGGGCGGCCCGGGCAGGCCGTTTGTTTTGACGTTCCGTGACAGGCCCCGCACCTCCACCTCCGGGCCGACCGGAAGCTTGTGCTGAGTACATCATACCTGAACAACTCAGTGAGGCAGAACACAGCAGTGCACACCAGGGTGACCCCTTCAGTGCATAAACCAATTAACCTGTCCACTGCAGGACATATAGAAATGAAGTTATTTTCTGCATATAATAATAATATAAGTTCAGTTCTATATAACAATTTCTGTTATCACCACTACCACTACAACTAGCACTACTACAAGCTTTGTCTGGAATTTTGTGGACCCAACAGACAAACAGACATACAGACAAGCTGGGATCAAAACATTACCTCCTTCCACCATTGAGTGTAGAGGTAAACATCATGGAAATTATATCATGCCCTAGATTTAATTCATGCTTACCCGTGTATTTGCTTCACTGGTTCACAAGGTCTTTTGCATACATGTAATTCAGACTCTCGTCTTCATTGCTGACCACACAATGTTCGCAACATATTAATGTACATTTGTGCCAAATTTGGTGCTTGTATCACAAAATGCACAATTCTTTTGAATATTTGGGCTAAGCCGCCCCACTATATCGGCCGGCCTCGAAGACCGAAATTGTGACGGTGTCACCCGAAAAATTTGAAATTACGAAATTTGAAAAAATTTGAAAAAAAAAATTACGGAATTTCAAGTGGCCCAATATCTGAAAATGTTCGCAACATATTAATGTACATTTGTGCCAAATTTGGTGCTTGTATCACAAAATGCACAACAGGTTTGCTATGCTGCTACACTACCAAGAGCTCAGTGGCCTCAATAATTCTTAAATGGAAGAAGTTTGGAACAACCAGGACTCTTCCTAGAGCTGGCCGCCTGGCCAAACTGAGCAATTGGGGAAGAAGGGCATTGGTAAGAGAGGTGACCAAGAACCCGATGGACACTCTGGCTGAGCTCCAGAGATCCTGTGTGGAGATGGGAGAAACTTCCAGAAGGACAACCATCACTGCAACACTCCTGATCTGGGCTTTATGGCAGAGTGGCCAGACGGAAGCTTCTCCTCAGTGAAAGACACATGAAAGCCCACAGGATCTTGTTTCTCACAGTCTGAGAGTCCTTCAGGTGCTTTTTTGAAAACTCCAAGAGGACTTTCATGTGTCATGTATGGGAAGGGGAGGGGGGGAAGGGGAGGGGAAGGGGGAGAGAGGGGAGGTAGGGGAGGGATGGGGGCATGGGGAGACAGGGGGGAAGGGGGAGAGAGGGGAGATGGACAGGGGGGGAGGGGGGCAGGGGAGAGGGGGGAAGGGGGAGAGAGGGGAGGTAGGGGATAGGGTGGGGGCATGGGGGGGGGAGGGGGGGAAAGGGAGGGGGGTGGAGGAAGGCAAGAGAGGAAGGGGGTTCATATATATGCTGGTGGGTGAATGCGGCGTTCATCACGTTTCTGAGTTAAGTGTGATGCCGATCAGGAAGAAGAAGAAGCCGTCCTACCAACTTCGTACACTTCCGGAATGGTTTGATTTATTTGTATTTAAATGTCTGGTGATTGTTTTGTATTTATTTATGCGAATGTGCACTTGTATATAACTGTCATTAATTTTAAAAAGCTTAGGCACTATCGAACGATTTTTTTTTTTAACTCCAAAAAAACGATCTTTCTTTTCTTCCAAAAAACATTTTTGTGGGGCCTAAAACACTCCAAGGCACTCACTGATGAACCTCTGAAAGTTTGATAAAGATCCGTTCAGCCATCTCTGAGAAAAATGGCGACACCCAGACAGACACACACACACACACACACACACACACACACACACACACACACACACACACACACACACACACACACATCTCTCTTATATAGTATATGACAAGATTATGACCGTGTTATCACGTTATGGTAAAATGGTGTCCAGGATCTCTACAATTCCTCTTGGCTGTCGGAATGAACGTGTTAAACACGTAATGAGTTTCAGAAGGCAGGTGCACATGGTCCTACCAGACCACAGGGACGATACGGGCCTCAATATATCGTTTAAAATAAACTTCGAGGACACGAACTACCAGGTGTACGCATCGTCCGCCACCTTAACGTGTCTTCACTGCGGAGCGTTCGGGCATTTAAAACGGTTTTGTCCCAAAGCCTCGTGTGTCAGGTGTAGAAAAAAAAGGTCACACTGATGCGGTGTGCAAGGAGCAGGTTACCGTTACTCCACGAATTTACATTCGAATTAGGAAGGAGGTTACCGGTACTCCACAAATTAACATTCTTTCATTCTCTCTTTCACGAGCCTCGATCTTGTATACAAAAAAAAAAAAAAAAAAAAAAACATTCCTATTGGGAAGGAGGTTAACGTTACTCCACAAATTAATATTCCTATTAGGAAGGAGGTTACCGTTGCTCCACGAATTAACATTCCCATTAGGAATGAGGTTACCCGTACACGAATTAGCATTCCCATTAGGAAGGAGGTTACCAGTACTCCACGAATTAACATTCCTATTAGGAAGGAGGTTACCGGTACTCCACGAATTAACATTCCCATTAGGAATGAGGTTACCCGTACACGAATTAGCATTCCCATTAGGAAGGAGGTTACCAGTACTCCACGAATTAACATTCCTATTAGGAAGGAGGTTACCAGTACTCCACGAATTAACATTCCTATTAGGAAGGAGGTTACCAGTACTCCACGAATTAACATTCCTATTAGGAAGGAGGTTACTGGTACTCCACGAATTAACATTCCCATCAGGAATGAGGTTATCCGTACTCCACGAATTAACATTCCCATTAGGAAGGAGGTTACCGGTACTCCACGAATTAACATTCCCATTCGGAAGGAGGTTAACGTTACTCCACGAATTTACATTCGAATTAGGAAGGAGGTTACCGTTACTCCACAAATTAACATTCTTTCATTCTCTCTTTCACGAGCCTCGATCTTGTATACAAAAAAAACAAACAAAAAAAAACATTCCTATTGGGAAGGAGGTTAACGTTACTCCACAAATTAATATTCCTATTAGGAAGGAGGTTACCGTTGCTCCACGAATTAACATTCCCATTAGGAATGAGGTTACCCGTACACGAATTAGCATTCCCATTAGGAAGGAGGTTACCAGTACTCCACGAATTAACATTCCTATTAGGAAGGAGGTTACCGGTACTCCACGAATTAACATTCCTATTAGGAAGGAGGTTACTGGTACTCCACGAATTAACATTCCCATCAGGAATGAGGTTATCCGTACTCCACGAATTAACATTCCCATTAGGAAGGAGGTTACCGGTACTCCACGAATTAACATTCCCATTCGGAAGGAGGTTAACGTTACTCCACGAATTAACATTCCTTTTGGGAAGGAGGTTACTGGTACTCCACAAATTAACATTCCTATTGGGAAGGAGGTTAACGTTACTCCACAAATTAACATTCCTATTGGGAAGAAGGTTAACGTTACTACGCCGCTTAATGTTTTCCAACGAGGAGGAGGTTAACGTTACTCCACAAATTAAGATTTCTAACGAGGAGGAGGTTACCGGTATTCCACAAATTAATATTTCTAACGAGGAGGAGGTTAACGTTACTCCAATTAATATTTCTAACGAGGAGGAGGTTACCAGTATTCCACAAATTAATATTTCTAACGAGGAGGTTAACGTAACTCCAATTAATATTCCTAATGAGGAGGAGGTTAACATTACTCCACAAATTAATATTCCTAACTTTGAGGAGGTTACCGTTACTCCACAAATTAATATTCCTAACGAGGAGGAGGATAACGTTACTCCACAAATTAATATTCCTAACTATGAAGAAGTTAACGTTACCCCACAAATTAATATTCCTAACGAGGATGTTACCATTACTCCACAAATTAATACTCCTAACGAGGAGGAGGTTAACGTTACTCCACAAATTAATATTCCTAACGAGGAGGTTACCGTTACTCCACAAATTAATACTCCTAAAGAGGAGGTTAACGTTACTCCACAAATTAATATTCCTAACGAGGAGGTTACCGTTACTCCACAAATTAATACTCCTAAAGAGGAGGTTAACGTTACTCCACAAATTAATATTTCTAACGAGGAGGAGGTTAACATTATTCCACAAATTAATATGTCGAACGAGGAGGAGGTTAACGTTATTCCACAAATTAATATTTCTAACAAGGAGGAGGCTAACGTTACTCCACCAATTAATATTCCCAATGAGGAGGAGGTTACCGGTACGCCACAAATTAATATTCCAAAGGAGGAGGTTAACGTTACTCCACAAATTAATATTCCTAACTATGAGGAGGTTAACGTTACTCCACAAATTAATATTCCTAACTATGAGAAGGTTAAGGTTACTCCACAAATTAATATTCCTAACTTCAAGGAGGTTAACGTTACTCCACAAATTAATATTCCTAACTTCAAGGAGGTTAACGTTACTCCACAAATTAATATTCCTAACTACAAGGACGTTAATGTTACTCCACAAATTAATATTCCTAACTATGAGGAGGTTAACGTTACTCCACAAATTAATATTCCTAACTATGAGAAGGTTAAGGTTACTCCACAAATTAATATTCCTAACTTCAAGGAGGTTAACGTTACCCCACAAATTAATATTCCTAACTTCAAGGAGGTTAACGTTACTCCACAAATTAATATTCCTAACTACAAGGACGTTAATGTTACTCCACAAATTAATATTCCTAACTGCAAGGAGGTTAACGTTACTCCACAAATTAATATTCCTAACTGCAAGGAGGTTAACGTTACTCCACAAATTAATATTCCCAACGAGGAGGTTAACGTTACTCCACAAATTAATATTCCCAACGAGGAGGTTAACGTTACTCCACAAATTAATATTCCCAACGAGGAGGTTACTGTGTTAGGGTTGCTATGAAAACCGAATCTAAATTGGTGACGAGTAAACGAAGAGCACCTGATGAGTCGTTAACACCAGGTGCTGTTAAAAAGGTTGTGCTCGATGTGCACACCTTCCATGCAGAAACTCTTCAGGATACTCCTGAAATCTCAGTGCAAAACGTGGACAAATAAATGAAACGGAACACCTGGAGAAGTGTGACGGGAATCAAATGGTACAGCATGAGGGTGATGAGGTAAATATGGCTGAGAGTGAGTCAGTGAATG
This sequence comes from Myxine glutinosa, assembly GCF_964187855.1. Lineage (NCBI taxonomy): Eukaryota > Metazoa > Chordata > Myxini > Myxiniformes > Myxinidae > Myxine > Myxine glutinosa. The sequence continues at coordinate 13,271,834 of NC_136264.1, forward strand.
ATTCGTCATTGAACCGACCACATGAAGGTGATCAAACTATGGTCCAACATAATTATACCCATTTAACAAATGAGGGTGTAAACGCAAATCCACAGGAGTGTGGAAACACAGATTTGACTCCATTTGAGGAAAGTCGTAGTCAGGCTGCCGATGTTTCCCAAACCCAACACCATGGGGACCCCCAGGCCCTGGCATACTTGTTCATAAAACAGGAATGGCTGAGGGTATTGACCCAGACCCCTTTGGGGCAATGTCTGACTTATCGGAATCCGAGGAGGAGGTGGATGTGACGGTTGTATCACAATCGATGGTAGATCAGCCCCGAGTCCCTCCTCATCTTGTTCTCTCGTTTCTCAATGAAACACAGACAACGGAATGTTGCCATTGTTGATCATTTCCCCGACTTGGCTTCCTTTATTCAGGCTGCAAAACTGATCCTAAAAGAATCTGAGGAACTAAACCGAACAAAATCACAGTTCCATCGACTAAAGAAAGTAATAACAAAGGCAAAGTTTGAGTTTTCTCAGCTTCAGACAAAATTCACAAACAAATATGAAGACACTCACTCTTGCAACTCTTAATATAAATGGTGGCGGGGCGAATAACATCCGCCAGATCCAAGTAAATAGTTTATTCAAACGGAAACAAGTTGATGTGAGCTTACTGCAGGAAACTCATATTGAGAAGGTTGAACATGACAGGTGCAGCATTTTTAAAGGTAAATGCTTCTTCAGTGACATGTCGTCTGTATCTGCTGGAGTTGGGTTCTTGTTTAAACCAGGACTTGTACCTGACTCAAAACCAGGACTTGTACCTGACTCAAAACCAGGACTTGTACCTGACTCAAAACCAGGACTTGTACCTGACTCAAAACCAGGACTTGTACCTGACTCAAAACCAGGACTTGTACCTGACTCAAAACCAGGACTTGTACCTGACTCAAAACCAGGACTTGTACCTGACTCAAAACCAGGACTTGTACCTGACTCAAAACCAGGACTTGTACCTGACTCAAAACCAGTACTTGTACCTGACTCAAAACCAGGACTTGTACATGACTCAAAACCAGGACTTGTACCTGACTCAAAACCAGGACTTGTACCTGACTCAAAACCAGGACTTGTACCTGACTCAAAACCAGGACTTGTACCTGACTCTTGCCTCTTTCAGGAGGTGATAAAGGGCCGGTTTGCTTCCCTGGAACTGGTGATTAATAACATAAAATTTGTTATTTTTAATGTACATGCACCGAGTGAAAGTACTGACCATAAAACATTCTTTACTGTAGTGGTAAACCAATTAAAATTGTTTGACCTCAATCAGTGCATATGTATGGGGGGTGATTTTAATTGTACGTTTGAGCCCAAATTGGACAGAAACTCACCAGAACCACATCCCGAAGCCCATGGTGACCTCTCCCATTTCCTTTCCGTCATGGGTTTTCTTGATGTATGGCGCTTGATACACCCAAATGACCAACAGTACGCATGGTGTCGATGTTCCAATGGTCGTGTCCTTAGCGAGGCTTGACCGACGGTACATCACCCCACGTTTTAGGAATACGATAGTCTTCTCAAATATTGTCCCCTCTATCTTCTCCGACCACCACATGGTCACTATGGGCCTATCCTTTCCTCAGTTTAAGCATACTAGTGCCTATTGGAAATTTAACACTAGGCTTTTGGACGATGCCTTTTTTAAGGAAGCCTTTCGCAATCTATGGATAGCAGTCGTTGAAAAAAAAACCCATTTTACTTCCATTAACCTGTGGTGGGACAATATGAAAACCCATATAAGGCTGTTTTGCCAACAGTTTAATTCACATGTCACTCATGAAAGTCGAGTCACACTGGTTCGGCTAGAAACTGAAATTCTAAAACTGGAGAACAAACTGGCGAAACAAGAGAATGAGGCAAACTATAAGTTACTCCTTGAAAGAAAGACCCAACTTAGAGAACTATTGCAGGAGAATGCTGCAGGATTATCAGTTAAATTAAGAATAAAAAGTATTAAAGTATCAGATAGCCCGAGCAAATCCTTTTTTCACCTCGAATCCGAAACGAAGCCAGCTCGGTTTATTTGATCAGTTATGGACCCCAGTGAATGTGTAATTGCGAATTCTGATGGGGGTAAAAATACTATTAGAAAGTACTATTCAGAACTGTTTGCAAAAAAAGATGTTTGTGAGGATAAGATGATACTCTTTACCTCCCATCTCCCATCCCTGACTGAGACTCAACATCTGGAGCTGGATGTGCCGTTAACCCTTCCTGAATTAGAATGTGCTCTGGTTGAAATGGAATCTGGAAAAGCTCCAGGAATTGATGGCCTACCAGCCGAGTTTTACATGGAATTTTGGGACCTTTTAGGTCCAGAACTCTTAAATGTAATCCAAGAATCCCTGCGAACTGGTGCAATGCCATTAGGTCCAAGGAGAGCAGTGGTGAGTCTCCTCCCAAAGTCAGGAGATCTCTGGCAGATGGAGAATTGGAGACCAGTTTCAGTATTGTGCACCGACTACAAACTGTTTTGAAAAGTGATGGCAAATCGTTTGAAGAAGGTCATTGGTGAGTGGTGACCTGGTCCTACCCGATCAGACTTTCTGCATCCCCAGTCGATCCATTTTTGACAACATTTTTTTAGTTTGGGATTTAATGGACACTCACCATGATCAAAATTAGTTTGGAATAATTTTTGTAGACCTTGAAAAAGCCTTTGACAGCATTGATCACCATTGAAAGCCTTTGACAGATCACGTTTTTTTGTGGCGTGTTATGGAAGCATGTGGCTTTGGGGTTAATTTCAGAGCCTTCATATCTCCATTGTACACTGACATCTCTAGTGTAATTAAGATAAACAATGAACTCGTTTCCCCCATACAGGTTCAGAGAGGGGTACGGCAGGGTTGCCCAGTCTCAGGATTGCTTTTTGCATTAGCAATGGAACCATTACTTTGTACGCTCAGGGAGAATAAATATCATTGGCCTGACGTGTTTCCCAAGGAGTCCACCACTGACTATATCAGCGTATGCAGATGATGTGTGCGTCATAATCAGAAGCAAACAGGATATTGATGCTCTTCTTAAATCCTTGAGAACCTTTTTCCAGGATTCTTCCCTGAAAGTTAATTGGAGGAAAAGCAAAGTTATTTGGGTGCCTTATCTTAATAGTTGCCTCCCTGTCTCGACACATCTACCTACTCTTCCAGAAAACTTCGAATGGAAGGCAGATGGTATCGACTACCTTGGTGTGCCCCTCGGTTCCACACAATTTGTGAAAAAGAATTGGGAATGCTTGATTGGAGAAATAGAGCGGAGACTGAACCTGTGGAAAAGAGCCCTACCGCACCTTTCATTTAAGGGCCGTGTCTTAGTTGCCAATAACTTGGTTGCTGCAACTTTATGGCATCGATTTATTTGCCTATAGCCACCGGAAGTGCTGCTGAGAATGATCCAGGACAAATTTGTGGACTTTTTTTGGGTAGGCCATCATTGGCTGTGGCCAAACGTAATATGCCATACTTCATCTGAAGGAGGCCAAGGCCTTGTTCACGTGAAATCCCGCCTCATGGCCTTTCACTTGTGCTCCATTCAGCACCTTCTATATGTCGAGCACCTGCCAAACCACCCATTGGCCTTACCTGTCATATTTTGCAACAGGCGGGCAGACTCGGCTATGGTTGTGAAGTATTCCTGACTCACCTCAAGTATGTGGATACATCAACGCTCCCTATATTCTACCAGAGCCTTCTCAATGCCTAGAAAGGTCTTACAGTGAATCGCAAAGTGGACACATACGTCCCAGGGATGTTCGAAATTGAACCTCTGTTTTTCAACTCTCTCTTCCCTGATGTATTCAAGAGCCATGATTTGTGCCAACGCTTTATTGATGCAGGCATGAACAAAGTATGGCACCTACGGCCAAACTCTGGTGTAAGGTGGAAGACTGTGGAAGAAATTTCAAATACGATAGGAATTCGGTCCAAGAGGACAATCGGCTTAATAATGAGAAAAGTCGTACACAAAGGTCATCAGCTACGGTTATTATGGACTCAGAATACACATGGGCATCCCGATGGGTCATATTTCCCGAAACTGATTTTTGAGTGCCCCCCCAGAGAACTTCCACCTGTTAGCACAGAGACAAATGAATTATAAGCTACAAGCAGCAAGAGCCTGTATAAGTGTTGTGTATCTCTAATTCTCGGTGTTTCTCCATTAAGCGGAGTAGCACGCTGGAAGAGACTACTCCCTGTCGGGCCCCCCACTGAACCTGTATGGGAATCGATGTATTGTAAGCAAATCACCAAAAGAACAGGGGATCTCCAGTGGCGCATTGCCCGCTGGATCATCCCATGCAATACATATGTGAGGAATTTTGCCCCAATACCTGCATGCTGCCCCTTTTGCTCTGTAAATGAGGATGTATTTCATTTTTTTATTGGCTGTGAAAGACTTTTTCCATTATTTAACTGGTTAAACTGTGTCACACAAAATGAATTTCAGATTTACTTTTCGTTCCTAAATTTTTGGGTTCAAAAAGGAACGTCAACATGACAAAAAGTCCAGAAAGGAGAAGCGTAACGGTAAACCGCTTCACCAATGCAACGTCATGACGTTTTTCACTGCGCTTGTTTTTGAAAGGTTAAAACTTGAATTTAATTTTTCCAAGACCATGGCTGGACTTGATGTGTTTGTGGAAAAATGGTGTTTGAAAAATGTCTTTGAAGTTTGCCAAAATGAGTTGGTATTATCTCTTTCTTAAATAATCAAGTCTTTATATATTTTCATAGTATTGCTTTATTTTATGTTTTTGTAAAAATGAACTGTTTAATTGTTATACTCTCGTTGTTTTCTTGCTTTCATATTCTCTCCTATTTTGTTGGGATTTTTTATTTGTAAATTGTACAAACACACACTTTTATAATTTTGTAATAAAAGTCTCTCTCTTTCTTTCTTTCTCTTCTTCCTCTCTCTCTTCTTCCTCTGTCTCTTCTTCCTCTCTCTCTTCTTCCTCTCTCTCTTCTTCCTCTCTCTCTTCTTCCTCTCTCTCTCTTCTTCCTCTCTCTCTTCTTCCTCTCTCTCTTCTTCCTCTCTCTCTTCTTCCTCTCTCTCTTCTTCCTCTCTCTCTCTTCTTCCTCTCTCTCTTCTTCCTCTCTCTCTTCCACAGTCCCACTCTGTATTTAGCAATATCGGTGAAAAGCACAGGTTATTCGAGTTCATGATGACAATGATGTCAAGTGTCATTCTGAAAGTTGCTTACAGTAAATGAATACACATTTGCATATGAAATCAAATACATTTGGCACCATTCATCATGTATTGATGTATTGATGTATGGCACCCTCAATCCCCTCCCCTCCAACTCCTAAGGATTCTGCCACCCTTATGATACTCCAGAGCAGACAGGGAATTTTATAGACCTTTAAGGACCTTGTGATGACCCTTCGAGACCATGTCTCAGCTGGGTCAAAAATCCGTTAGTAATTTGCGTCTTTATAGCTAAGATCGCATAGTGCTGGTGGCTGGTTTGGTAACAAAATGGCGCCTATGACGCCATAGTCGAGTTGACCAGACTATATGTTTACGGCACTACAGTAGGGACTGGAAGAGATGGGGTGGGAGTCCAGAGGGAGCGAGGTTGGGGTGGGAGGAGGCAGTGGAATGTGTGGGTCGAGAGAGGGGAAGGGGTAGGAGGAGCGATCCAGCGTTGCCCGGCAACGACGGTACCCTTGTTAGTTGAATAAACAAACAATTACTCAACAGTTAACAACATGTGATAATCCACATGCATCCCCTAACTTTTCTCAAGAGTGGTGTTTCGTGTGCAGCCACCCGGCTGCTGGTTGCATCATTTTCAGTGGGCGCGTCTGCCGCTGATGCAATGCATTTCTAAAACCAGTTATCTGGTACTCGTTTTGCCGACCTCGGAAGGATGACAGGCTGAGTCAACCCGACCTGGCTTTAATTCAACGGATGCAAACTCAGGACCTTAGGATCCCAGGCCCGCAGCCCTAACCATTAGGCCAACACCAGGTATTTCTCAAGAGTGATAACAATTATCTCAAAATCCCCCTAAATACCAAAAAGTGGGGGTGGGTAAAGCTGGACAGCCAATCAAGGCATGTATCACATCGCTCACGAATTCTGACCGTTATCAAATGTTAAAATCATGAGTACATAAACAGATCAAACAAAACATCAACAGATCAACACCGAAACTTACCATTAACGTTTGGATCACTCTTGCATAGACACACCGGGGACTCCATCACATTGAATGGGGATTCCACATAACACATCACCCAGCTGGTTTATCAGGGCAATGTCCCCCTTTCCACTCCCTCTTCCTTCCTCCTCCCCCCCACCATCCCCTCCACCTGTCTCTCTACCCCACATGGCACGTGCCCACTATACTGATGCAAACTTAATTACATGCACACGGGATTACACCAAATATTTTAATGAGAGTGACTGATTGTTCCCTGATCTTATCTGAACATTTGGATTGTAATCCAATTGGGTGACATAAGTGTTTTGTTTGATCTGTTAATGTGTAATGGTTTTAAACTTGATAACGGTCAGAATTCGGGTCAGACTTTGCGAGCGTCGTATGTGCATTGATTGGCTGTCCAGCTTTGCCCACCCCCCACTTTTGGTACTTTGGCGGATTTTGAAATAATTTTCATCACTCTTGAGAAAGGTTAGCGGATGGGTGTGTGTGGCTTATCACATGTTGTCAACTGAAATGTTGCATAATTGCTTGCTTATTCAATTAAAGGTTGGAGAACTCACCATGGATTTTTTGATATATACATATCTATATACTGTATATATATATATTTGTGCAGCGTCTGTCCTGTGTTGTCACTGAACTACTTTCTCAAACCTTTGTGAAATCGTACCAAACTTCTGGTATGCACATATCTCTCCCGTCGGTATGTCCTACGGGTATTTAAAAAAAAAACAAATTGCAATTTTTTTTATTTTTTATTTTCGAATTTGTTTGGGAAATTTTTTTTTTTCAACTTCAATTGTTTATAAAATGTGATATCACGTATATTACAAATACATTTGTGCAAAATAATTGTTTGAATTATGATTGGTTTAAACCATGACAAAACGGCAACTCAGGTACAGTCATTTATCTATATATCGACACATCTGGGCAGTGTCTGTGTTCTCACTTAACGACTCCCTCAAACTTTTGTTTCCGTGGTTGTGAAGTGTTTTTAATAACGTTGTGGTGGTTTTGAATCACGTGGTGGTGAGGTATTTTGAATTATGTGGTGGTGAGGTGTTTTTTAATGACGTGGTGGTGAGGTGTTTTTAAATCGCATGGTGGTGAGGTGTTTTGAATTATGTGGTGGTGAGGTGTTTTTTAATGACGTGGTGGTGAGGTGTTTTTAAATCACATGGTGGTGAGGTGTTTTGAATTACGTGGTGGTGAGGTGTTTTTAAATCACATGGTGGTGAGGTGTTTTGAATTACGTGGTGGTGAGGTATTTATAATTACGTGGTGGTGAGGTGTTTTTAATTATGTGGTGGTGAGGTGTTTTTTAATGACGTGGTGGTGAGGTGTTTTTAAATCGCATGGTGGTGAGGTGTTTTTTAATGACGTGGTGGTGAGGTGTTTTTAAATCGCATGGTGGTGAGGTGTTTTGAATTATGTGGTGGTGAGGTGTTTTTTAATGACGTGGTGGTGAGGTGTTTTTAAATCACATGGTGGTGAGGTGTTTTGAATTACGTGGTGGTGAGGTGTTTTTAAATCACATGGTGGTGAGGTGTTTTGAATTACGTGGTGGTGAGGTATTTATAATTACGTGGTGGTGAGGTGTTTTTAATTATGTGGTGGTGAGGTGTTTTGAATTAGTTGGTGATGAGGTGTTTTGAATTACTTGGTGGTGATGTGTTTTGAATTATGTGGGGGTGAGGTGTTTTGAATTACTTGGTGGTGAGGTGTTTTTAAATGACGTGGTGGTGAGGTGTTTTTAATTTCGTGGCTGTGAGGTGTTTTTATTACGTGTTTTATGGCTGTGAGGTGTTTTTATTTTCGTGGTGGTGAGGGGTTTTTACTTTCGTGGTGGTGAGGTGTTTTTATTACGTGTTTTATGGCTGTGAGGTGTTTTTACTACGTGTTTTATGGCTGTGAGGTGTTTTTATTACGTGTTTTATGGCTGTGAGGTGTTTTTATTATGTGTTTTATGACTGCGAGGTGTTTTTAATTTCGTGGTGGTGAGGTGTTTTTATAACGTGTTTGATGGCTGTGAGGTGTTTTCAATTTCGTGGTGGTGAGGTGTTTTTATTACGTGTTTTATGGCTGTGAGGTGTTTTTATTACGTGTTTTATGGCTGTGAGGTGTTTTTACTACGTGTATTATGGCTGTGAGGTATTTTTATTATGTGTTTTATGGCTGCGAGGTGTTTTTACTTTCGTGGTGGTGAGGTGTTTTTATTACGTGTTTTATGGCTGTGAGGTGTTTTTACTTTCGTGGTGGTGAGGTGTTTTTATTACGTGTTTTATGGCTGTGAGGTGTTTTTATTACGTGTTTTATGGCTGTGAGGTGTTTTTACTACGTGTATTATGGCTGTGAGGTATTTTTATTATGTGTTTTATGGCTGCGAGGTGTTTTTAATTTTGTGGTGGTGAAGTGTTTTTATTACGTGTTTTATGGCTGTGAGGTGTTTTTAATTTCGTGGTGGTGAGGTGTTTTTATAACGTGTTTTATGGCTGTGAGGTGTTTTTATAACGTGTTTGATGGCTGTGAGGTGTTTTCAATTTCGTGGTGGTGAGGTGTTTTCAATTTCGTGGTGGTGAGGTGTTTTGAATTACTTGGTGGTGAGGTGTTTTGAATTACTTGGTGGTGAGGTGTTTTGAATTACGTGGTGGTGAGGTGTTTTGAATTACTTGGTGGTGAGGTGTTTTGAATTACTTGGTGGTGCGGTGTTTTGAATTATTGGTGGTGAGGTGTTTTGAATTACGTGGTGGTGAGGTGTTTTGAATTACGTGGTGGTGAGGTGTTTTGAATTACTTGGTGGTGAGGTGTTTTGAATTACGTGGTGGTGAGGTATTTTGAATTACTTGGTGGTGAGGTGTTTTGAATTACGTGGTGGTGAGGTGTTTTGAATTACTTGGTGGTGAGGTGTTTTGAATTACGTGGTGGTGAGGTGTTTTGAATTACGTGGTGGTGAGGTGTTTTGAATTACTTGGTGGTGAGGTGTTTTGAATTACTTGGTGGTGAGGTGTTTTGAATTACGTGGTGGTGAGGTGTTTTGAATTACGTGGTGGTGAGGTGTAATCGTCCCAAACTTCCAGTCTGCACCTACCCCTCCCCTATGTATGTGCTGAGGGGTTCTTTCTTGAAAAAAAAACATTCAACCTAAATCTTCAACCTAAATTGCCTATAAAAATGTAATATCACAAACACAACAAATACATTTGTGCCAAATAATTGTTTGTATTATGATTGGTGTAAATCATGACAACACAGCAACTCAGGTACAGTCATTATCCTCAGCTAAAATAGCCCGTTTCTCAGTAACGACGCGCGAGCCGAGCCAAGCTAGTATATATATATATATTGAGCTAGTATATTGAACCGAACCTTCCGTTGAACTTGGGGCCGACTCAGAAGAAGACCTTTGTTGGTCGAAAGCTTGTCGAATTAAAGATCGAAGCCCTGAAGCTACGTCCGCGTCTTATTCAATCTCCCGATTATTTATTCAATGCAAATGAGACGCCCTGCTCGTACTGTGGAGTTTCTACTATTTCTCACAGTTATATATGTATATATATATATATATATATATATATATATATATATATATATATATTGTTATGGGTCGCGGACAGATGTTATATTGACCGAGCGGTGGTGTATTACCGTGACCTAACAGGATCCCCGACTCACCCGATTCCACCCAAACGTTGGCCGGATCGCACCGCAGCTAGTCAATAGGGAAAAGACAAAGGCGACACGGATGTGAAGAAGAAGAAGAAGACAAAAAGGTTGGAAATACTACTGAATTTATTGACTATTTACACACATAAGCAAAAAGAAAGCAGTCACGTTTATTTACAAGCACATAAGACGCAGGTGACACAGTGAAATCTTTAGCTTACCTACACAAGCTTAATTAACCCAGGACAGAACAAACAGAACAAACTCACGTACACAAGAAGGATGGAATGGCAGGAGGTGGATGGCTGGAGGGAGAGGAAAGGTCCAAGGGGGTCCTGCAGCACAACCGGCGCGTTTAGCAGCCGCCGTTCCTTTACGGCCCTCACGCTGCTGTTGTGGCTGCTGTGGACGTCGCGTGCTTTGCCAGGCCTTGTCCGACTCGTCTGGTCCAAACCCTCAACTCTTTCTTGGTCCACTCACTCTTTACCACCGACTCCTCACCGCAACCAACGCAACCAACTGACCACCACCACCGACTCCTCACCGCAACCAACTCCACCAACTGACCACCGACTCCACTGACTGACTCCTCACCACTCTCTCTTGACGACCAACTCTTGGTGACCAACTCACTTGCTTCCTGCGTGCGTGCCTTTATAACGCCTCCGGCGATTAAGCCGCCGGCCTTCAGGACACGCCCATCGGTGTGCTCACCTCGGCCCTGGTTGGTCATGCGACCCTCTGGCTCCGCCCTTGATGACGACGGGCGGGCACGCCTTTCTTCTCCGACCCGAGCGCTTGTGGTCAATGGCGGTTATTGGAGGGGAGGTAATTTGGCAATCGAGGCTCGGCAATGACCAGAGGGGATGTAAAAGGGAATGGAGATTTTGGGGATGGGAATGAAAGGGGATCTATTCTCTTTCACTGGTGCAATGGAGTACTTCAATTAATGGGAGACACAGCCTTACCCTAAAACACAGAATAAGAGATAACTATCAACAGGGGTATTCTATTACTTGGCTGACGTGTATGCTTGTGGACTAATTATGGGATGCCCTTTCACCTTTACACAGCTCCGGAGGTAGGGGGGCGCAGAATAAACAATAATAATAATAATACAGCACACAATCAAAAAAATACAGTCCTCATATCCGCAACACTATATATATTCATATATACATACATATATACATACATATTCATAAATACATACATATATACATACATATATAATTATATATTCATATATACATACATATATATATATACTGAAACGCAAAAGAAACTTACCACCTTTGAAACCTTTAAATATCAACAATAACACTGCGTGTAGTAAATGTGTGAACTTATTTGTGGACAATAGTGTCCTCACTGTCAGACAAAACGGTCACGGATGGTCACTTGAACCTTCAATGGTCACTTCATAGCACAGCTGTTGAACAGCCATTTTGACTGTCAGTGATTAGCCAAGGGGTACCGGATGATTTTAATGAGCTGCACGTGATGTCTTGATATTGGCTTTAAAAAGGCCAGTGCAAAATGGGCATTTCAATCAACATGCCATGATTGTCAAGGGATCAACGGCAGCGTGCCCTGGGCATGCTGCAAGGCGGACGGAGCTACCGTGAGGTGGCACGTCGCCTTGGCTGTTCACACCAAACGATATCGGCCCTGGTGGACAGAGACACCCTCCACAACTCTGCAGATGACAGACCTCGATCAGGGAAGCCAAGAGTCACCACTGCAAGGCAGGACAGGCAGATGGTCCGAAGTCACCTGCGGGATCGATTCCGTCCAGCATCCCGCACTGCGGCAGAAACTCCGGGGCATGCAAACCCACGGATCTCCAATGATACTGCACGAAGACGACTGCATGACTATTTCAGTCATGCAAGAAACTTACCACTTGTTTGAAATGTAATAAAATTGTAACAGTTCAAAATAAAACAAACCAACAATTGCTAATTGAAACATTGGCATTTTATTGATGACATGTCAAGTTTTTGACCAAGCTACACCATCTCATCAGTTTGTTCTACAGTACAGAACAGCACAGGGTGCAATGTCAGTCCCCTTTCAATAGCGTGTGTGGCCACCATCTATCTATAATTCCATTAATCTCTGTGTGTATGTGTGTATGTGTGTATGTGTGTATGTGTGTTTGTATGTTTGTCTGTGACCGCTGTTTCTCGACAACCACGGGTCCGATATACTTGCAACTTGCCAGGTATATTGCTGGGGACCCGAGGATGTGCCTTTTCAAGGTTTGAAATTAATCGGACAAGTAGTTACCGAGCTATGGCGATTTCTTTACCAAACACCGCAAGCCGTTCGCTTTGGACCAAACCATTGCATGTAAATAGAGGGGGGGGTTCTGTGGTCGTTGCGAATGGACCAAACCATTCATGTAAATAGAGGGGGGGGGGGTTCTGTGGTCGTTACTGCCACGTGGTTTCAAAGTTTTTTTTTGTTGTTGTTGTTTGCACGCATGTTTTTTTGCACCCACGTACGGGCACGCCCTAGGATGTTTACACACACACACACCCCTACACAAATTTTTTTTTTGGCAAGGAACGGGCACCCACGTACGGGCACGTCCTAGCTTATATATAGTACGGGCATGCCCTAGTTGTTTTGGATACAGGCAGTGCATCGTCGGCGTATACTGCCTACCAGTCTTTGGATGGATTGCTGCTGGATTCTGTCCCACTCAGTCCTCAATGTCTGAAGCAGCTCTGCCCGTGTCCTGGCCCTGCCAACTACGCGTCTCCCAAGATCATCCCACAGGTGCTCTATGGGATTCAGGTCAGGGGAGAGCGCAGGCCACTGCATGGTGTTGATGTTCTCGCCTTGGAGAAATGCAGTGGTAAAGCGAGCAGCATGGGGACGAGCATTGTCATGCTGAAAGGTTCTCAGTTCTGGGTGGTCTATCAGGAATGGCAGCAGATGAGGTCGCAGGATGTTATCCACATACCGCTGGGCGTTAAGATTCCCATCCACAACCACCAGTGGCGTCCTGTACCGGCCTGATATGGCGGCCCACACCATCACACTTGGGCCACCCCACCTGTTGGCTTGACGCACGCAACAATCGGCATATCGCTCACCAGTTCTTCTCCAGACACGGTCACGCCCATCAGGACTGTCCACACAGAACCTTGACTCATCGCTGAAAGCGACATCGTTCCACTGCGCCAAGGTCCACCGCTGATGCTGCTGGCACCATCTCTGTCGGTTGCGGCGATGGGCAGCCGTCATCACGGGGCCTCTGTATGGTCTTCTGGCAGTCAGACCATAGTCATGCAGTCGTCTTCGTGCAGTATCATTGGAGATCCGTGGGTTTGCACGCCCCGGAGTTTCTGCCGCAGTGCGGGATGCTGGACGGAATCGATCCCGCAGGTGACTTCGGACCATCTGCCTGTCCTGCCTTGCAGTGGTGACTCTTGGCCTCCCTGATCGAGGTCTGTCATCTGCAGAGTTGTGGAGGGTGTCTCTGTCCACCAGGGCCGATATCGTCTGGTGTGAACAGCCAAGGCGACGTGCCACTTCACGGTAGCTCAGTCCGCCTTGCAGCATGCCAAGGGCACGCTGCCGTTGATCCCTTGACAATCGTGGCATGTTGATTGAAATGCCCATTTTGCACTGGCCTTTTGAAAGCCAATATCAAGACATCACGTGCAGCTCATTAAAATCATCCCATACCCCTTGGCTAATCACTGACAGTCAAAATGGCTGTTCAACAGCTGTGCTATGAAGTGACCATTGAAGGTTCAAGTGACCATCCGTGACCGTTTTGTCTGACAGTGAGGACACTATTGTCCACAAATAAGTTCACACATTTACTACATGCAGTGTTATTGTTGATATTTAAAGGTTTCAAAGGTGGTAAGTTTCTTTTGCATTTCAGTATCCATATATATTCATATATACATACATATGAATGAATGAATGAATGATCGTTTTAAGGCCATTTTCCCCGCTAGAGCGGGGGTTAGCCTTGCGGGTCCCATGACAATCATGGTTCCCTGTTTGAGGCAATGTTTTTATGGCCGGGTGCCCTTCCTGACGCCAACCCTTAGTCGCCTCTTACGATGCGCAGGGATACGGTGTACCTATTCTAAACCGGGGTACACACCGGGATCATTCATCCCAGCAAGCTGGTACTCAATTTGCCGACCTCGGAAGGATGACAGGCTGAGTCAACCCCCTTGGTGTTAATTTAGCGATCGATCGGGATTCGAACCCAGGATCTCAAGCCGGCACCCTAACCGCTAAGCCAACACCAGGCTAATATATACATACATATATACATATTGTTGGGGTTTTGAGAACCCTGCACTTTGTAAGTTGTTGTAAATATACCCTTTGTAAATAATTCTCTTTGTAAATACCTCCATTTCATTGTTAAGATCAAAGGTCGTCCCCTAGTTAGTCCATGAACAACACGTAGCGAACCATAGGCCCTCTTCGTAGTTATTTCATTATTATGTGTTTCAGGTAAGGCTGTGTTTCCAATAGTTTGACTCTACGTTGCATTAATCAAATAAGATAGGCCCCATTCCGTCCATTTGCTCTCCCTCTCCAAATTGTGGTCCGTCGTTGCCAGCAGCCAGAACTCCATTACGCACGAGGCCAAGGACAGGAAAAAGGGGGCGGAACGCGAGGAAGAGGCGTGGCCCTGTCATCAACCCGCCAGGGGCGTGGTCGGTAAGCCCTAACCACCAACCAGCACCGCGGTGAGCAAACCGGTAGGCGTGTTCTCAGAGCTGGCGGCTTGATTTCGACCGTAGCAATAAAAGCAACTGCAAGGGACTGCTTGAGAGAGTCGGTGAGAAAGAGAGTCGGTGGAGAGTCGGTGGAGAGTTGGAGTTGGGAGAGAAGATGAGTGATCCAGCTGAAAGAGACAGAGGAGGAAGAGCCAAGGTGACCGCAGATGAGTGATCCAGCTGAAAGAGACAGAGGAGGAAGAGCCGAGAGGACAAAGAGAGGAGTGATCCAGCCGAACCGAAAGAGAGAGACGTGAGGGGGTGCTCGTATTGCGGCAATAGGCCGTGACCCTCTAGGCCCTATTGCCGGTCGGTGAGATGCGAAGCTCTTTTGCCGGGTTTCACCTCGAGCCCGGAGCGTGAACCGCGAGCGTGGACCTCAACGCCTGAACCATCTGCCCCGGACCTTCCTCCCGAACCATCTGCCTGGACTTTTCTCCTCCTGCCATCTTTACCATTGCCATTTCTCCCATTCGTGTAAGTGTGTTCGTTCTGTCTGTATTGTCCTGGGGATAAGTTAAGCCTGTATAGTTAAGAATTGCCCTATGTCCTGCTTCTTCTTCTTCTGTATATTCTCGCCCTTTCATTTCCCTCTTATAGATATAAATAAACCTGTGTTCTTCCTTTACCCTTGTTGGTTCTTTGGCTTCCTCTCATCTGATCGCTTTAGTCTTTTCTTTCGATTGAATACCTGTGGCACGATTTGGCCAACGCTCGGAATCGGGTTTAGTCGCTTGATAACGGCTCGAACCGCGGATTGCTAAACCGCTCGGCAAATACCATCTTGTCCGTGGTTCGAGCGGTACTTGTCTCCCTGTTTTGCGGAGGGATTGATAAAGGTATACGGGATAACACCTGGACCAATAACCCTGATAAATCCCACCCCGCAAAAGAGCGTTACAAGTACCAGGACCGGTCGGACGGCCAGCTTAACAGGACAAGGGGATTAACCCCCCCCCCCCCCTTGCTAACGGGAGTGCCGTCCCCCGGATCCGTAACAATATATATTCATATATACATACATATATTCATATATATATATATATATATATATATATATATATAAATATATATATATATATATATATATATATATATATATATGTAAATATATATATATATATATATATATATATATATATATATATATATATATATATATATTGTTGCGGAGATGAGGACTATATTTTTTTGATTGTGTGCTGTATTATTATTATTATTGTTTATTCTGCGCCCCCCTACCTCCGGAGCTGTGTAAAGGTGAAAGGGCATCCCATAATTAGTCCACAAGCATACACATCAGCCAAATAATAGAATACCCCTGTTTGATAGTTATCTCTTATTCTGTGTTTTAGAGTAAGGCTGTGTCTCCCATTAATTGAAGTACTCCATTGCACCAGTGAAAGAGAATAGATCCCCTTTCATTCCCATCCCCAAAATCTCCATTCCCTTTTACATCCCCTCTGGTGATTGCCAACCCTCGATTGCCAATTACCTCCCCTCCAATAACCGCCATTGACCACGAGGCAGGGTCGGAGAAGAAAGGCGTGTCTCCACCTCGTCATAGAGGGGAGGAGTGAGCCAGCCCCACTTGACCAACCAGGGCCGAGGTGAGCACACCGATGGGCGTGCCCTGAAGGCCGGCGGCTTGATCGCTGGAGGCGCTATAAAGGCGCGCGCGCAAGAGTCAGTCAGAGAGAGTCGTGAGTTGGTCGTCAGTGGAGGGTCAGTGGTTGCGTTGGTTGCGGTAAGAAGTCGGTGGTGAGAAGTGGTGGCGTCGAGTGGTCAGTGGTTGCGTTGGTTGCGTTGAGTTGTCGGTGGTGAGGAGACACCAGGGCCAAGAGAGAGAAGGTTCAAGGTCAATTACCAGCAGTTGTGCCAGAGACGGCAGACGCGCCCTGAGGTGAGCCAGAGAAGCAGCTTTGGCTCCACAAGCAGCGTTGACTCCACCAGGCGGCTTCAACCCGTTACCCCGCGGGGACCAGATAGCGGTGGCATCGGTGGCCGTCGAGGTCCAGCCGACGTCCCGTGCGGGATCAAGCCCGAACCATCTGCCCCAGCTGAACCTTCCCATTCCTCCTTCCAGCATTCATTCCTTTCCTCCACCCTTCTTGTGTACGTGAGTTTGTTCTGTGTGTCTTGTCCCTGGGTATTTAATTAAGTCTGGATAAGCTAGTATTTGCACTGTGTCACCTGCGTCTTATGTGTTTTTTTTTTTTTTTTTTTTTTTTTTTTTTTTGTATACAAGATCGAGGCTCGTGAAAGAGCAAACATTAATCACACAAAAAGACAAACCGACACACAAAACACAAAAAACAAGGGGAGCGGCAGACAAGATGGGGAGAGAGGGGGGAGGACACAAAAGAGAGGGGGAAGAAGGGGAAGGACACAAACACAACATTTGATCGCTGGAGGCGCTATAAAGGCTATAAAGGCGCGTACTTGAAGGTAAATAAACGTGACTGCTTGCTTTTTGCTTATGTGTGTAAATAGTAAATAAATTCAGTAGTATTTCCAAACCTTTCTTTGCCTTCGTCTTCCTCTTTGCATTCGTCGTTTTAGTCTTTTCCCTCATTGAGCAGCCGCGGTGCGATCCGGCCAACGTTTGGGTGGAATCGGGTTCTAATCGGGGAATAACTGTTCGGTCGCGGTTGGACCATCCGCTCGGCCCATCATAACATCTACACCGCGATCAGTAACAATTGGTGTCCGGAAGTGGGATTGGACCCGAAGCGCGCTTAACGCGCTCAAAATTACGAGCTGCTAAAAAATTATGTTTTAAAGAAATAAAACCCGAATTTTGAAATCGCGCCATGGCTGGTCAAGGCGATCGAATGCCGGTGGGTGAGCTAGAGGAGGGGTTAGGAGTAACCCAGGATCAAATGGAGGGGAGCAATGAGGAGGCGGTTGAGGGAGTATCAGGCGCGCAAAATGGCGTCCTCGCGCACGTGGGTGTAGCGGCACCAAATTTTGCCGCGGCCGCGACAGTAGCAGCGCCGCCGTTGGATTCGGACCTTTTGTTGCTACAAATCGGGGCCCTTATGGACAAAATGAGGGACGAAGCAAGGGCTGATAGTGAGCGATTGGAAGACAGAAGGAGGGCTGATAGTGAGAAAATGGAAAGCAGAATGATGGGGGTAATGAGGGACGAAGTAAGGGGTACCGGTGAGGCGTTAGACAAAGGGATGAAAAAGGGGTTAGAGGGGTTAGAAAACAGGATGGAAGGCAAATTGCGGGAGATAGGGGAGCAATCCGCCCGAGAAATTAAACAAATGGGAGAGCAGATAGAGGAGGTAAAAATCGGGTTAGAAAGTAAACTGGATGCTCAGAGGGATGAATTGGGACAGATGAGGGTGGCATCTACAAAAGAGATGGAGGAGATACGACGAGGTGTAAGTGAGGAGGTTTCGGGGCTACGCGAGGAGGTAAAGCGAGGTGAGAAGCGTATGGAGAAAGAGGTGAGAAATGGGACGGCAAAGTTACAGGGGGGAATAGAAGATCTGACGGAGGAGGTGGAACAGCTGACAGAGGGACAGACAGAGTTAGTGGAGCAGGTTCAAAAGAACACTGCGGTACTAGGAGGGTTAAAGGCGACACAAAAAGAAATTAAAAACGAATTAATAGCGACACAGAGGCAATGTCAGATGGTACGTGAGGAACTGACAATGAGGGTGGACGAGGTGACAGAGATAATGGAGACAAAGGACCGGCAGGTGAGGATGCACATAGAGACGGTCATGGTAGCCTTAGAGGACGAACTTGAGGAGACGCACCGAGAAATAAAAGAGGTTAAACAAAAATTAGAGGAAGTGGAAGAAGAGGTGAGTGAAATTAAGAAGAGACGGACAGAAACTAAGAGAGAAATCCAGGAGGAGGTAATGGAATTGGTACAAGGTCGGTGCTCAACTCATAATGTGCTGCTCACTAACCAAATAAAGAGTTTGCAGGTGGCAAAGGAGGTGCGGAGACGAGGTGCCAAGGTGAGTGGCGATATAATCGGAAATGTACATGATGTGAGGAAAGCTTCAGTCGGCTTGGGGATTGGTTTGGATCCGGGTGTTCGTGAGAGGCCGTTGAGTGTGCGACAGGTCTGGTGTGCGACAAAAGAGGTGTGCGAGAATGTCCGACCATGGGGTGTGTGAGGAAAAAGTGCACGCCAAGGAGTGAGTGTGCCGTCAAGAGTGAGTTGGTCGAAGCGCGTGTGCGAGGGGGTACATGGAAGCGCGGTGTGGTGAGTGTTACGGAGGAAGTAACGGAAAAGTGTGCGCAAGAGTGTGCGCGAGAAAGGTGTGTAACGGACGGGTGCATGAGGAAAGAGTGTGCTGTCGAGAGTAAGGGTGAGTGCGTGACCGAGAGTGGAGGTGAGAGTAGTGAGAGTGACACGGAGCGTGAGTTGGTTATGACAGGTGAGCGAGGATGTACACCTGGGATGGAAGGATGCACACCTGGAATGGTAGAGCGTGAGTGGGAATGCACGCTGGAATTGGTAGTGAGGCACGTGGTTGGGTGTGCGAGTGAAAGCACACCTGTGATTGTCACAGAGGAGGTGACCGAGGAGGGGGCGCGAAGAGGTGTGTTGGTGAGGTGTGCGAGCGACGAATGTGTGCCAAGGTGTTCGGTGGTCAGGTGTGTGACCAAGTCTGTGAGCGAAATGAGTGTACCGAGGTGTGTAAGGAAAGGTACGAGGAGCATGGGAACAGCTGGAGGTATGAGCAAGAAAGGGGTAGCGTATGCTTGTAAGCATCCAGGTGAGTCATCGACGGTAACCGGGTTAGCGGTTAGAGCGACTTTTAGCCGAATCGGGCCCTCGGTGCGTGCCAGCCTTCGCGTGCCGCGAGAACCAGCGGGGATCCGAGCCACGGCGGGTTCGAAAGGACCGCCGTACGCGATCCACGCTGGGCCTCGCTTGGAACGGCCGCGTCCGGGCTCCACTAGGCGGAGCGGGCAGCCCGATAGGAAGGGTCGTCATGGCGACCACTTTCTATTGAGACATGCCGGCAGGTCGAGATCGGGACATTGGATGGCTCCACGCCGAGGTGGTGCGTGGGATCTCGGGCCGGGTAAGCCCCCGTCCCTGCCCCGAATGCGGGACGTATCCAGCCGCTGGCACAAAACAACCCGCGTTCATTGCTCGGCTGTACGAAGCCGGGCTGTCGACGTGAATTGGCGCACCGAGAGGATCTAATAAGTAGACGGGTGATGAGGATAGTGTTTTGGACCCAAAATTAGAAAAAGGCGAAATTTGATAATTGGTACGGTGATTGGCAGATGAAATGACAAATTTTTGATTTGTTGGATTTGGACGAGCGAAATTGATAGTAGGACCTCCCCGATGTGGTGGGATGGCAAATCCACCATCCCTCACAGCACAAGGGGGGGCAAATGCGCACTAGATTATGGGGTTGATGGCAGTGAAAACTAGCCCGGGTGGGTTAGGATATCGTGTGTAGGGATCTAGCGAAGATTGACATTAGGTAACGTTAAGGTTTAGCTAGTGACTGATACCTGTAGTGGGGACGCAGGTAGATTAGCGTGGATGATAATGACGTGGGAGCGCAATAGTTTAAAGGGGCGACTGGGAAGCGCAAGTTTCAGAGGGGAGTAGTTAGCTGAGATGATGCCGTGTGTTTGAAGATTGAACAGGTGTGATTGAACAGGCGTGATTGCACAGGTGTGCAACTGAACAGGTGTGTGGAGCAGTGTATGAGTGAGTGATGGTGATGTGTGTTGTGTTGACCAACTGGTCCAGGAAGAGGAGGAGTGTGCAGGTGGCACCAGGTGATTGCACGGGTGTGCAACAACAGGTGTATGTGGCTGTGTGGAATAAATGGTAGTGTGGAATAAATGGAGTATTGGAATGGATGGTCGTGGAGTGAGTATGGTGGAAATTGTGGAGTGGAGTGGATGGTGCGAAGGTGTGAATGGGGGAAGAGTGGACCCCCATCACGGATACCCGGGGCGGGTAGTGTAAGTGTTAGGTAGAGGGTACAGGTAAATTGTGGTTGGATATTGGCATCTGTGGTGTGGGTGAAAGAATGGTCTTTGGATGGGTGCATTAGTGTTGTGGAAATGGCTGGGCGTGTAGCCTGTTAGTGTGTGTAGTTGGTTGGGCGCTCCACCACTGTGAGGATGTCGGCCAGGTGAGGCCGCAGGTGGGCTCTGGGAGCCGGTAGTAGTTGTTGTGGATGGGGCCCGAGGATCCGGAGGACGGACCCGGGTAGCCCAGTGCCAGAGGGCACCAAGGGGTGACAGAGCCAGGAGGGGCTTTCCCCAGTTAGTTAGGTTAGGGTGAGGAGCTAGGTAAGCTCGGGTGGCAACTGCAGTGGTGGAGGTGTGCAGGTGGGTAGACCTGCTGGGAGAGCTACACGTCACAGCCCAGAATTTGTGCGAGGGCACCGGGAGATGAATCGGGGGAGTGAGACCCCAAATTGAGAAGCACCACAGTTTGGTCAATGGGAATTGGTTTTTAGAACCCATAGTGTAAGTGGCCAATGGATTGGCAGGGAGAGGCCCCGGGTAGTGTAAAGTTTGTTAAAGTCATTTAGAAAGTAGTTAGGATGAAGTCTCCTCGCACCATCTGCATCCACTCACCTGAGGTGACAGGTACTCCACACCATGCCATGTTTTGATTCTTTTTTTTTTATGATGCAAATGTTTGGATTGTGAGACGCATCATGACGTGGGTGTGACATTGTGCTTTGTTGTTCCATCTCTTCCTCCTTATGAGGATTGATGATGAATTTGGTGATGGCAAATTTTGAAGTAGAGGGATTGTGGAGACGAATTTGGTATAGGAGAAATATGGGGAAGACGTGACGGTAGCGACGGATTGGTAATGGGTAGATTTTGTAAATATGGGGTAAGGGCAAGGGTAGTGTAGGTGACAGGGGGGTGACGTACGGTAGGGACGAGCTTTCTCACTTCGCCCTCCGTACGCATTTCGCCTTGCATTGCCTTATTGACGTGTACCCTTGTGACCTTACCCCTCGCTCATTTGTCTTTCCCCTTTTGTCTCCCACATGACCTGTGCGCCATTGGGTGCCGAGGGGAGCGTGCGTGAGTCCTCCATTGTGCGCCCGGAATTCCCAGAACCAGCTGTCTGCATCGATGCACCACATTATGGACCACAGGTCTGTGGCCGAGCACCACTTATGGACCCCATGGGTTGGGGCATGGCCCCTCTGCTGGAACCGGCCATGAGGGCCCGAAATCTTGCTGGCGGACCTTGGCCACAGGGCACCGATGCCCCACAGGTGAACCACACTAGTCGGCCCTGTGGGCCATAAATAAAATAAATAAAAATGGACACATTGGGTGCAAGTTTTAATACAAATAGGCCGCCAGTAAGCAAAGCAAAAGAATGACAACATCTGGAAGACCAAATATAATAACCAGCAGAGGGAGCCGAAGAGCAAGAGATCACCTGCAGGGTTAGGGGTTGTTGATTTTATTTTTTATTGTTGAACATTGATGAACAATGGTGACTGCACCGATTGGTGCTTGGGTGTGTATTGGTGCGTTTTTGGGTGCTTTAATGGTGCGTCGATGCAGAGCAGACTGTCTCCCCCCCAGAAAGAACAATTACAGGTCCTGGGTTAGTTTTGTAAATAAAAATAGCGTCATTGTAAATAATGCTCCCCACCGTCAGTGTATAGTTTGAAGACCATTCCGCAATTCGGTTAAATGTGGGCGTAAGTCTGTTAGGCAGGGTGCAATGGAGCAGCGGGACACATTTATTTATGTTTTAAAACTGTCGCACTCAGGGTCAGGTTAAAAGTAGAGGGAACTACACCTACGTGTCACACTAAATAAAAGTTGTAGGCCCGGGCTGTGCCTAAGAGGAGGAGGGTGCAGTGTTGCGGAGATGAGGACTGTATTTTTTTGATTGTGTGCTGTATTATTATTATTATTGTTTATTCTGCGCCCCCCTACCTCCGGAGCTGTGTAAAGGTGAAAGGGCATCCCATAATTAGTCCACAAGCATACACATCAGCCAAATAATAGAATACCCCTGTTTGATAGTTATCTCTTATTCTGTGTTTTAGAGTAAGGCTGTGTCTCCCATTAATTGAAGTACTCCATTGCACCAGTGAAAGAGAATAGATCCCCTTTCATTCCCATCCCCAAAATCTCCATTCCCTTTTACATCCCCTCTGGTGATTGCCAACCCTCGATTGCCAATTACCTCCCCTCCAATAACCGCCATTGACCACGAGGCAGGGTCGGAGAAGAAAGGCGTGTCTCCACCTCGTCATAGAGGGGAGGAGTGAGCCAGCCCCACTTGACCAACCAGGGCCGAGGTGAGCACACCGATGGGCGTGCCCTGAAGGCCGGCGGCTTGATCGCTGGAGGCGCTATAAAGGCGCGCGCGCAAGAGTCAGTCAGAGAGAGTCGTGAGTTGGTCGTCAGTGGAGGGTCAGTGGTTGCGTTGGTTGCGGTAAGAAGTCGGTGGTGAGAAGTGGTGGCGTCGAGTGGTCAGTGGTTGCGTTGGTTGCGTTGAGTTGTCGGTGGTGAGGAGACACCAGGGCCAAGAGAGAGAAGGTTCAAGGTCAATTACCAGCAGTTGCGCCAGAGACGGCAGACGCGCCCTGAGGTGAGCCAGAGAAGCAGCTTTGGCTCCACAAGCAGCGTTGACTCCACCAGGCGGCTTCAACCCGTTACCCCGCGGGGACCAGATAGCGGTGGCATCGGTGGCCGTCAAGGTCCAGCCGACGTCCCGTGCGGGATCAAGCCCGAACCATCTGCCCCAGCTGAACCTTCCCATTCCTCCTTCCAGCATTCATTCCTTTCCTCCACCCTTCTTGTGTACGTGAGTTTGTTCTGTGTGTCTTGTCCCTGGGTATTTAATTAAGTCTGGATAAGCTAGTATTTGCACTGTGTCACCTGCGTCTTATGTGTTGTAAATAAACGTGACTGCTTGCTTTTTGCTTATGTGTGTAAATAGTAAATAAATTCAGTAGTATTTCCAAACCTTTCTTTGCCTTCGTCTTCCTCTTTGCATTCGTCGTTTTAGTCTTTTCCCTCATTGAGCAGCCGCGGTGCGATCCGGCCAACGTTTGGGTGGAATCGGGTTCTAATCGGGGAATAACTGTTCGGTCGCGGTTGGACCATCCGCTCGGCCCATCATAACATCTACACCGCGATCAGTAACAATATATATATATATATATATATATATATATATTGTTATGAATTTGGTAGAGCAACATCTAGAGCTAGGTAGATCTGAATAGGTAGGTATTCGACTGTCGTGACAGGGACTCTACATGTAATAAGTTCTTGATGTTGAGGCGTTTGTCGGGGTAAGATGTATGATTGTGGATCCTACCTGGAGATTCGAGTGTTAAGTAGTGAGGGATTAAAGGTAACGCCCCTGTGAGTCTCACCGAGTAGTCAAACCTTTGTCCATTATGGCACTGCAAACCACATAAACATTAGTTAGGTCCTTAGCGCAATATTAAATAATTCCTTTCCCTGACAATGACTTCGGAACAAATGGACAGGAAACCTGGCCAAAAACACCGCCACAATTGGCCGCCACCGTTTACACCTCCAAGGCCTACAAACCTCGCCTGGCACGTGTTATAACTGCACATCGGATTTTTATGTGAAAAAATAAAAAATATTTTTTCACATAAAACGGCTTTTTCGCGCGCAAAAAAATTATTTTGCTATTTTCTGAGAAAAAAAAGATTTCGCCCTTTTTCGGGAAAAATAAAATAAAATGCTCTTTTTGGTCGAAAATGTCTGACAACGCTAAAAAGAATTAGGGAATTTTTCGAAATTTTTCGAAATCGGACAAGTCACATTTTGCTGGAATCTCACTTATTTAAAAGGGCAACTCACATTTTGCTGGAATCTTACTTATTTAAAGGGACAAGTCACATTGTGCTGGAATCTCACTTATTTAAAGGGACAAGTCACATTGTGCTGAAATCTCACTTATTTAATTGGACAAGTCACATTTTGCTGGAATCTCACTTATTAACTGCGATCGAAATTTTTAACTGTGATCGAAATTTTTAACTGCGATCGATCTCAAAAACAAAACGTTGCGTCCACTTGCGTGCGTTGCGTCTCCAGCGTGTACAGCAGTGAGGTGGTGTACTACAGTGAGAGAGTGTACACAAAGTGTGAGCAAGTCTCCTATCAAGATGAGTGCTGCTCTTCGTGACAAGTGGCTGAAGGAATTCAACGCTGGCGGCGATGGGGCCACCTTCAAGTACGTGTCGAGTGACACGGCTTTCTGTCGAGCTTGTGAAAAGACTTTCTGGGCGAAGCAGAAGTCTGAGCTGGCCCAACATGTCCGAGGAGACCGCCACAAGAGCAACTTGGCCTTGAAGAAGAAGAGGACGGTCACACAAGCCACCATGGAGGACTTTGGTGGCGGAAAGAGGCACAAGTGCGACGTCGTGGCTCAGGAGCTGTGCCAGGCCATGCTGGCCGCTGGCATCCCATGGTCGAAATTGGAAAACCCTGCCCTCCGGTCGTTCCTGGAGAAGCACATCACTCTCCAGATCCCCGATGAAAGCTGGATTCGAAAGCACTACCTCGACAAGTGCTACGACGAGGCCTTGGCGGGGATCCGTGCCGACCTCGGACAGCAGCCCATCTGGCTGTCCGTCGACGAGACGACCGATTCGGCAGGTCGATATGTGGCCAACATCATCACGGGACGCTTGTCCAAGGAGGGGTACTTTCGTCCCCACCTCGTCCAGTGCATGTTTCTGGAGAAGACCAACTCCGGGGAGATCGTGCGCGCAGTCAATGACACGCTGCGCTATCTTTGGCCTGATTTCAAGCCGGAGTGCCTCAAGATCCTCGTCAGCGAGGCCGCGGCCTATATGATCAAGGCCAGCCATGCCCTGAAGGAACTCTTCCCGGACTTGCTGCATGTGACTTGCGTTGCCCACGCGCTCCACCGTGTCTGCGAGACAGTCCGAGAAATGTTCAAGGACGTCAACGACCTGATTGCCACGACGAAGAAGGTGTTCGTCAAAGCCCCGTCGCGTGTTGTCCTTTGGAAGGAGCAGCAGCCCAATCTTTCTCTCCCCCCGGAGCCCATTCTGACTCGGTGGGGGACGTGGATCGACGCTGCGGTGTTTTACGCCGAGCACTTCGAGGACGTCAAGGACATTGTGGACCAGCTGAACGATGACGACGCGATGGCAATCCGGAGTGCCAAGGACCTGTTCGGAAAGGCGGACATCAAGCTCAGTTTGGTCTTCTTAAATGCCCACGTGTCGTTCATCCCGAAGATCCTTAAGCAGCTGGAGGAGGCCGGCATGGAGCTGGCCAAGGCCTTCCAGCTCCTTGATCAGGCCAAGGAGGAGCTCGAAAAGATCCGAGGCTGCCGTAAGGAGATCCTGCTCACCAAGTTCAAGGCGGTGCTGCAGCGCAATCCCGACATTGGTGGGCTGAGGACAGTGGCTTTGATCCTGGATGGAGATCAGCACGGATCTGAGGTTGGTGTGCCGGCTGGAGTCAAGCTTGCCGACATCCCCCTCTTGAGGTACTGCCCCATCGTCAGCGTCGACGTGGAAAGGTCCTTCTCCGTCTACAGAAACGTCCTCACCGACCGCCGACACCGCCTCACCAAGGAGAACATTACCAAGATAATGATTTCAAACACCTACTTTAACCGTTCCTAAAAGGGTCTTGTCAATTTCTTCTAGTCCTCTACTTATCAAACAATGCGGTTGCAATAAAGGTACCTGAACGTCATTTTTTACCTGTTTACTAGCCAAGAGTGCTTAATGTTGTGCAGGAAAAAGCTTACCATTTTTTGTTCTTTTTTTGACTGATTTCTGAAAAACTTGGTAATAATAAAAAATGAATAAAACGGGGGAAAAAAATATTTCGGGATTTTTTCACATAAAAAAAAAGAATTTCCGCTTTTCAAAACATAAAAGGCCTATTTTCTTAACATAAAAATCCGTAGTCTAGACTTATAACACAAGGACCGCGGGGTCGGGGACGGGAGAGTGGAGCGATGCCGCAGAGGGCGTGACCTGGGCGAGCCGGCGAGTTGGGAGGCTATTATTGGCTGAGGAGTGCGCCAATGTGACGTCATCAGCGAGAGATATTATCGACGGTCGGACGCCATTTTAGGGCAGCAGTTGGCACTCAGTAGTCGGCAGTTGGCAGTTGGCACTCAGTAGTTGGCAGTTGGCACTTGGCTGCCAGCACTCCCGCAGAGAGTCGAGTCGAGTGGAGTTCAAAGGAGTCCTTCCTGTCCCTGGTCAAGTGGAGTTCGTTTGCTTTGTGCAGCCCTGCGTTGGACCGTTGGAGCAAGGGAGCTCGTGGTGTGGGTGTGCCGTTGAACCGACGAGGCCTGGTGGCGCCTGGTGGCGCTTGGAGGCGGACGGAGAGGGCCGCGGGGCCGTGTTACGCTGAAGACGAAAGGAGCCAGATAAGCCCGAGCCCCGATCTCCGCGTTTACACTTTACATGACAAGACGTGTTATTTTCGTATTAATCTCCCTCGTATCGTGTTTGATATCTGTTGTGTGTGGGATCCCAATTTAGGCTTATTAGAGTTATTAGTATTACCGGCGCGGGCTTTTTCACTGTCTTTACTTTTCATTAATAAATCCTTGTATTATTTTCTGTATATATCTGAACGCAGTTTCCTGGGTGTTTGATTTTAGTAGATAAGGCGGCGGGGGGGAGCTTCGCTGTGTCCGCCATTCCGCGCGTTTAACTTTAAGTGTTTGATTTGGAATCCGCTATTGAGTTCTCGCCTCGGGAGTTAAAGCCTCGCAATTGGCCATCCGCAACTGTGGTATTAATCGCGGTTGCGTGACTAGTGGTGTCAGGAGTGTCGGATTCTAACCCGCCGGACAACTTTTTTTTGTCCGCGGCGAGACCGACACGGTCGGGCGTACATTGTCATTGCGCCCGACGTTCGAACACAAAATTTTTATAGTCGAGGCGGAGAAATTTAATCAATTGGGCATACGGAGCGCTATATCGCGTCTTCGTCAAATTTAAATTGTGTTACTGGCATTATTAAAATAAATACGCGCGCGGGAAACAATCTTCCGGAAGGCGGATGTCGGACATTGACGAGATGGAGGTACGCAGCGAGGCCTCCGTCAGCGTCGGGAGTGAGCCGGAAATGGGGGATATGGAGGATAGCGTTGGAACTTTCCCCGCCGCTGGGACGGCCCCGATAGATCTCCAGACCATAGTAAATTTAATAAATGCTCAGAGGGCCGATGGTGAGCGAAACCTTGCAGAAATTCGGGGAATAAATGACAAAATTGATGGGTTGGAAAATAAAATGGAGGGAATGAGTAATGATATGGGAGAAATGAAAAACAAAATGGAGTCCCAGGGGAATGAATGGAGGGAAGGACTGAAGGACATGAGTGACCAAATTAATGGACTGAAAGGGGAATGTTTCCCACATTCTGGCCTGGTTGTTTATCGGGACCGTGTGGATGTCACAACACCCCAACCGGGGGATGAATTTGGAATTGTGCAGCACCAGGGCGGTGGTGCGGAGCAAGAGGGGGTAGAGTTTTTGGGGGTCCATGCGATAGAGCCGGACCGGGTATTTATTGGGGATATTGATCAAAGCCTGGCGGGGCCAGGAATGATTTGTAATGATGATGATGAGGATGATTTGATCCAGCGGCTGGAGACCTGTGACAGTCCCATGGAGGTAGAGCTTGTTCAGGCCCAAAGGAGCCTGGGTGATGAGGTGAGTTGGTCCGACGAGGTGGTTGGAATGACCGAGGGGACGCTCACTGTACACTGCTATTTGGAAACAGAGGCTCCAAAATTGGACAACCAGTTGGGGGAGTGTGTTGGCTCCAGGCTGGATTTGGATCTTGGAGGATCGGGAGATAGAGCTTCTGGAGATTTGGTCCCTGTAGGGAATTTGGATCAACTGCAGGGAGGGGCAGAACAACCGGTGGTAGAGGTTGTTCCCTGCAGCTGCGGTTTGGCAGTGGGAATGAAAATTTGTAAAATAAAATTTAAAATAAAATTACAATGGGAACTTGATTTGGAGCAGCCATGGTTGGGATTGGTCCCCGGGCTGCGGGATCTGGACATGGAGAGGTCATGGGTGATGGCCTCGGGCAAAAGTTGCCCCTTTCAAAATTTGGGTATGCCAGCCAGCTGGGGGGCTGTGATGGCGAGATTTGGACGTGGGGTCCAGCCTTGGGTGTCGAGGTACGACCTGGGTCCCACGGGGGGTCTGGTGGAGTGTGGCGTCCCTTGTCCGTCGGGGCGCCGTCCGAGCTGGTGGCTCGGGCCGGCAGGGTCACTGGACCCTGGTGGGGGTTAAGACCTCCAGAGGGGTCCGAGGTGGTTTCTCAAGCCTGGGTTGGCATTTATTGAGGACCACTAGGGGGAGGTGTTGTGGGTCGCGCTTTGGTGGTGGCACCGCAGATGGCCAGCTTGGGCCTGGTGTAGTGACCACCCGGGCATGCGACCTGACACCCTCTCCCCGAGACTTTGGGACAACCAGCATGTGATGACCTGCCATGCCGTGTTGGTCGATGGACGCGGGTCAAACCGAATGGACAGGGATGGAGATATCCTGCCGGACAACCATTGGGGCATCTGTGGAACGTGATGGTGTGAGTGACCTTCCACAGATGCTCCGTTATGATTTATGGACTCTCGGGTTGGGAAGAGAGCCATGGGGATGTGAATCGGGAGATGTGTAACGAGCCGAGCATATGGGCCATGCTCGGCTGGCATGTGTATGGCAAAGCATCCTTCTTTGGTGAGGTTAGTGAAATGTGACAAATGGTTGGCGTGGGTAATCTGTGGGTTAGATGCAAATTTAAGGGTGGATTTTGAAATGTCATGGTGGACACTGTACAGTGACGCCATTATTGATCCAGGTGTGCAGACCAAAGTGTTGGAGGCTGTGATGAAATTAATAGGGTAGCAAGACAGCTTCAACTGGTTGCGGGGGCAACTGTGCTGATATTTGGGACGCGGGGTTATGGGGATGTAGTTGTGTAGCCTGAGGGTCAACGTGGTGCTGTGCATGTCCGAGGTGTGTGGACCATGTCTTCTGGGTGGGTCTCCTGGTGGAGCATGGCTGTTGACTGGACCTTGGCGTGGTCAAGTGTGGGTGAGCACTGGGGGGGCTGCAGTTCTGTAGTCGGACTGGGGGATGATGGGGAGGTGCAGGGGACGTGGCTGTAGGGATGCCACGCACTGCGACCGTGCCCCCCAGGGCCAAGGTTGTTTGTGCGGTAGTGTGTGTTGTGGCAGCAAGTGCTCACCACATTGGCCAGCTGGGGCTGGTGCAGCTGTGTTCCTCGCAAGGGGGCCGAAGGATGGATGGTGGGTCGCACCCTTATGGACACTCGTGGGCCATGTTGGCGTTTTGACTGCTCACCTTGTCCCGGTGACCCTTGCACGGTAGCGGTGCAGAGCTGTCGTGGCCACAGGTAGTTGTGTAGCGATAATCACCGTTGGATGCGGATCCACATACCTGCCAGTGTAGTGGGGACAAAAGAGAAATTTGGAAGTATTTGGTAGGCCCAATGTGAAATTTTGGGAATTGTATGGGTGGATGGCACCTTTGGACTTGACCAACCTGCAACTACCTGCACTTGAGGTGAGTGTCTTGAGGAGTACTGTCCCAGGCTTCAGGACTTGCTTTGGAAATTGGGGACATGTAAATTGGAGTTGGGAGGCGGGTGAGAGTGATGACATGGCCGGTGGGGGGATGGAATGGGAGCCACACAGTGTCTTGTGGGTGGCGTATGTTTTTGTGTTGTGGTTATGTGTTTTGATGTGGTCGTGAGAGTGGAACCTGGAGAGTGAGTGATGATTATTGGAGATAATGAGGGGTGATACTTGTGCTTTTGGAAATGTGCTTTTGGAAATGTGTGATGGTTTAAATGTGAACTGGGGGATTTCACATGTAGCAGGCCATGGCAAGCCTTGTAACACCTTTTACACCATCTATGGAATTGTACTGAATTGTGCTGAGTTGTGTGGAGAATTGAATGGCAGCGGGGGAGGAAGTGTGTTTTGGGGTCTTGTGGGTGGGGAAGGTGTGTGTGTCCGCAGGTACAGAGCAAGCTCTGAGGAGCGATGCCTGCGGGCCCCCCTCTGCGGCAATTACCCCTGGCAGCCGGTGGTAACTGGAAATTGGAGCTCGTCGATGGAGGGTCTGGTTGGGCGCCGCGGGGTGAGGAAGTCCCCCGGTGACCCGTGTTAGTGCGCGAAAGCAGGAGGCAAAGGAGCCTGGTGTGTGTGGAGACCCTCACCGGCGAGGTAACGGCGGAAAGGGGCTGTTGGGCTGTCACGGGGCCAAGAGGTAAAGGGGGGGGGGGGGGGCAATGAACTTGTAAGTCGGTTGACTTGTTTTTGGGACTGCGGGCACCACAGCCTGAAGCGCCCCCACCATCTTTTTGTGCGGTACCTCCCCGCTGCCTAGTTGAGGAATGCACACACAGCGAATGACATCAATGCCATGGTCCTGCAGGGGGGTATATTGAAATAAGTGCTTTGTTGATTTTTGAAATGCCTTGATGATTTTTGGAATGAGGATGAGCGGTTAAGGGGTCAGTGTTGCATGAATGTGGGCGAAATCCACCGAGCCATGTCACTTACCTGCAACATCTGGACAGGGCCCGAGGAAATTTAGGGGGGTGCATTGGGATGGCCCCGCAGGTAAGGTTGTGTCTTGTGGCATCCACCGGGGGACGCGGTCTGTAGACCGGGGTATGTACAAAGGGTAGAGTTTTGAGTTTTTTTGGAAAGATGGTTAAGTTTTGTGGTCAAGTTAGTGTTGCGTGTTGTTTGTTTCCTCCCTCCGCAGGAACAATGAAGAAAATGTACATACTTGCATGATGGTTAAGGGGTTTAGCATGTTAAGGAAGTGTAGGTAGGTAGTCCGACTCACTTCCCACAGCCCTTCCTGATTTATTTCATAGGTTAATTAAGTATGTGACAGTAAGTGTTAAGGCTAGAATGGTAGCGCCTGCGGTGAACCTTGCAGGAGCTACGGTTCCAGGGGGGGGGGGGGGGGGGGGTGCTGTGTTATGAATTTGGTAGAGCAACATCTAGAGCTAGGTAGATCTGAATAGGTAGGTATTCGACTGTCGTGACAGGGACTCTACATCTATCTATAATTCCAGTAATCTCTGTGTGTATGTTTGTATGTTTGTATGTTTGTATGTTTGTATGTTTGTCTGTGACCGCTGTTTCTCGACAACCACGGGTCCGATATACTTGAAACTTGCCAGGTATATTGCTGGGGACCTGAGGATGTGCCTTTTCAAGGTTTCATATTAATCGGACAAGTAGTTACCGAGCTATGGCGATTTCTTTACCAAACTCCGCAAGCCGTTCGCTTTGGACCAAACCATTTCATGTAAATAGAGGGGGGGGGATTGTCACCGTACTCGCAAGCCGTTCGCTTTGGACCAAACCATTTCATGTAAATAGAGGGGGGGGATTGTCACCGTACTCGCAAGCCGTTCGCTTTGGACCAAACCATTTCATGTAAATAGAGGGGGGGGATTGTCACCGTACTCGCAAGCCGTTCGCTTTGGACCAAACCATTTCATGTAAATAGAGGGGGGGGATATAATTTTAGATATATATATAGTACGGGCATGCCCTAGTCTATCTATAATTCCAGTAATCTCTGTGTGTATGTTTGTATGTTTGTATGTATGTATGTATGTATGTATGTTTGTCTGTGACCGCTGTTTCTCGACAACTACCGGTCCGATATACTTGAAACTTGCCAGGTATATTGCTGGGGACCCGAGGATGTGCCTTTTCAAGGTTTCATATTAATCGGAGAAGTAGTTACCGAGCTATGTCCAAAAAACGATTCAACCAATCAGAGAGCAGCGAGCTATCACGTGTGCCGAACGTGGCGAACAGACTCTGCCTCGGACGGCACATTTGAGAGCGTATTCATTTATTTCACGTTGGAAAACAATGTTGCCGTTAAACTATGTTTTAAAACTAATTAAAACTAATTTGCGATTCATCGTAACTGCGATTTGCGACCTTCCGGACAGTGAAGACTTCACTTCCGGCAGCCAATCACAGAACGCTTTGTTGCGTAGGCGTGGCCGATGTGAGAGCGAGCCGAGCCGAGCGCGTGCGCCATTACGGTTCGTAATTCGATTTCTTCCGGAGAAAATAATAATTTCTCGATTTCTTATGCGCATTATTTCTCCCAATTCAGTCAGAGCGAAGGGCGGAAGCGAAGAGCGTTGTTTTTTTTGTTTACGGGCGTACGGGCGTACGGGCGGGGTAGAGCGTACGGGTAGCGTTTTTTTTTTTTTTTTGGCAAGGAACGGGCACCCACGTACGGGCATGCCCTAGTGTAATAAGTTCTTGATGTTGAGGCGTTTGTCGGGGTAAGATATATGATTGTGGATCTACCTGGAGATTCGAGTGTTAAGTAGTGAGGGATTAAAGGTAACGCCCCTGTGAGTCTCACCTAGTAGTCAAACCTTTGTCCATTATGGCACTGCAAACCACATAAACATTAGTTAGGTCCTTAGCGCAACATTAAATAATTCCTTTCCCTGACAATGACTTCGGAACAAATGGACAGGAAACCAGGCCAAAAACACCGCCACAATTGGCCGCCACCGTTTACACCTCCAAGGCCTACAAACCTCGCCTGGCACGTGTTATAACACAAGGACCGCGGGGTCGGGGATGGGAGAGTGGAGCGATGCCGCAGAGGGCGTGACCTGGGCGAGCCGGCGAGTTGGTAGGCTATTATTGGCTGAGGAGTGCGCCAATGTGACGTCATCGGCGAGAGATATTATCGACGGTCGGACGCCATTTTAGGGCAGCAGTTGGCACTCAGTAGTCGGCAGTTGGCAGTTGGCACTCAGTAGTCGGCAGTTGGCAGTTGGCACTCAGTAGTCGGCAGTTGGCAGTTGGCACTCAGCAGTTGGCACTCAGTAGTCGGCAGTTGGCAGTTGGCACTAGCAGTTGGCACTGAACAGTTGGCACTGAACAGTTGGCATTTGGCTGCCAGCACTCCCGCAGAGAGTCGAGTCGAGTGGAGTTCAAAGGAGTCCTTCCTGTCCCTGGTCAAGTGGAGTTCGTTTGCTTTGTGCAGCCCTGCGTTGGACCGTTGGAGCAAGGGAGCTCGTGGTGTGGGTGTGCCGTTGAACCGACGAGGCCTGGTGGCGCTTGGAGGCGGACGGAGAGGGCCGCGGGGCCGTGTTACGCTGAAGATGAAAGGAGCCAGATAAGCCCGATCTCCGCGTTTACACTTTACATGACAAGACGTGTTATTTTCGTATTAATCTCCCTCGTATCGTGTTTGATATCTGTTGTGTGTGGGATCCCAATTTAGGCTTATTAGAGTTATTAGTATTACCGGCACGGGCTTTTTCACTGTCTTTACTTTTCATTAATAAATCCTTGTATTATTTTCTGTATATATCTGAACGCAGTTTCCTGGGTGTTTGATTTTAGTAGATAAGGCGGCGGGGGGGGAGCTTCGCTGTGTCCGCCATTCCGCGCGTTTAACTTTAAGTGTTTGATTTGGAATCCGCTATTGAGTTCTCGCCTCGGGAGTTAAAGCCTCGCAATTGGCCATCCGCAACTGTGGTATTAATCGCGGTTGCGTGACAATATATATACAGACTTGGCATTTAATATGGATTGTTTTTTTTTTCTTGACTTGGGTTTACTTTCTTAACTCAGTATATCAATCTGGTGAGTTTCTTTTACACTTTGGTGATTTATTTGTTAAAAGAACCATGTCACTGATTGTCTGTCGCAGCAAGAAGTCAACAACAGGATTATATCACAGGTGGCATGGCAAAATGTACGGACAGGTGCATTTGATGATTGGCTTCACAGTCGGGTATACAAGGGTTGTTGCGTTCTGTATTAGTGGAAAACAACTGCTGCACGTCTCCAAAAGTTATTGCCGCTTCCTCTGGAGATGGTCCGTCAACTCGACAATGCTGTTTGTCATGGAGTGGTGGCTTTACGAAATTAAGGCATGAAACAGCGTGCTATTGCTCGGCAGTATGGCATCACTCAACGTCAGGTGTCAAAGATCCTGAAACGAATTGCTCAGAGGGGTGTCCCTACTCCAATACTGAGGCCAGGACGTCCCTGCAGAACCACAAGGAGGGATGATCGCCAGCTGCACCGGTTAGTCTGCAATGGCCGTACCAAGTCAGCTAATCGGCTTCGGGCTGAGTGGCAGCAACTGACAAATGTGCCTGTATCCAGAAGGCGAGTCAACCAACGACTGGTTCAAGCAGGCTATCGTGCCAGGCGTCCCCTGAGGAAGCCATGCCTGACCAGACAACACAGCCAGCGCCGATTGCAGTGGGCCAGAGAGCACCGTCGATGGCAGCCAGGACACTGGAATCACGTGACCTTCAGTGACGAGTCTAGATTTCTGGTCTAACGTCAAGATGGATGCGCCCGAGTGCGCAGACAAGTGCATGAAGCCCACAACGAAGATTGTATAGTGCCAAGAGTCCAAGCTGGAGGTGGTGGGGTGACCGTTTGGGCTGCTTTTCATGCAGGGGGCAACACTGACTTGGTTGTTCCGAATGGACACCTGAACCAGTTCAAGTACAGGGTCATTCTGGAAGAAACATTGCTTCCATTTGCTCGTGCAGCCTTTCGAGGAAACTTTGTCTTCCAAGATGACAATGCACGGCCTCATTCTGCTCGCATGATCCAACACTTTCTTGCTGACCGTGGTGTCGAGCATATGGAGTGGCCTGCCATGTCCCCAGATATGAATGTGATAGAGAACTTGTGGGCAGAATTAACGCGTCAAATCGACCACTTGGACCAGCAGCCGACCTCTGTGCGTGAATTGCAGCAGGCTATTGTCACTGCATTGCAAGCGATTCCTGTCCAAACCTTGGCAAATCTCGTGAACAGCATGCCTCGACGTGTACGTGCTCTCCTGAATGCTCGTGGCGGTTACACGAAGTACTGAACTGTAATTTTACTGTCTGTAATCCCAGTCGTAATTTAACTTTTGTTTTTGTTAAAAAAATTTTTTGGCTAATGTGCAAAATAAAGAGATACTTCTGGAAAACGCACAGAAGTTTAACACAGTACTGTCCGTGAATTGAGTTCGATATCAGTTTACATCACTTTCAAGGATCAATTTATTTGCTTCGAAATGTCAAATGTGGTTTTTGTTTCTTTTAAAGGTCACATTAACAAAATCTAGAATAATTTCAACATAATTCCAATGAACTTTTGGTTCTAAGTCATCTTGAAAAGTAAGTTCAGCCCCACAAAAAAAATATTCCATATTAAATGCCAAGTCTGTATGTATGTATATATATATATATATATATATATATATATATATATATATATATATATATATATATATATATATATATATATATATATATACAGGGGGCTGCAAAAGTAGGTATACACTAATGAAAAACAAAACGTGCGCACAAAACGTATTTTATTGATTATACAAGCATATCAATAATAACATATCAATAATAAACATATCAATAATAAACATATTAATCCCTCAAATGTTCAAACTGTTTGCCCCCGGCATTCACACACTCCACTAGTCGAGTGTGGACACCCATGCACACTCTGGCACAAAGGTCTTTATCAGCATCAATTTCCTGGCAAGCCTCCCGTATGAACTGAATCATGGCATCAACAGAACGTGGCTTGCATGCGAA
The DNA here is from genome assembly GCF_964187855.1 of Myxine glutinosa. Lineage (NCBI taxonomy): Eukaryota > Metazoa > Chordata > Myxini > Myxiniformes > Myxinidae > Myxine > Myxine glutinosa. The sequence goes on from NC_136264.1 coordinate 13,308,170, forward strand.
AACCCTGTCTTTTACACATCCCAAGAAAAAGAAGTCCATCGGGGTGAGATCCGGCGAACGTGGTGGCCAGTCAACGGCTCCCCGACGTCCAATCCACCTGTTGGGAAATTCTTTGTCAAGTAGCGCACGCACAGTGAGTGCGAAGTGCGGTGGCGCCCCATCCTGCTGAAAGTAGAAGTCGTCCTGCTGCTGTTGTTCGCGTACCTGTGGTATGATTGTATCCGTCAGCATGTTCAGATACACGTGTTGATCGACAGTCCTGTGCAGAATGATAGGTCCAACGACACCTTTGCAGGACAGGCCAGCCCACACTGTCACCCCAGTTTGATTGAGCTATTGCTCAATCGTGACTTTAGGGTTTTCAGTTGCGTAGTACACACAATTGTTCCGATTAACGGCACCCCATAGCTTAAAGTTTGCTTCATCGAACCTACTTTTGCACTGTATACCTACTTTTGCAGCCCCCTGTATATATTGTTACGGAAACGGAGAGGGCTTCCCTCGTTGCCCTGCGGAGATTAACCCGCCGTTCCTTCTACTAACCACTCTCCGTTCCTGGTCATCCCAACGCTCCCTCCCGCCCGCAGCGCCGCCAGGGTATTCGGGCCAGAAAGTCGGAATGGCCTTCCCGGGACCTGAGTGCAACGCTCGGTCGTGAGACAGGGAAGAGACGGCCGTTCGAGCTACGGTTTTAGGTTACCGAGCGGGTTTAGTAACCCGTAGTTTGAACCATTAACAAACTACACCCGATTATAACGTTGGCCAAATCGCGCTATGCTAAATCAATGATGGAAAGGACACAACGACTGGGAAAGATGAAACGACGCAAGGGGGTACAGTTCTCAAGACCTCCGGAGGAGGGTGTAATTACAGTGGTGGAGAAAAGGGGTAGATTACAAGGCAGAGTGAGGTAAAGACACAGAAGAGATGGGCACTTAAATACAGTCTTATTAATTCCCAGACAGACCACGGACAAACGGACAAGGCAGACTCACACAGGGATTGATGGCAGGAATGGACAGGTAGGTCGATGGCACAAGGTGCACCTTGGCTCGGGGACAGGATAAAGCACGGTCCAAAGATGCAGGGAGGTCTCACAGCGCTCGGAGGGTACGTCTTCCTTGCTTCAAGCTCAGCGCGCATCTGACGTCACCTCTCTCTCACTGCGCATGCTCAACGGGGAGTGACACGCCCTCGGCTGGTTGGTTCCGCCCCAACTGGGGCCGGTCCGCCGCTTCCATTGGTTGCGGGGGTTACCGGGCTCCGCCCTTGACGAGGAGCCGACAGGGAGCCATGTCCTGCCCCTGTTGGGTAACCCCGTCGAGCACATGACCGATGGCGGCTCGTTGGGAAGGCCTGGTGCCCTCCCACCACTCCTACCAACCAAGCCGGAGTGAGGACGCGCACTCCATGTGCTCGTTGTTGTTGTTGTTGTTGTTGTTGCTGCTGAAGAGAACTGTGAGGAAGAGCTGCGGGGAGGTATTGGGAGGTCCTAAACTTCCTAACGGTGCCAGACAATCACATTCTGGTGCAACGAAGGGTCAGAATTAATGGAAACGAATCCTTAACTGACATAGACTAAGAATAACTAGCAAGATGTCCTATAGTTGTCTACATGAGATGCGGTGGACCTGGATGCGACATTTAATGGGGGAAATAGGGGGAGGTCGGGTCTACAGAGTGTTGTTTATAGAAAATGGGACTAGGGAATGGGGGATTGGCGAGAGTTGGGAAGTATTGAGGAAATAGGGGAATATTTACAAGCGGATATGGATGGATGCAAATCCCATATCCGCAACAATATATATACATATACTCATATATATATATACAGTCACGTGAAAAAGTCAGTACACCCCAAGTAAAGTTTTGACTTTTTCAACATATTTCAACATACAGCTATTTGATCTTCATTTCAACAATATTGATAGATAAAGGTGATATAATGTAACAAATATCATGAAACATTTACATTTTGTAGTCCATTGTATAATTTAAATAAACATAAATGCAAATTTCGCATGTGGAAAAAGTAAGTATACCCTTGGCTCTAATAGGTGGTATTGCCCCCTTTGGCAGAAACAGCCTCAAGTAGGCGTTTCTTATAACTGTCTACCAGCCTCTGACATCGACTGGGAGAAATTTTTGCCCACTCCTCCATGCAGAATTCTTTCAGCTGTGCGATGTTTGAGGGGTTTCTTGCATGCACAGCTCGTTTTAAATCCCCCCACAACATCTCGATCGGATTTAGATCCGGGCTTTGACTTGGCCATTCCGGAACCCTCCATCCATTTCTTTCTTTTCAGCCATTCCTTGGTGGATTTACTGGTATGTTTAGGGTCATTGTCATGTTGCAAGGTGCACCTTCGGTTGAGCTTCAACTTTCCGACAGATGGCCTCACATTATCCTCAAGCACCCTCTGGTACAATGAAGAATTCATGGTAGATTTTATGATGTTGAGCTACCCAGGCCCTGATGCAGCAAATCTGCCCCAAACCATAATATTTCCACCACCATGCTTTACAGTTGGTATCAGGTACTTGTGGTCAAATGCTGTCTTTGGTTTTTGCCAAACATGTCTTCCAGTACTGAGGCCTAATAGCTCTACCTTTGACTCATCTCTCCAGAGCACATTGTTCCAGAAGTGCTGGTCTTTGCCTAGATGTTCATTGGCAAACTTTAGTCTTGCCCTGATGTTCTTTCTGGACAGCAAAGGTTTCCTCCTTAGTCCGTGGACTGAGTAGGGTTTACATGCACCCCCCCCCCCCACAACTTAACTTCCCGGGTATGTCCATGTACCCCCCACCCTAGGGGTTAGGAAAAACCATGTTAACAGAAAAAAACTCATTCCCTCATAGTTTGACCTCTGGTGACCTCATTAGTGATCTCATTTGCATATAACACACATCATTGTAAAGAGTGTCCCAGGACAAACATTTTGAGGGGTCATATGCAACCATAGGATGACTAGGTAAAAAGTTATGGCCATTTGAATTTCGGCTACCCCTAATTTTCGGAAATCACTGACACAGGGGGGGTAACATCAAAATATGCGTGGGAGGTACCTTGGGAATGAGTTTTTTTTCTGTTAACATGGTTTTTCCTAACCCCTAGGGTGGGGGGTACATGGACATACCCGGGAAGTTAAGTTGTGGGGGGGGTGCATGTAAACCCGACTCAGCCCACGGACTACCTGGCACACCTCCCATGTAGATCAAATTTGTGCAGCCTCTTTCTAATGGTAGACTCGTGCACTTTGACATCAACAGTGGCAACAGCTACCTGTAGGTCCCGTGATGACATTCTGGGGTTCTTAGAGACTTCCTTCAGCATCTTGCGGTCTGCTCTCGGGCTGAACTTGCTGAGGCGGCCTGGCCTGAACAAGTTGGCAGTTGTTTGGAATCTTCTCCACTTGTAGATGATCTTCCGGACAGTCGAATGATTGATTTCAAATTGTTTGGAGATCTTTTTAAATCCCTTCCCAGACTCATAGGCATCTATAACCTTATTTCTGAAGGCCTCAGAGAGCTCTTTTGATCTCTGCATGGTGACGCCGCACACTTCAACAACAAAGAGCAACCCAAACTAAATGTCTGAGGTTTAAAGAAGACAGGTTCCTCCAAGATCCTCTCCAATGATGTTCTAATCATTTGCACCTGAGCTGGTGCACCGGATTCTAATTTTAGGTGTTTGAAGTAGTGATTAATGTAGGGGTGTACTTACTTTTTGCACATGCGAAATTTGCATTTATGTTTATTTAAATTATACAATGGATGACAAAATGAAAATGTTTCATGATATTTGTTATATTATATCACCTTTATCTATCAATATTGTCGAAATGAAGATCAAATAGCTGTATGTTGAAATATGTTGAAAACGTCAAAACTTTACATGGGGTGTACTTACTTTTCCACGTGACTGTATGTATATATATAATAAATAAATAAATAAATAAATAAATAAATAAATAAATAAATAAATAAATAAATAAATATATATATATATATATATATATATATATTGTAACGATTTTGAGAAGTGTGTAACGAATTTGAGAAGTGTGTAACGAATTTGAGAAGTGTAACAATTTTGGAGGAAGTGTAACGAAGTGGAAACGTTACAATGTGAACGTTACAAACGTACGGTACCACCCTGTAATGTAAATAATGGTCGCAGTCAGCGTCCTAGTTAAATTGCATGAAAAGTACACGCAGGCCACGATATATCTTTTAAATAGTGTATTTCCTTATTCCATGTAGGCTAAGTATGTGTTTTCCCACTAGATTGACTTTGCATTGTATCAAACAAAATAAGCGTAGGCCCTTCCAATTTCCCCAAAACCTCCCTTCCGTTTGCCTTCCGCATTTTGGTCGGTTTTTCTCTTCAACCACCATTGGCCACGAGGTAAGGTTGGAGAAGAAAGGCGTGTCTCCACCTCGTCAGAAGAGGGAAGGAGTGAACCGGCCCTAACAGCCAATCAACACCGCGGTGATCGACCCGGTAGGCGTGCCCTCGGAGCCGGCGGCTTGATTTCGGCCGAGGTGATAAAAGCGACTGTAAGGGACTGCTTTGCGAGATGACTGGAGATGAGCTGGAGATGACCCTGGGAGAGGAGCAAAGAGGCTGCACCAAAGAGAGGCGGTGAGATGCGAAACGCTCCAAGCCAAAGAGGAGAGGTACTCGGCAAGGAAACCAGCTTTGGAGAGACGCGCTGAAAGGAGAGAGACGGCCCCACCCCAAGAAAAGGAGCAGGTGTGCCGAACCAGCGAGTGGCGTCTCCCGCAGTGGATACGCGACGGAGGGTTTCCCGCCAAAACCGCGAGGAATTGCGAACGGCGGCCTCCCGACCTTGCCTCCATCTCAAGCCTTACCTGCCTGCATTATCCCCTGTGTAAGTGTGAACGTCCTGTCCTGCTCGTTTGTCTTGGGGCTAAGTAAAAATGAATAGTGTAAGTTAAGGATTCGCTGTGTCACTGTTTCTTCCATCCTTTGCTTGTGTGTGTATAATAAATCTGTTCTTCCTCCGTATTCTTCTTCTTCTTTTTCATTCTCTTGCGATCGCTTTAGAGATTTCCCGATTGAATATCCGTGGGGCGATCTGGTCAACGTCGGGTGAAATCGGGTTTTAATCGGGGAGTAACTGTTCGGACGCGGTTAAATACACCACCGCTCGGTCAATATAACATCTAAAAGCCGCGTCTGTAACAATTGGTAGTCAGGAGGTGGGATTCGAACCTGGGACTAAATTTATTTAGCCCAAATTGTGGACACCAATTGTGTTAGTACAGTAACAATTGGTGTCGAGGAGTGGAATTCGGACCTGGGACTAAATTTGTTAGGCCCAAATTTTGGAACACCAATTGTACTATTAGAGTAACAATTGGTGTCTGGGAGTGGGATTCGGGTCCCGAACCAAATTTTTAAAACATCTAGAAAAAAATTTTTGGTCAAAATTACGAGCTGCCGAAATTTATTTTGTTTTATAAAGCAAAACCCGAATTTTGAGATCGCGCCATGGACAATCAAGGCGATCGGATGTCGGTGGGAGAAATAGACAGGGTGGAATCGACCCAGGACCTCGGGGAAATGTATATGGAGGATAGGGAGGAGGAGAAAAATAGCAATGTGGTTGCGGAGGTTTCAGACGCACAGAATGGCGCCCTCGCGCACGTGGTTGAGGGGGCCACGGTCGCGGAACCAATGAGCGCGGCCCAAATGCAAGCCTTCATGGCCCAATTCATGGTGGAAATGCAGAAAAAAAACGACAGTATAGTACAAATGCAGGCGTCCCTCAACCTGCAGAGTGAGCAAAGGAGGGCTGATAGTGAAAAAATGGAAAGCAGAATTATGGGGCAAATGGGGGTAATGAGGGACGAAGCGAGGGGTACCGGTGAGAAGTTAGACAATAATTTTGAGGGGTTAGACAACGGGATAAAAGAGGTAAAGAATGGGTTAACGGGGGTAGAAAACAGAATGGCCGCTCAAGAGAATCAAATGGAAGGGATGCAAAAGGGGTTAGAGGGGGTAGAAAACAGAATGGCCGCTCAAGAGAATCAAATGGAAGGGATGCAAAAGGGGTTAGAGGGGGTAGAAAATAGAATGGCTGCCCAGGAGAATCAGATAGAGGGAGTGAAAAATGGGTTAATGGGGTTAGAAAATAGGATGGAAGACAAATTGCGGGAAATAGGGGAACAATCGGCCAGGGAAATCAAACAAATGGGAGAGCAGATAGAGGAGGTGAAAATCGGGGTAGAAACCAAACTGGATGCTCAGAGGGATGAATTGGGACAGATGAGGGTGGCATCTACAAAAGAGAGGGAGGAAATACGACGAGGGGTGAGTGAGGAGGTCTCGGGGCTACGCGAGGAGGTAAAGCGAGGCGAAAAGCGTATAGAGAAAGAAGTGAGGAATAATACGGCTAAGTTACAAGGGGGAATAGAAGATCTGACGGAGGAGGTGGAACAGCTGACAGAGGGACAAACGAAATTAGTGGAGCAGGTTCAAAGGAACACTGCAGTACTCGGAGGGTTAAAGGCGACACAAAAAGAAATTAAAAACGAATTAATAGCGACGCAGAGGCAATGTCAGATGGTACGGGAGGAACTGACAATGAGGGTGGAGGAGGTGACAGAGATAATGGAGACAAAGGACCGGCAGGTGAGGATGCACATAGAGACGGTCACGGTAGCCTTAGAGGACGAACTTGAGGGGACGCACCGAGAAATAAAAGAGGTTAAACAAAAATTAGAGGAAGTGGGAGAAGAGGTGAGTGAAATTAAGAAGGGACGAACAGAAACTAAAAGAGAAATCCAGGAGGAGGTGATGGAATGTGTACAAGGTCTGTGTTCAAATCATGATGTGATGCTCACTGACCAAATAAAAAGTTTGCAGGTGGCAAAGGAGGTGCGGGGACGAGGTGCCAAGGTGAGTGGCAATGTATATGATGTGAGGAAAGCTTCAGTCGGCTTGGGGATTGGATTGGATCCGGGTGTTCGTGAGAGGCCGTTGGTGAGGTGTGCGACAGGTCTGGTGTGCGAAAAAAGAGGTGTGCGAGAATGTCCGACCATGGGGTGTGTGAGGAAAAAGTGCACGCCGAGGAGTGAGTGTGCCGTCAGGAGTGAGCCGGTCGTAGCGCGTGTGCGAGGGAGCACAGGGAAGCGCGGTGTGGTGAGTGTTACGGAGGAAGTAACGAAAAAGTGTGCGCGAGAGGATGCGCGAGAAAGGTGTGTAACGGACGGGTGCATGAGGAAAGAGTGTGCCGTCGAGAGTAAGGGTGAGTGCGCTGTCAAGAGTGGAGGTGAGAGTAGTGAGAGTGAAACGGAGCGTGAGTTGGTTGTGACAGGTGAGCGAGGATGTACACCTGGGATGGAAGGATGCACACCTGGAATGGTAGAGCGTGAGTGGGAATGCACGCTGGAGTTGGTGGTGAGGCACGTGGTTGGGTGTGCGAATGAGGGCACACCTGTGATTGTCACAGAGGAGGTGACCGAGGAGGGGGCGCGAAGCGGTGTATTGGTGAGGTGTGCGAGCAACGAATGTGTGCCAAAGTGTTCGGTGGTCAGGTGTGTGACCAAGGCTGTGAGTGGAATGGGTGTACCTGGGTGTGTAAGGAAAGGTACGAGGAGCATGGGCACAGCTGGATGTGTGAGCAAGGAACGGGCTGCGGGGTGTAAGCGTCCAGGTGAAGCATCGACGTTAGACGGGGTAGAGTTTAGAACGACTTATAGCCGAATCGGGCCCTCGGTGCGTGCTGGGCCTCGCTTTGAACGGCCGCGGCCGGGCTCCACTAGGCGGAGCGGGCGGCTGGATAGGAAGGGTCGCTATGGCGACCACGTTTTGTTGAGACGTGCCGGCAGGTCGAGATCGGGACATTGGATGGCTCCACGCCGAGGTGATGCGTGGGATCTCGGCCCGGGTAAGCCCCCGCCCCTGCCCCGAATGCGGGACGCATCCAGCCGCCAGCACAAAAGAATCCGCGTTCAGTGCTCGGCTGTACGAAGCCGGGCTGTAGATGTGAATTGGCGCACCGAGAGGATGTAATAAGTAGACGGGTGATGGTGATAGTGATAGTGATTTAAAACGAAATTTAGAAAAGTGAATAGAATTGGCAGTAAATGGAAAATTTTTGAATTGTTGGATTTGGACGAGCGAAATTGGTAGTGAGAGACCCCCGATGTGGTGGGATGGCAAATCCACCATCCTTCCCATGTGGGGGCAAAGGAGCAATAGCTTATGGGGTGTATGGCAGTGAAAACTAGCCCGGGTGGGTTAGGTTATATTGATAGGGCCCTAGCGAAGATGACATTAGGTGACGTTAAGGTTAGTTAGTGACTGATACCTGTAGTGGGGACGCAGGTAGATTAGTATGGATGATAATGACGTGGAAGCGCAATAGTTTAAAGGGACGACTGGGAAGCGCAAGTTTCAGAGGGGAGTAGTTAGCTGAGATGATGCCGTGTGTGTGAGGATTGAACAGGTGTGATTGAACAGGTGTGATTGAACAGGTGTGATTGCACAGGTGTGCAACTGAACAGGTGTGTGGAGCAGTGTATGAGGGAGTAGTGGTGATTGTGTGTTGTGTTGACCAACTGGTCCAGGAAGAGGAGGAGGGTGCAGGTGGCACCAGGTAGGATTGCACAGGTGTGCAACGACAGGTGAATGAAAGACAGGTGTATGGAATAAATGGTCTGGAGGATTGAAATGGATGGTCGTGGAGTGAGAATGGTGGAAATTGTGGAGTGGAGTGGATGGTGCGAAGGTGTGAATGGGGGAAGGATGGACCCCCATCGCGGATACCCGGGGCGGGTAGTGTAAGTGTTAGGTAGAGGGTACAGGTAAATTGTGGTTGGATATTGGCATCTGTGGTGCGGGTGACAGAATGGTATGTGGATGGGTGCGTTGGTGTTGTGGAAATGGCTGGGCGTGTAGCCTGTTAGTGTGAGTAGTTGGTTTGGGCACTCCACCACTGTGAGGATGTCGGCCAGGTGAGGCTGCAGGTGGGCTCTGGGAGCCGGTAGTAGTTGTTGTGGATGGGGCCCGAGGATCCGGAGGACGGACCCGGGTAGCCCAGTGCCAGAGGGCACCATGGGATGACAGAGCCAGGAGAGGGGCTGTCCCCAGGTAGTTAGGTTAGGGTGAGGAGCTAGGTAAGCTCGGGTGGCAACTACAGTGGTGGAGGTGTGCAGGTGGGTAGACCTGTTGGGAGAGGTACACGTCGCAGCCCAGAAATTGTGCTAGAGCACCGGGAGATGAATCGGGGGAGTGAGACCCCAAATTGAGGAGCACCACAGTTTGGCCAATGGGAATTGGTTATTAGAACCCATAGTGTAAGTTGGCCAATGGATTGGCAGGGAAAGACCCCGGGTAGTGTAAAGTGTGTTAAAGTCATTTAGAGGATAGTTAGGATGAAGGATCTCCTTGCACCATCTGCATCCACTCACCTGAGGTGACAGGTACTCCACACCATGCCATGTTTTGATTATTTTCTATGATGCAAATGTTTGGATTGTGAGACGCATCATGACGTGGGTGTGACATTGTGCGTAATTCCATCTCTCCCTCCTTAGGAGGATTGATGATGAATTGGTGATGGCAAATTTTGAAGTAAAGGGATTGTGGAGACGAATTTGGTATAGGGGAAATATGGGGAAGACGTGACAGTAGTGACGAATTTGTAAATGTGTAGATTTTTGTACATATGGGGTGAGAACAAGGGTAAGGTAGGTGACAGGGGGGTGACGTACGGTAGGGACGAGCTTTCTCACTTCGGCCTCCGTACGCATTTCACCTTGCATTGCCTTATTGACGTGTACCCTTGTGACCTTACCCCTCGCTCAATTGTCTTTCTCTTGTCTCCCACATGACCTGTGCGCCATTGGGTGCCGAGGGGAGCGTGCGTGAGGTGGCCATTGTGCGCCCGAGATTCCCAGAACCAGCATGCATTGCGTTGATGTACCACTTTATGGACCGCTGTTCTGCGGCCAAGTACCACTTGATGGACCCCAGGTTCTGGGGCAGGGCACCTCTGTTGGAAACCGGCCATAGTGGCCAGGGAATCTTGCTTGCGGACCTCGGTAAGGTGGCACCTATGCCAGACAGGTGGACCACCCTTGGTTGGCCCCTGAGGCCCTAAATAAAAATGGACACAAGTTGTGCTTTTTATTATTTCCAACTAGGCCGCATGAAGCCAGAAGACGTCGGAAAGAACACCGGCCCAGCAGAGAAAGAGAAGACCACCACCAGTTGTTTTGTTGTGTTTATTATGAGCCATGGTGACTGCGCACTGGATGGTGCTTTTGGCTGCTTTGTGGTGCTTTGTGGTGTTTGGTGCTTTTGGGTGCTTTGGTGGTATTGGTACTGGTGCATCGATGCAATGCGTGCTGTCTCCTCCCTCCCAACAGGAATTTCTTTCTCTTGTTCCCTAAAAAGAAAAGAAAAAAAAAAACAAAAACACAGGTCCTGGGTTGCGTTGTAAATAAGAAATCACGTCATTGTAAATAATGCTCCCCACCGTAAATGTATAGTTTGAGAACAATCCCGTAATTCGGTTAGCTGTGGGCTTGAGTCTGTTAGACAGGATGCAATGCAATAGGGGGACATACTTATTTGTGTTTTAAAATTGTCACACTCAGGGTCAGGTTAATTGTAGAGGGAATTACACCTACGTGTCACACTAAGTTAAAGTTTAATAGGCCCGAGTGTCAAGTTGTAGATTTGTTATTGCCTAAAGTTCAGTTATAGACGTTGGTTGCTAATGTGTTATGATTTAAATGTTGTTTAAAAATGCTATTTTCATAAAGTTAATAAAGGGTTTTTGCTTCGTTTTAGTTTTGGATGAGGAAAGGCTCGCTGAGGTCATGCTGGACAATTGTATACGTGTGCTTTTTTCGAGGCTAGATAAGGCCGGTCGTAAAACCACGCCCACATGCGCGTGATTTTGCGTAACGCTAGTAGAATGTTTAGAGTGCAGACATAAACCTATCGTTAACCATATATATTTTGTATTAATCACAGCGACGCATGACTCTGTATAAACATGCTTTGAATTACTCATGTAAACAAACCCATAAAATATATGGGTTTGTTTGGCCAAGCATGCACTCTTCTCTTTGTGAGTTACATTTCTGTTTTCTCGGAGCCCAGAGAAACATTTGGTCCGAATGATAAGGAAGGGCTGACTCCCCCGAATGACAGCGGATAACGGTGGGAGGGACTCTCGCCAGTCGCTTTGTTCTCTCGGAGATTTTCTGATAATCGTATTCATATATAAGTGAATGAGAATCAATGTGTTTCCAGGAAGGCTTGACTTGGCATGCTCTTGCTGTAGCTTGCTGTAGATGTCTTGTCTCCTCCGGATCTGTATAAGTTGGTTTTAATAAAAAGCTGCGTCATTTTTCAGGCTATTTGTGGACTTCTTCACCAAACGAAGAGCTGATTCTTCACAGATGGTACCAGGAGTGGGGTGTCAACAGACGCGGAGGACGGGAAGCGGAACCCGGGCGACAGGAGGAAGGCTGCCCGAGGCCGGGACGCTGGCACTCTAATTTGATTAAGGTGAGCAATTGTTTTATACCAGAGGGCTATCTTTCCAAATTTGTACCTTGCTTCCTCGAACGGATTTCAGTCCGCTTCCCTGTCATCCGCGCTGCCTGCACTCGAACAGAAATTGTAAGTAAAGGCTCATTTTAGGCCTCAGAATGACGTGGCTTTGTTAAAGCCAGGATAAACAAGTAAGGATACCAGTAAGGACTTAACAGTAAGCTTAAAGTTACAGTTAGCACCAGGAGGGGAAAGTGAGGTCGGACAGCCGTAAAGGTTGAGCCAGGCCGAGAACTTTCCAGGAAGGAACAGCCCAGAGACAAGATGGGGTATGCCATTGCATGCCAGGGAACGAAGGGCTGTGGCTAACTTAAGAGGGCCATAAAAAACATGGCCAGTAAAAGGATTTGCGCAGGATATCGGTGAAGATAACGTTCGGTACAAGGGAAAGGGGAAAATGAGGTCGGACAGCCATATAGGTTGAAGCCAGGTGGCCAAGATTTTTCCAGGAAGGAACAGCCCAGAGACAAGATGGGGTATGCCATTGCATGCCAGGGAACGAAGGGCTGTGGCTAACTTTAGAGGGCCATAGGAACATGGCCAGGAAAAGGAAAACGCGCAGTAGGTAGGCTTGACAAGTAAGTAAGCAGTTAAGCAAGTAAATCAGCGATTGATGCCGCTGGACCAGATGCCAGACCAAGACCCCCCAACCCCCCCAAGACCTGAGCTCAGTCCCGGGGCTCTAGGCAACACCCCCCACCCCCCCAAGACCTGAGCTCAGTCCCGGGGCTCTAGGCAACACCCCAACACCCCGCCCTGCCTTCCCTTTTTTCACCTCAACCCACCCCCGTCCAACCCGTCCCAAAAATCCTTTTCCTTGAATGAGAGACGTAACATGAATGAGCAAAGATTGTTTGGGAGTGGCTGGAGAAAGGCATGATTTGAGTCGATCTGAGTTTCGCGCGAAGTCTGGGAGACTTCTATGAGTATATGAATGAGGAATGAATGTATATTGGGATGTTAATTGACGTGTGTATCTGGCCAATGTATTTGTCTGTCATCTGTTTGGGAGTTGTTTGGGAAGCGAATTGATATAAATCGGGTCAGGAAAGCACTCGGAGTGCCCTTGTCGACCTACTGTTGATATGAAGCAGTTTCTTGGAGATGGTTGCAGGATGGGCTGTTTTTTTTCTTTCGAGCGGCAGTCGGACGGAGATTTGGAATTTGTTGAACTAAATTCAGAATTCGAATCAATATGTGTGTTTTACTTGAATTGAAGAGTTCATTCAATGGCAGATATTGTGCGTTCGGGCAGGAGCCGAGCGAGCCGCGAGTCACGGGTGTGCTGTATGAGATTTGCTTAGAGTGCCGGCGATAACTCGCCCACTCTCAGAGGAGGATGTGTGCCCAAATGCATTGTGGGTCATTTCGACTTTGCTGGATGTCGGACGTTCATGTCAGTATCTTGTCAGAATCTTCTTCTTCATGTCATGTCCTTCATCCTTCATCTTCTTATCCTTCATCTTCATGTCAGAATTAGACATGAGTCATGAGCCATGTCAGAATAGTGGGCACCTGCGACATACATGCCATGCAATGTCACAAAAGGAATACGTTATTTAAAATGGATTTATATAAGGGGAAGAAACGATTTCCAAACTAAATTCGATTTCTAGAATGATTTTCTAAACGCTAAAATAAACGATTTCAAGACAGAGTAATTAATTTCCGGTGACAAGTTCCAACAGGAAGTCTTGTTCATACAGTAACAGTAAGTGAGGTACAGTGCGGAGTGGCGGCTGGAAGATGCATCGAAGGATTTGTGTTGATCGATGCGCCGGACAAAGGGTTTGCTGGCGAGCGATGCTGGTAAGGTTAAGTTATTAAAATTCAATAATTTGAGCAGAAATGTCACGTTTTCAACAGAACGCTTATCCGAGGAAAGAGGAATATCGAGGTTTCAACTGTCGGTATGTGGTGTGGCTGGTGCCAAGGTGTGCGGTGGTCAGGTGTGTAACGAAGCCATTTGTCCAGTGTCAGGAGTGGGATGGGAGCGGAATGAGTGTACTTGGGAGGATATTGTTCCAGGTACAAGACAAGATGCTCTTGCAATGACGGGGGGCAAGGAGACACCTAGATGTGCGAATAAGGTACGTCGAATGGTTGTCGGAGGTTGTGGTTTCATTGCTGCCTGTTCTGTGGAGTTATATTTCTGAGGCATGGATTTCAAGGAGGAAGTGTGTGCCCCGAGAAGATTGTGGGTCGCAGATTGGGCACTCTGGGTGGACACGGGGGTTGCAGTTGTGTGGGCGCGAGGAGGTTTGTTGATGAAGCGTTGTGCGAACGAGGAGGGATGTGCGAAAGGTGCACTAGGTAGCAAGGGTGCTGCATTGTAAAGCACGCCTCGTACGGACGTTCCTGGGCGGATTGTGACGGTTGTTGGATTCGTAGAAGTTAGCATTATGCTATGTAGAGCCACATTAATGGTCATTTGTCCATTGTCGCCGGACTTGCATTACTTGTGGGATAATAAAGCGCTGGTTACCCCAATTTGAAGTTTGACCTTTCGAAGTTTATTTGACCTTTGTTCGAGATATGTAAGGGTAAGAGGTCAGAGGCAATTCACTAACCTTGGAAGAACGACAGGCGGAGTCAGTCTACAGGGTGTTGCTTTAACGACAGGATATAGAACTTAAATCTGGAGAGAATATCGGGACATATATTGTTGGATAAAACTGAAATCATGTACGTAGTTAATGAACAGAGAATATCGAGTTCTGTTTGTCGTTGTAATTGTCGTTGAGGTCCCGATTCAGGGGTCTCAAGAAATAAACAGACTTCCGGTGCCGACCGGAAGCGTCAGGTACAGTACGCTTGAGTTTAATTTAACCGGGCCGAGCACAGTGACGTGCGTGATCGAGCAATGGGGATAGTCATGGTCAGTGAAATGCAGTGAAATGCAGTGAACATGCCCGATTTGGCTTTGCGAGGCTCCGGATAGAAATTGGCATTTCGATGCTGTGGATTATATTGTGCCTGCCCGGAAAGGTGATGTCCTGTGCTGGGGCTGGCGACATGCCTCTGTTATTTGTCTGTCTGTCGGTCTGATTGTAAGTCTTTGGTACTGGGAGGGCTAATTGAGTGCTTAGGCGTCATTGTTCCATGGAGGTAGGAGCTGTGAGTCACAAAATGTAAACGGGAACTTTGTGTAACTTTGCACCGGATCCACAAACAGAGAGATGGACAGGACAACAATGGAGTTTATATGGACGGGTTTGGGGCAGGTTCAATCTGACGATTACAGAGGGCTTTGTTCTGTTCACGAAACATGTAAAATTCATGGAGTTGAAGTGGTTTGCAAGAAGGCAGCAGAGTCAGTACTGGGATGTGCAGTGTGATTGATTGGAGGTAATAAGGATTTGTGTTGATTTCCTGATTTGAGTTCATCTGGAAACAAAGACAGATGGGATTAATGTGTATATCAGGAACATTTTGGAAAAGAAATATGGATATATGACATTACTAAAATATAACCAAGCAATTGAGAGTTCTTGGGTTAATGGGATATAAATAAATGCATCTACAAGTTGATGGTTTATAAAAATTTAGTTCTGGATGATACTTAAACGATGAACAATGTTGGCAATATACAAAGAATGTGACTTGTTTTTTGGGGGGAAAACATGTGGTTTAAAATTGGTTGGCTAAGTTTTAAAGATGGAGATGTTTCGCAGAACTCTTATGATTATTTATATGAGTGGTGGACTATTCCATAGCGAAGCATTTTTCAGTTTATTGAAAGTTGGATTTTGTAAAATAATGGTTTAATATAACCACAGTAGAAAATAATATACAGATTTGGGACATTTTGTAAACTTTCGAATAATGAGAAGATTCATAAAATTCATAAAAGGTGGATACTGGGAAACCATCGATGTTGGGGGCAAAGTTATGAGTGGTTTTGGGCAAACGAAGATTAATTTAGATTTATCATAGTTAAGTTCGAGGAAGTTGATTTGAAGCCAGAATTTTATTTGGATGCCAGAAAGGAGAAAGGAGATGCTGAAAGCCAGAAAGGAGATGCTGTTGTCTACTCTGAATGACAGGTGGCGGTATCCAGGGCGCTGAGGAGTTTGTTCACGTTGTAAAGTTTGTTTATTTAGTTTGTTTATTGTAGAGAAGAGTGCTTTTGGGATTCCGGAGCCAGAGTGGATAATTTGAGAGTAGTAGGTGGTCCTTGTGGGCTTGGGAGTGAACTGATTTGGGTTTAATAGGCACAAGCTGGTCTAAACAGGGTGAGGAGAATGGTGTGATTGATGATGTCAAAGGAGGCGTTGAGGTGAGGAGGATGAAAATGTTGAGGTTGCCGGCGCCAGAGGAGAGAAAAGGTCGCTGGTGATTTTGAGGAGAGCAGTTTCAGTACTGTGGCTGGAGCAGAATCCGGATTGGGATGTTTCATACAGGTTATTGGCAGAGTGGTGATGTTTGAGTTGAGTGGCCACAGCACGTTCCAAAACTTTTGACAGAAAGGGTAGGTTGGAGATGGGTCTGAAGTTATTTAGGGTGTCAGGGTTTAGTCCAGGGTTTTTCCAGAATGGGGGTGAAGTTTCACGAGTTTTTGGGGAAATCGGTATGTGAAGCTGGATTAAGTTGGAACTGCTTGATGAGCCATGGAGATGGATTGGGTTTTGTTGTTGGTTGTCTGGGAGTTCGGTTGTTGCATTGCCAAAGGTTTCTGTGTGGTGGACACACTCGTTGGCTGTTGTCTTGTGTGACGTGGATGGAGATGTATGTGGCTGCGTGTGGCTGCCTGGAGTCGGGAAGACGGCTACAGTGGTTGATATTGGTTGTGGATCGTCCGGGGTGCTTCGATTTGCATAGGGGGTGAAGATTGGGATATTACATTATTTTAAGTAAGTATTGGCACGAGTAATTACATAAGTAATTATGAGTTATTATGAGTATTAGTTATGAGTAAGTGATTATTACCTTCGCAAAAGCGGAAGGTTATGTTTTGATCGCTGTGTATTTGTATGTGTGTGTGTGTGTGTATGTGTATGTTATTCGCATAACTCAAAAAGTATTCAACCAATTCGCATGAAATTTGGTGGGATGATAGGTTATTATCCGGGAACCATTTGATTAGATTTTGGAATCGATCGGGTCAAAGGTCAAGGTCAAGGTCATGAAAAGGTCATGGATGTGATTACAATATCAAACTTTTGGCGGGATAGAATGGTTTAATTTGAAACAAATCTTCCCGCATGACAACGTAGGTGTGGCTTTGCTACACAGATCTTGTAGTCTTTTATTTTGGCAACAAAAGTAGCTGCGGCGAAGGTATGCGCTCTACCGAGTGCCCGTTCTAGTTTTAGTAAAGTTACATGTTTCGCTGTGTTGTGGATCTGGGGACAAGCTAGTTTGATGGGTACCCTGGGGTCTTCGGCGTGTCTATGTGTTTGGCTGTCTGTTACACCGGACTCTTGAATGGGTTTTCATGAGACGAATTTCAGACATAACAGTGAGAATCTATTTTGAGCGAATCACAGTGGGTGAGGAAAACATTGTGTGTGACCAGACACCAGAACTGACCAGAATTGAAATTGGAAGTAGACCAGGTTATTTCTATTATTTGTTTATTCGTGAAAATAAATAAATAATAGGGGGAGGTTAATGGAGGTTAATGGAGGTTAATGGTGGTTTGTTTGTGTTAATGGAGGTCAATGGTGGTTTGTTTGTGTTAATGGAGGTTAATGGTGGTTTGTTTGTGTTAATTCTAGTTGAAACTCTAGCTGAAGTAATTTTCGTTTATTTTTATTATTTTATTGATTTTTATGATTTTGATTGATTTGAGATTTGAGATGATTGATTTTTATTATTTTATAATTTTATTTTATTGATGTTGGAAACAGGTAATGGGATGCTGAGAGAAGGATTGAATTTAATTTGAATTGGACTGGATTAAATGGGATTAAATTTAAAAATTGAATATTGGATAAAATTGGATCCACTTGAAAAAAGTGGATTAGGAAATTGGAGAAAAGGTGTTCTATGAAACTATGAATTGAATGAATTGAATCTATGAATTGGAGACCTGTAGACCAGGCGTTCCCAGGAGACTTGTGGACCAGGTGTTCCACCAGAGGAAAAAGACCAGGTGCTCGTAAAACACTTCACCCGCAAGAACGCCTTGGAACCAAGGTGGAAGGGACCAGTCCAGGTGTTGCTGACTACACCAACGGCAGTCTTTTGCGAGGGCAAGACTTCGTGGATCCACGCCACGCACTGTAAGTTGGCCATACAAGCACCAGACACTACACCACAGCAACCACAGTAAGGATGGGCCTAATCATAGGTACAATACTATTGATAGCGACAGCAGCTAGGGGAAACTCCGATTCCAATAGATGCGAAAACGAAACCCGACACCTCACCGTAACATGGGGACAGAGAGTATCACTACCATGTTTCGAACAGAAAGCCCTGCACACAAATTGGGTGAACATAAATTGGCTAGCACTGTCGGCAGGGCCTGGACGCGTTGGCATGGTACTACAAAAGCAACGAGAGTTCCGGGAAGACGGGCAAGCTAGCATTAAGACCTTGGCCCAACCAGGATACCAATGGGGAACCCCTGATTTTAAGCTACAAACACGCACACGCCTAGGGAAAGACATGACCATGCAGGTCCGGTGCAGCGTCTGGACCCCTGGCGCGGCCGGTGGCGAAAAGAACTACATACCATGCATCAAATACATACTCACGCCACAACCCCAGAATAAGGCCCCAAAGAAGGGTGAAAACACATATTGGAAAGTGGCCAGGGAGGTGGCAACAATTCAAAATAGGACACACTGCTGGTCGTGCATGCGCTTTCCCCAAGCAGGCACCACAGGAATACACATGATAGTGCTACCTCTGTCCCTCAATGACCTCTGCTCACAACCTATCGATTCCCCATGTTTAGTCACCACGCTGGAAAGAGAAGGGGTTGACAACGGCAAGAGTTGCAATCGACAATTTAATTATCGCCCGTCAATGATTGCCCATGTGGCCGAGAGGCCTGCCCCCGTCTGGGTCAAACCACAGAAAGGGAGGGTCTGCCTCCAGGGTTCCGGCCACTTGCGTATGGGAGAATCAGAATGCGCCTACACTCTCCCCGGGAAGCTGGGACAAGGGAGCTCGGGGATTACATTACGAATAGTACTGCAAGATAAACACAACCACAACATAACGGCTATAACATTCTCTAGGGGGGTTAGTAGGATTAATGGGGTGGTAAAGGGACTCCAGTGCTTATCCACCCACCTGGTCCCACCCCATGGGACAATGTTTATATGCGGCGACAAGGCTTACCCCTATTTACCAAATAATTGGGGGGGCACATGTTATCTGGGTTCAGTTCTTCCTGACGTTGAGATACTGGATGAGCTAGACCCAAAGTCCTTGGACAGGCGTTATAAGAGGTCAGTCATGAACGAAGATGGAACCACTAAACTACACGGGAGCCTATGGGAAAAGGTGTTTGGTTTCTTCTTCCCAGGAGCGGGCACAGTCATGGATAGTTTCCGGATAGACAAATTGGCTTTGGCCCTAGAAAAGGTGGCAAACGACACCGCTACGGCTCATGACATACTATTGGACACGGTAATTCACATGCGTACAATGGTGATGCAGAATCGGGTGGCTTTGGACATGCTCCTGGCAGAGAAAGGAGGGGTATGCGGAATTATAGAGGGAAAATGTTGCACTTACATACCCGATCCATCTGAAGGAGTGTCAGCCGCAATAGTGAGACTAAGGGAAACTAGCCACGCCCTGACGATCGATCGGATCGCGCGCGAAGATTCTTATACATTTAGCTGGCTCACTGACTGGTTCCAGGGATGGACGGGCACCATAGTGAAGTGGTTATTGACCGCACTGGCTGTGATAATCGGGGTAGTAATTTGGGGGGCACTAATGAAATCTCTAGTCCTCCTCTGTATGAGAAAGTATTTTACAGGATGGAAAGTGAAGAAGCCGCCGACAACGACTATGGCTCTGACCACAGAGGCCATCGACCTGAACGGGTCCTTCAACAAGGCAGTTGCGACCAACGCTCCAGAAAATTGCATTGAATTTTGTAATGACTGTGATACTTGTGCGGATCCCATGTGGGAACTGGCTGCTGCCTGTAACGGTGTATGTGATGACTGTGATACTTGTGCTATAAACCCCTTGCGTGTACTGGCTAACGCTGCTTATGTATTACAAGCTGACAGCTGCACGCCCCCTTCCGACCCAACTATGGATCTGATTGCGACACTGGGTCTGGCGATCGAGGGACCCGACGAGGATATCCTAGACCCGCAAGCCGACCAGGCGCCCAAGGGAGACTTTGACATAAAGGAAGTTCCTCTCTTTGCTCCATATGTATTAAGTTCAAATGCTTCAAGTGAATCGGATTTTTACGCTCTGTACCCTGACCAGGAAATTGAGACACAAGATACTGACAATATTATGTATTCCCCAGAACAGCAGCACGTGAGGGACCTCATGGGCATGATCGTTGATTAACTTCGAAGATCTGCAAGGACTGAGTCTGCAAAGGGTGGGGGGAGCAAGTTCCGCAGGGGAGGTGATGGGCCCTCTGGCGGAGCAGAACCTCATCTGGACCAGACACCTTCGTTGTGGATCCGAAACGTTAATGGACTTTCATGTTCTGAGCCCTCAGGCTCCGAGCACGCACCACACGACACGTTCGCCAAATGCACGGGCGAGGCGCTTTGGGCGCACGATATGCCCTTGGGAGATACCCGCATTACACAATTATTTTTCAATAAAGCCCGATGTGGCACGTTGTCTCTTAAGATACTTTGTCTCGACGAGACAAGAGGAAGGAATGTCAAGTTGTAGATTTGTTATTGCCTAAAGTTCAGTTATAGACGTTGGTTGCTAATGTGTTATGATTTAAATGTTGTTTAAAAATGCTATTTTCATAAAGTTAATAAAGGGTTTTTGCTTCGTTTTAGTTTTGGATGAGGAAAGGCTCGCTGAGGTCATGCTGGACAATTGTATACGTGTGCTTTTTTCGAGGCTAGATAAGGCCGGTCGTAAAACCACGCCCACATGCGCGTGATTTTGCGTAACGCTAGTAGAATGTTTAGAGTGCAGACATAAACCTATCGTTAACCATATATATTTTGTATTAATCACAGCGACGCATGACTCTGTATAAACATGCTTTGAATTACTCATGTAAACAAACCCATAAAATATATGGGTTTGTTTGGCCAAGCATGCACTCTTCTCTTTGTGAGTTACATTTCTGTTTTCTCGGAGCCCAGAGAAACATTTGGTCCGAATGATAAGGAAGGGCTGACTCCCCCGAATGACAGCGGATAACGGTGGGAGGGACTCTCGCCAGTCGCTTTGTTCTCTCGGAGATTTTCTGATAATCGTATTCATATATAAGTGAATGAGAATCAATGTGTTTCCAGGAAGGCTTGACTTGGCATGCTCTTGCTGTAGCTTGCTGTAGATGTCTTGTCTCCTCCGGATCTGTATAAGTTGGTTTTAATAAAAAGCTGCGTCATTTTTCAGGCTATTTGTGGACTTCTTCACCAAACGAAGAGCTGATTCTTCACACGAGGACGGACCTGAAGAAAGGGGGGTGCAGTGTAACGATTTTGAGAAGTGTGTAACGAATTTGAGAAGTGTGTAACGAATTTGAGAAGTGTAACAATTTTGGAGGAAGTGTAACGAAGTGGAAACGTTACAATGTGAACGTTACAAACGTACGGTACCACCCTGTAATGTAAATAATGGTCGCAGTCAGCGTCCTAGTTAAATTGCATGAAAAGTACACGCAGGCCACGATATATCTTTTAAATAGTGTATTTCCTTATTCCATGTAGGCTAAGTATGTGTTTTCCCACTAGATTGACTTTGCATTGTATCAAACAAAATAAGCGTAGGCCCTTCCAATTTCCCCAAAACCTCCCTTCCGTTTGCCTTCCGCATTTTGGTCGGGTTTTCTCTTCAACCACCATTGGCCACGAGGTAAGGTTGGAGAAGAAAGGCGTGTCTCCACCTCGTCAGAAGAGGGAAGGAGTGAACCGGCCCTAACAGCCAATCAACACCGCGGTGATCGACCCGGTAGGCGTGCCCTCGGAGCCGGCGGCTTGATTTCGGCCGAGGTGATAAAAGCGACTGTAAGGGACTGCTTTGCGAGATGACTGGAGATGAGCTGGAGATGACCCTGGGAGAGGAGCAAAGAGGCTGCACCAAAGAGAGGCGGTGAGATGCGAAACGCTCCAAGCCAAAGAGGAGAGGTACTCGGCAAGGAAACCAGCTTTGGAGAGACGCGCTGAAAGGAGAGAGACGGCCCCACCCCAAGAAAAGGAGCAGGTGTGCCGAACCAGCGCGTGGCGTCTCCCGCAGTGGATACGCGACGGAGGGTTTCCCGCCAAAACCGCGAGGAATTGCGAACGGCGGCCTCCCGACCTTGCCTCCATCTCAAGCCTTACCTGCCTGCATTATCCCCTGTGTAAGTGTGAACGTCCTGTCCTGCTCGTTTGTCTTGGGGCTAAGTAAAAATGAATAGTGTAAGTTAAGGATTCGCTGTGTCACTGTTTCTTCCATCCTTTGCTTGTGTGTGTATAATAAATCTGTTCTTCCTCCGTATTCTTCTTCTTCTTTTTCATTCTCTTGCGATCGCTTTAGAGATTTCCCGATTGAATATCCGTGGGGCGATCTGGTCAACGTCGGGTGAAATCGGGTTTTAATCGGGGAGTAACTGTTCGGACGCGGTTAAATACACCACCGCTCGGTCAATATAACATCTAAAAGCCGCGTCTGTAACAATATATATATATATATATAGTTGCGGATCTCGGACGTCGGCACTCCCCTTATCAAGGGGGTTTTAATCCCTTTGTCCTTTTAGCTGGCCGACCCGAGTCCTGGAAGTTATAACGTTCCTTCCATTCGGTGGTAAATAGGATTGTTGGTCGAGTCTTAGTCCAATTACCTAAGTACTACCACCGGCCATAAAGCAAGGAGATAACTCCCGCCCGAACCACGGCGTTAGTGGACACGCCGAGCGAAGCGAGCCGCGATTCGGGCCGTTAGCAAGGACTAAACCCGATTCTGAGCGGTTTCTAATTGTGCCACGTTTACCCAATTGAGAAAAGACTAATGCAATCGGATAAAGAGGAAACCCAGAAAATAGGGAGAACAAAGATTGGTTTATTAACAATTTACAAGAAGGAGAAGAGGAAACGAAAGAATGTACAGGATAGGAAGAGGAAGAAGAAGAACACAGGCAGCCTTTAACAGTCTTATTCTTAATACCCAGGAAAAACGGGCCCGTCTCACATACACACTCACACGGGGATTGTAGATGGTTGATGGTCACCAGCGAGTCCAGGCTCCAGCCCGGCTCCGGTCCAAGCTCCGATCCAGCGGACGAAACCCGGCAGGCAGCTTCGCGTATAGTGGAACGCGAACGGACAATTTATATAGCGGGGGGAAGGCTGGTGTCCTGCGAATGTAATATGCGTACTATTAGCGCCAAACGGCCCCTCTCCAATGTCCTCTGAATCAGCGCGCTTCCTTGCAGTCCTCACAGTCCTCTTGCAAAGCACGTTTCCAACCAGATCTCTTAATACATGCTGCCGCTGTAAGTCCTCGCTGGCAAGTCATGCTTTAATCAGCGCCAGTGAGTAAGTCCTCCTTTATTAAGGTCCTCCTTTAATCAGTGCCACTGCATCAGTCCTCTGGTAAGTTCTCTCATCAAGCGTGCCGTATATCTCAGCAGTCCTGTGAAAGGGCTTTGCGTTCGCTTTTATAACTCAACCAAGCGATCACTCCGCGAGCCCTAAAGCCACGCCTGTAGGCGATGTCACTTCAACCCTGGTTGGCTGGTTATTGCTTACCGGCCACGCCCTGATGGTGGGTTGACGTGGCCACACCTTCTTCCTGGCGCTCCGCCCCCTTTCTCGGGCCTCACCTCATGGCTTATGGCGGCTTTGAGCGAGCGCTAAGGCAGCTGCTGCTGGCCGAGGCACGTAACACTTGGGAGGGGCCATGAGGTACAGACTGTGGGGGCGCGCTTAATGGCATGGCTTGGAGAGGGAGGCTGTTAAAATGGACGAAAGGGCCTACTCCTTATTTGATTGACACAACGCAGATTCAACTATTGGAAACATGGCCTTACCTATACACATACTAATGAAATAACTGAAGTCCTATGGTGGCCTACGTGTTGCTTGTGGCCTAACTATGGGGTGCAACCTTTAACCCTTTAATGTCATATTTACACAAGTGTGGGTTCTCAAAACCGCAACAATATATATATATATATATATATATATATATATATATATATATATATATATATATATATATATATATATATATATATAATTATATATACTCATATATATATATATATATATATATATATACAGTGGAACCTTGACTTACGAGTGCCCCAACTTACGAGTTTTTCGAGATACGAGCCGTCGCTCGGGCGGTTTATTGCTTTGAGATGCGAGGCGAGATCCGAGTTACGAGCTTTCGCCACCCGGTCACGTGGTTATCTTGCCGTTCAAGTACAGTATCTCTGTCGTATAGCGCTGCGTTTTTGTTTTCGCATTTTGGTTATTTCGAGTTTACGCCGCCAGGTAGGTTCTGGTCACGTGGTTATCTTGCCGTTCAAGTACAGTACGTATCTCTGTCGTATAGCGCTGCGTTTTTGTTTTCGCATTTTGGTTATTTCGAGTTTATGCCGCCAGGTAGGTTCTGGTCACGTGGTTATCTTGCCGTTCAAGTACAGTACGTATCTCTGTCGTATAGCGCTGCGTTTTTGTTTTCGCATTTTGGTTATTTCGGAAAATTTCATGTTCATGTCGAACATTTCATGTTCATTTTCATGTTTTCATGTTCATGCCATGCCAGGCCACAACTTGTTCAGAGTGCCGGCGATAGCTCGCCTTCTCTTTGTGGAAAACACGGTGAGATCCTTAACATCCAACAACTAATGGGACGCAAACGGGGCGCCCAGTTTAGCGGTACACACATTGATGAATCACCCTGCCTGTGATTCACCCATGACAGGTTATAGCTGGGTCGGGATTCAAACCCAGGCTGGACAGTTTAGACTTTAGAGTCAAGTGTGCGTACCTCCAGTCCAGGCCATCCTGCCAACTTGTATGCTGCATACAGGTGAAATATAAAGCGCGAGATATTTTTATATATACTGTATATTTTTTTAAAAATTGGTGTGGTTTTTGGCGGGCTGGAACGGATTAATAGCATTTCAATGCATTTCAATGGGGAAATTTGATTTGAGATACGAGCAATTTGAGTTACGAGCTCGGTCACGGAACGAATTAAACTCGTAAGTCAAGGTTCCACTGTATATATATATATATATATATATATATATATATTATATATATATATATATATATATATATATATTGTTACAGACGCGGTTTTAGATGTTAGTTTACCGAGCGGTTTGGTATTACCGCGTCCGCACAGGTACTCCCCGATTAGAACCCTATCCCGCCCGATTCCACTCGAACGTTGGCCAAATCGCGCTATGCTAAATCAATGAAGGAAAGGACACAACGGCTGGGATAAATGCTACGACACAAGGGGTACAGTTCTCAAGACCTCCGGAGGAGGATATAATATTGGTTATGCAGAAACGGGTAGATTACACGGCAAGAGGTAAAGCACAGCAAGATGGGCACTTAGACACAGTCTTATCTATCCCCGACAGACCACAGACAAACGGGACAAGACTGACTTACACAGGGATTGATGGCAAGGAAGGGCAGGCAGTCGATAGCTCAAGGTGCACCTTGGCTCAGGGGCAGAATCGACCCGGTCCGGTCCAGAGATGCGGGGAGGTATCGTCGCGCTGGAGGTGGCGTCCTTTTCTCTCCAAGCTGAGGCGCATCTGACGTCACCTCCCTCTTCCTGCGCATGTTCAGCGGGGAGTGACACGCCCTCGGCTCGTTAGCTCCGCCCCAGATGGAATCGGTCCGCCGCTTCCATTGGGCGCGGGGGGTTACCGGGCTCCGCCCTTGACGAGGAGCTGACAGTGAGCCCCTGCGTGGTAACCCCGCCAGAGCACATGTTCAATGGCGGCTAACCAAGCCGGAGTGAGGACGCACACTCCCCGCGCCGCCGCCGCTGTTGTTGTTGTTGTGGTTGTAGTTCCATGAGGAAGAGCTGCGGGGAGGTATTGGGAGGTCCTAAACTTTCTAACGGTGCCATACAATCACATTCTGGTGCAACGAAGAGTCAGAATTAATGGAAACGAGTCCTTAACTGACATAGACTAAGAATAACTAGCAAGATGTCCTCTTGTTGTCTACGTGAGATGCGGTGAACCTGGGTGCGACATTTAATGGGGGAAATAGGGGAAGGTCGGGGCTACAGAGTGTTGTTTACAGAAAATGGGACTAGGGAATGGGGGATTGGGGATAGTTGGGAAGTATTGGGGAAATAGGGGAATATTTACAAGCGGATATGGATGGAGGCCAAATCCCATATCCGCAACATTGCACCCTTCTCTACCTCGGGGCGGCCCGACCCGATAAATTTTTACCTACGTTAGTGTGGCACTCAGATGTAGTTCCCTCTACTATTAACTCAACCCTGAGTGCGACAGCTTTACAGATGTTCACAAATGAGTAAATATGTCCCCCTGCGATGTTGCACCCTTCTCCTCACAGAAACACACCCACAGGATAACCGAATCGCGGAAAGAATCCTCAAACTAAACATACAGCCGGTAGGGAGCATTATTTACACAAGACTACACTGATATTTACACTACGATCCAGGACCTGTTCTTTGAGGAACACATGCAGATGTTATGCATAGAGAGAGCACGCATGCCAGCATCGATACACCAACCCACGAGTGCCCTGTGGCCTTACGGCCTTTAATAATGTGCAGAGCACCCCATCCGAGCACCAAAAGCACCACCCCATAACACAGTGAGCACCATCCGGTGCACCAATAAAATGTTCATAATCACCGGTGGTGTCGCAGCTGGCCGATGTTCTGCCGCTGGTCTTGCCTTGGAGCCCACTTGGTGTTCTGGCTTCCTTCAAATAAAGAAAGGCGCCAACCGCGTCCATTTCTAAATTGTGGCCGTCAGGGGGGGCCAACTATAAGTGGTTCACCTGTATGGCATAGGTGCCACGTTGACCCAGAGGTCCATCAACGGGTGGTGCTTGGCCGCAAAAGAACTGCGGTCCATGGTGGGCGGCCACAAATATTGCGGTCCATATGGTGTATCGATCCAGGCAGCAAGCAGCGAAAGTACAGGCCCACAACTGCAGAGCCAGCACCTCTCTCTCCTCTCTCTCTGCCCCAAAGCCAGATCCTCGGAGGTGGGAGACAAAAGAAGAAGACAAGTGAGTAAGGTGGTAAGGGCGCAAAAGTGCACGCAATACAAGGTGATGCACACTGGGGGCACATGGGAACCAGGTGAGACAGGTACGTTCCTACCGTACGCCCCTCCTCCCACCAGGTAACCTACATTGCCCCTCCCTTACCCCTTACTGTATCCACAAAACACAACACTACCCATAAACATCTACTTTACACATCAACAAACGTCCCTACTGTCTTCTCCGTTCCTCCCATAAACCAAATTCGTCTTCTCTCCCTCCTAACCAATCAAATTTGCCATTTCCAACTCCCATCAAAATTTGCCATCTCCAACTCAACATCAAAATTTGCCATCACCAATTCATCATCAGTCCCTCCTAAGGAGGGAGAGATGGAATCACCCCAATGTCTTATCCACGTCGTGATGCGTCTCACAAATCCAACAGCAATTCTCATTTCCTGCAACACAGAACAAAGAAAACACAGGTGTGGAGTCATCATCATTACCTCAGGTAAGTGGCTGCGTATGGTGCGACGGGTTCATCAATCCTAACTATTTCCTAAATGACTTTAACAACTTTACATTACCCGGGGTCTTTCCCTGCCAATCCATTGGCCAACTTACACTATGGGTTCTAAAAACCAATTCCCATTGACCAAACTGTGGTGCTTCTCAATTTGGGGTCTCACTCCCCCGATTCAACACTCGGTGCTCTCGCACAATTTCTGGGCTGTGACGTGTAGCTCTCCCAGCAGGTCTACCCACCTGCACACCTCCACCACTGTAGTTGCCACCCGAGCTTACCTGCTCCTCACCCTAACCTAACTAACTGGGGAAGGCCCTCTCCTGGCTCTGTCACCCCTTGGTGCCTTCTGGCACTGGGCTACCCGGGTCCGTCCTCCGGAGCCTCGGGCCCCATCCACAACAACTACTACCGGCTCCCAGAGCCCACCTGTGGCCTCACCTGGCCGACATCCTCCCAGTGGTGGAGTGCCCAAACCAACTACACACACTAACAGGCTACACGCCCAGCCATTTCCACAACACTAATGCACCCATCCACAATACCATTCTGCAACCGCACCACAAATGCCAATATCCAACCACAATTTACCTATACCCTCTACCTAACACTTACACTACCCGCCCCGGGTACTCGTGAAAGGGGTCCACTCTTCCCCCATCCACACCTTCGCACCATGCACACCACTCCGTACCACTTACTCCAACTCTCTCCACACCACTCATTCCAATACTCCATGTATTCCACACCTCTGTACTTGCACACCTGTGCTCTCACACCTGGTGCCGCCTGCACCCTTCTCTCCCCAAGCGCATTCGCGCTGATCCACAACACTCACTACTCATTCACTGCTCCACACACCTGTCCAGTTCTCACACAGCATCATCTCATCTAACTACTCCCCTCTGAAACTTGCGCTTCCCAGTCGTCCCTTTAAACTAGTGCGCTCCCTGGTTATTATAATCCACACTAATCTACCTGCGTCCCCACTACAGGTATCAGTCACTAACTAAACCTTAACGTTACCTAATGTCATCTTCGCTAGATCCCTATCAATATAACCTAACCCACCCGGGCTAGTTTTCACTGCCATACACCCCATAAACTATTGCGCATTTGCCCCACTTGTTTGTGAGGGATGACAGAGTTGCCATCCCACCACATCGGGCATCTCCCACTACCAATTTGGCACATCAAATTTCAACAAATCAAAAATTTGCCAATCACTACTCATCATCTGCCAATCATTACTGCCAATCCTTTGCCAATCATCAAATTTCGCCTTTTTCTAATTTCGGGGCCAAAACACTATCCTCGTCATTACAGTCTACTTACTAATGCCTCTCGGTGCGCCAATTCACTTCTACTGCTCGGCTTCGTACAGCCAAGCCATGCATGCGGGTTGTTTGGTGCCAGCGGCTGGATACGTCCCGCATTCGGGGCAGGGACGGGGGCTTACCCGGCCCGAGACCCCACGCACCACCTTGGCGTGGAGCCATCCAATGTCCCGATCTCGACCTGCCGGCACGTCTCAACAAAAAGTGGTCGCCATGACGACCCTTCCTATCGGGCTGCCCGCTCCGCCTAGTGGAGCCCGGACGCGGCCGTTCCAAGCGAGGCCCAGCGTGGATCGCGTACGGCGGTCCTTTCGAACCCGCCGTGGCTCGGATCCCCGCTGGTTCTCGCGGCACGCGAAGCCCGGCACGCACCGAGGGCCCGATTCGGCTATAAGTCGTTCTAACCTCTAACCCGGTTACCGTCGATGCTTCCCCTGCATGCTTACATGCATACGCTACCCCTTTCTTGCTCATACATCCAGCCGTTTCCATGCTCCTCGTCGTACCTTCTCTAACACACCCAGGTACACTCATTCCACTCCCAGCCTTGGTCACACACCTGACCACCGAACACTTTGGCACACATTCGTTGGTCGCACACCTCACCAACACACCTCTTCGCGCCCCTTCCTCGGTCACCTCCTCTGTGACAATCACAGGTGTGTTCACTCGCACACCCAACCACGTGCCTCACTACCAATTCCAGCGTGCATTCCCACACACGCTCTACCATTCCAGGTGTGCTTCCTTTCTCACCTGTCACAACCAACTCACGCTCCGTGTCACTCTTACTACTCTCACCTCCACTCTTGACAACGCACTCACCCTTACTCCCGACAGCGCACTCTTTCCCCATGCACCTGTCCGTTACACACCTCTCTCGCGCACACTCTTGCGCACACTCTCCCGTCACACCCTCTGTAACACTCACCACAGGCGTGCATTCTTCCTTGCCTTTGACAGTGCACTCTTTCCCCATGCACCTGTCCGTCACACACCTTTCTCGTGCACACTCTTGCGCACACTCTCCCGTCACACCCTCTGTAACACTTACCACACCGCGCTTCCATGTGCTCCCTCGCACACGCGCTACGACCGACTCACTCTCGACAGCACCCTCACTCCTTGGCACGCACTTTTTCCTCACACACCCCAGAGTCGGACTTTCTCGCACACCTCCTTTTTCGCACACCAGACCTGTCGCACACTTCACCAACGGCCTCTCATGAACACCCGGGTCCATCTCGACCCCCAAGCTCATTAAATCACCTGGCGCATCATACGCACGACCATATTGGTCACCACTTACACCGGGTCCTCTTCCTCTTCGCTTCTCCTCCATCACCTGCGAATCCCTCATCCGGTTAATGAGCACATCATCACGATCCGAACACAGACTTTGGACCAATTCTTTTATCTCCTCTTTTATCTCTTTCTTATCCCCTCTCCGTCGCTTCTTAATTTCGCTCACCCCTTCTTTCACTTCTTCTAATTTCTGCTTCACCTCCTTTATTTCCCGGTACGTCTCCTCAAGTTCGTCCTCTAAGGCTACCTTGACCGTTTCCATGTGCGTCCTCACCTGCCGGTCCTTCGTCTCCATTACCTCTGTCACCTCGTCCAACCTCGTTGTCAGTCCCTCACGTACCATCTGACATTCCCTCTTCGTCGCTATCAAGTCGTCTTTTAGTTCTTTCTGTGTCGCTTTTAACCCTCCTAGTACCGCAGTGTTCCTTTGTACCTGCTCCACTAACTCCGTCTGTCCCACCGTCAGCTGTTCCACCTCCTGCGTCAGGTCCTCTATGCCCCCTTGTAACTTTACAGTCCCCTTTCTCACCTCCTTCTCCATGTGCTCCTTACAGTGCCTCACCTCCTCGCGCACTCCTCCGACCTCCTCACTCACACCTCTTCTGATCTCTTCTCCCATCACTTGCATCTCCTGCCCAGATGCCACCCTCATCTGCTCCATTTCCTCCCTGTGAGCATCCAGTTTGGTTTCTACCCCCATTCTGACCCCCTCTATCTGCTGCCCCATTTGTTTAACTTCCCTTTCCGCTTGGTCCCTCATGTCCCTCAATTTGCCTTCCATACTGTTTTCTAACCCCTCTAACCCCTTTTGCATCCCTTCCATTTGATTCTCTTGAGCGGCCATTCTGTTTTCTGCCCCCATTAACCCCTCCTGTATTTCCCCTAATCTATTGTCTAATCCCTCTATTCTACTCCCTAACCCTCCGATCTGGGCCCCCATGTCCTCCCTCAATTTCTCGCTATTGGACCCCATGTCCTCCCTCAATTTCTCGCTATTGGACCCCATGTCCTCCCTCAATTTCTCGCTATTGGACCCCATGTCCTCCCTCAATTTCTCGCTATTGGACCCCATCCTTTGTTCTAACCATTGGCTATTAGCCCCCATGTCCTCCCTCATTTTCTCGCTATTCTGGGCCATAAGGGCCTTCATTTGTATTTAAAAAAGGTTCAAATCTACCAGCGGCGCTACTACGGTCGCGGGCACGGTCGCCGTGGCCATGTGCGAGGCGCCATTTTGCGCGCCCGTAACCTCGTGCGCGACGACGCTATTTTGTGAACCTGCCACCCTCACTGCTTCGCTCTCCTCTTGTCCCTCAATTTGGTCCTGGATCGACCCTGCCTCACTCTCCTCCACCGGAACCCAGCCGTCTTGATCTGCCATAGCGCGACTTTCAAAATTCGGGTTTTTATTTTTGTAAAACACAATCAAATTTCGGTCACTTGTAATTTTGAGCGCTTTAAGCGCGCTTCGGGTCCGATCTCACTCCTCGACACCAATTGTTACTCTAATAGTACAATTGGTGTTCCAAAATTTGGGCCTAACAAATTTAGTCCCAGGTCCGAATCCAACTCCTGACAACCAATTGTTACAGACGCGGTTTTAGATGTTAGTTTACCGAGCGGTTTGGTATTACCGCGTCCGCACAGGTACTCCCCGATTAGAACCCTATCCCGCCCGATTCCACTCGAACGTTGGCCAAATCGCGCTATGCTAAATCAATGAAGGAAAGGACACAACGGCTGGGATAAATGCTACGACACAAGGGGTACAGTTCTCAAGACCTCCGGAGGAGGATATAATATTGGTTATGCAGAAACGGGTAGATTACACGGCAAGAGGTAAAGCACAGCAAGATGGGCACTTAGACACAGTCTTATCTATCCCCGACAGACCACAGACAAACGGGACAAGACTGACTTACACAGGGATTGATGGCAAGGAAGGGCAGGCAGTCGATAGCTCAAGGTGCACCTTGGGTCAGGGGCAGAATCGACCCGGTCCGGTCCAGAGATGCGGGGAGGTATCGTCGCGCTGGAGGTGGCGTCCTTTTCTCTCCAAGCTGAGGCGCATCTGACGTCACCTCCCTCTTCCTGCGCATGTCCAGCGGGGAGTGACACGCCCTCGGCTCGTTAGCTCCGCCCCAGATGGAATCGGTCCGCCGCTTCCATTGGGCGCGGGGGGTTACCGGGCTCCGCCCTTGACGAGGAGCTGACAGTGAGCCCCTGCGTGGTAACCCCGCCGGAGCACATGTTCAATGGCGGCTAACCAAGCCGGAGTGAGGACGCACACTCCCCGCGCCGCCGCCGCTGTTGTTGTTGTTGTGGTTGTAGTTCCATGAGGAAGAGCTGCGGGGAGGTATTGGGAGGTCCTAAACTTTCTAACGGTGCCATACAATCACATTCTGGTGCAACGAAGAGTCAGAATTAATGGAAACGAGTCCTTAACTGACATAGACTAAGAATAACTAGCAAGATGTCCTATAGTTGTCTACGTGAGATGCGGTGAACCTGGGTGCGACATTTAATGGGGGAAATAGGGGAAGGTCGGGGCTACAGAGTGTTGTTTACAGAAAATGGGACTAGGGAATGCTCCTAGGACTAGGGAAATGGGACCTGCCGGAATATATCCGATTGGGGATAGTTGGGAAGTATTGGGGAAATAGGGGAATATTTACAAGCGGATATGGATGGAGGCCAAATCCCATATCCGCAACAATATATATATATATATATATATATATATATATATATATATATATATATATATATATATATGTATGTATGTATGTATGTATGATGACCATTCCTTTTTGCACCGTGATGATGCATATTACTGCCGAAGCAGTTTCCTTGGCTATTGGGCACAATCCTGGACGGGTCGCCACTCCGATGCAGGATACCTGAATGGCTCATTCATCCCAGCAAGCAGGTACTCAATTTTCCGACCTCGGAAGATGGCAGGCTGAGTCAACCCCCCTGGCGTTAATTCAACGATCGACCAGGATTCTAACTCAGGATCCTAGGATCCCAAGCCCACGCCCTAACCGTTAAGCCAACACCAGGCTATATAATTATGTGTATATATATACCTGCCGGAATATATCCGCCGGCAACGAGTCTCGCCTGCCGCGCGAACACACCATCTCCGCCCTGCTGATCACCAGTCAGGAATATTAAATTTAACCAAAGAAGCAAACTGACCCCATGACATGATGCTGACGTCATATGCATAAATTATAACGTCATGAATGATATGGTCACATTATATTGTAATGTAATTGTAATTATACCATTCAATTTATGCAATGACATCAGTGTCATGTCATGGGGTCAGTGAGCTTCTTTGGTTAAACATTTGTGTATATATATATATATATACATATATATACCAGTGTAAAAGCCTGTCAAAAGTGATGGGATGGTGTTATTTTATTCAAAGTATTCAATGAGACTGGAAGAAATTATGTTTCGTTGCAAGAAAAAGTGTTATTTTAAAACACGTGTACAAATGTGACCATATTTTCTTTATCTTCTGGGATGTTTTGTTTCGACGGTACAGCCTTGTGAGCATGCCAAAGTCTGAAGCCTCGGCCTCGCGTCAGATGTGCTAATATGTTCTTTGTTTATGAGACATCCTTGGATTAAATGAACACTCATTTTACTCTGCCCATCACGTGCATCGCATTTCACCTAATTGCATCTTGTATTTTTTTTTAACGCTTCTGTACACTGCCCTTGAGGCTCGGTTTGCAATTCACCATCTACAATTCCAATAGAAGAGACATAATTACTCTTCTTTGGGGTCTTGCGGGTTTTCATGGTTCTTGGAGTCTTATGGGTCTTTGGGGTCTTATGTGTCCTCAGTGTTGTGGATATGAGAATGTATTTTTTATTTATTGTTGTGGTAAAATGTTGTTGTAAAAGGTTGTTGTAAAATATCACCCCTCCTCCCTCCGTTTGTGGTTGTATAAAGGTCAAAGGGCGTTCCCGTAGTTAGTCCATAAAACATACATGCAGGACACGATATATCTTTGTTGACAGTTATATCCTTATTATGTGTTTTTAGAGTAAGGCTGTGTCTCCCATTAATTGAAATACTCCATTGCACCAGTGAAAGAGATAGATCCCCTTCATTCCCACTCCCAACACTTCCATTCCCCCCTTTCCGTCAATTGCAATTCGCATGGCCAACTGCATGTTGGGCGGTTTTCCCTTCATCCGCCATTGACCACGAGGCAGGGTTGGGGAAGCAAGGCGGGTCCCCACCTCGTCAGAGAGGGGAGGAGTGATCCAGCCCCACTCGACCAACCATGAACAAGGGGTTTGGCTTGAGAGGGCGGGGAGAGAACGTTTGGGGGAGGTTCGAAAAGGTTGAGGGGCGGGGCCTATATAACCCACGGCGGGGGTGTTCCCGGGAGAGATGCACTTCGAGTTGGTCTGAGTCGGTTGCCAGAGGAGGGTCAGTGGTTGCGTTGGTTGCGTTGAGTTGTCAATGGTGAGGAGACACCAGGGCCAAGAGAGAGAAGGTGCCAAGGGCCATTACCAGCAGTTGCGCCAGAGACGGCAGACGCGCCCTGAGCTGAGCCAGAGAGGCAGCGTTGACTCCACCAGGCAGCTTCAACCCGTTACCCCGCGGGGACCAAATAGCGGTGGCATCGGTGGCCGTCGAGGTCCAGCCGACGTCCCGTGCGGGATCAAGCCCGAACCATCTGCCCCAGCTGAACCTTCCCATTCCTCCTTCCAACATTCATTCCTTTCCATCCTTCTTGTATACGTGAGTTTGTTCTGTTTGTTCTGTCCTGGGTTAATTAAGTCTGTATAAGCTAGTATTTTCCCTGTGTCACCTGCGTCTCATGTGCTTGTAAATAAACGTGACTGCTTCCTTTTTGCTTGTGTGTGTAAATAATAAACCCCATTACTCGTCTGTACGTCTTCTCGTTTTATTCCTTTTCCTCTTTACATTGCGTCGTTTTCGTCTTTTCCCCTCATTGAGCAGCTGCGGTGCGATCCGGCCAAAGTCCTGGGTGAATCGGGTGAGTCAGGGATCCTGTTAGGTCGCGGTTAAATACACCACCGCTCGGTCATCATAACATCTAAACCGCGATCTGTAACAATATGTATATATTTATATATATATATATATATATATATATATATATATATATATATATATATATATATATGTATGTATGTATGTATGTATGTATGTATGTATGATGACCATTCCTTTTTGCACCGTGATGATGCATATTACTGCCGAAGCAGTTTCCTTGGCTATTGGGCACAATCCTGGACGGGTCGCCACTCCGATGCAGGATACCTGAATGGCTCATTCATCCCAGCAAGCAGGTACTCAATTTTCCGACCTCGGAAGATGTCAGGCTGAGTCAACCCCCCTGGCGTTAATTCAACGATCGACCAGGATTCTAACTCAGGATCCTAGGATCCCAAGCCCACGCCCTAACCGTTAAGCCAACACCAGGCTATATAATTATGTGTATATATATACCTGCCGGAATATATCCGCCGGCAACGAGTCTCGCCTGCCGCGCGAACACACCATCTCCGCCCTGCTGATCACCAGTCAGGAATATTAAATTTAACCAAAGAAGCAAACTGACCCCATGACATGATGCTGACGTCATATGCATAAATTATAACGTCATAAATGATATGGTCACATTATATTGTAATGTAATTGTAATTATACCATTCAATTTATGCAATGACATCAGTGTCATGTCATGGGGTCAGTGAGCTTCTTTGGTTAAACATTTGTGTATATATATATATACATATATATACCAGTGTAAAAGCCTGTCAAAAGTGATGGGATGGTGTTATTTTATTCAAAGTATTCAATGAGACTGGAAGAAATTATGTTTCGTTGCAAGAAAAAGTGTTATTTTAAAACACGTGTACAAATGTGACCATATTTTCTTTATCTTCTGGGATGTTTTGTTTCGACGGTACAGCCTTGTGAGCATGCCAAAGTCTGAAGCCTCGGCCTCGCGTCAGATGTGCTAATATGTTCTTTGTTTATGAGACATCCTTGGATTAAATGAACACTCATTTTACTCTGCCCATCACGTGCATCGCATTTCACCTAATTGCATCTTGTATTTTTTTTTTAACGCTTCTGTACACTGCCCTTGAGGCTCGGTTTGCAATTCACCATCTACAATTCCAATAGAAGAGACATAATTACTCTTCTTTGGGGTCTTGCGGGTTTTCATGGTTCTTGGAGTCTTATGGGTCTTTGGGGTCTTGTGTCCTCAAGGTCTATGGGTCCTCAGGGTCTTTTGGGTGTTTTGGTTCTTTGGGGTCTTTAAGGTTTTTTTTGGGGTCTTTGGGGTGTTTTGGGTCTTCAGAGTAGTCGGGGTGTTTTGGGTATTTGGGTTATTTATGGGTCTTTGTTTTGTTTTTTTGACCTTCAGGGTCCTTTGAATCTTTGATGTCTTTTGGGTCTTTGGGCTCTTTGGGGTCCTCTGGGTCTTTTGGGTCTTCAGTGTCTCTGGGGTCTTTAAGGGTATTTGGGGTCTTTCGGGTCCTCGGGGTGTTTTTGGTCATCCGACACCTGCGATCGAAGTGAAAACATAGTCGTGTTTCAACATTGGCCTTTAAAATCCTATTCAAATCGTCCTTATGAAGGGTGACAGACAACAGCCATATGTACAAATGTACAAACAAACTCGGTGTTTTATATGGTAGAATATATTTATATATATATATAATACATATATCATCCACCCTGTACTTTTGTCCAAACCTGGTATCTACAGTATTCTAACTATTTCATCCCCTCTACATTAATCTGCAATGGTGAAAATTTATACAAAAGGCCAAGCTTGGGCCTTGCTCTTAGTAAATGTAATACGCTCCAGTCAATGCAAAACCTGCTGCCATCATACTTGCCTACCTTTATATGCACCTTCGGGAAATACTGTACAAGGAAAGTTAGTCGAGGAGGAAATTTTTTCCCATGATGCTTGTGGCCGGTGTCACATCACAGTACATCTTCCCAGCATCCCATGGGTGCACGCACCCATCACAGCATTCCGCACCATGGTATTTTCCCCATCGTACCACGGCAGCCTGTGATCGGCAGCAAGGATTATATCGTTTCAAGTGGACATCTTTACATGTGGGCAAATAAAATTGACCTCGTGCAACAATATCTTTGCCATTGCGTCACTTTATACCGTACTGTGCAAAAGTCTGAGGCCACCTTGAAAAGAAACATTTTGATCGTCACTTCGACACATTTTGATAAATGAAAGGTGGAATATCGATCATGTTTTATTACAGAAATAAAGATGAATTTTAAATTGTACAATAATAATTTACGAAAAGTTAATATTTGCTGTGACCACCTTTTTCATGCCAAAGAGCAAATATCCATTTTGGAATGCTTTCCTGCATTTTTGGAGAAATTCCATGATGCAGTTGTTCCATGCGTTCTGCAGTGTTTCCCATAAATAAAAATGTTTCTTTTCACTTTTGAAGGTGGCCTCCGACTTTTGCACAGAGCCTCCATTTCTATCCATGAAAAAGATTCACCAGTCTGTGCTTCATCACACCAATTATCAAATGGAATCTTGATTAATTGTCATGATTTTATTACTTGTACAATGCTAAACATGCATGTTGATATTAGTAAGCGCACGTACAAAAGACATGAAGTTCAGGCAAATCTATGTGTGCCGTCGACGTGCTAGCAACGTTCGTATTGGTAACATTTGGTAACATTTGATGGAAAGACAGATTCTTTGTCTTCAGAAGCAATTGTGCGCCATCGCATGCAGCTGTGCCAGTATTGTGCATTAGCATAGGCTTTGACTTGCGCATGCTTACATTAGTAGGGCCCACTGCAGGGGGGAAAAGAGGTGGGGGAGGGAATGGGGCTTTGTAAAATGTGTGAATGTTTGAGTGGGAAGCTTAAAACTTGGTAGAGATGTGCGTGTGTGTGAGTGTGAGTTTGTGTGTGTCAGGAACATACATAGATGGCTGAGTGAATGCATTGATTATTTGCTGGAATCAAAACTGGGGTGTACTGAAGTGGTTAACTGCAAGATTGTTTGTGACGTGTGAATAGATTCATGTACTGATGGTTAAGTTACCTCGATGAAGTATTTTCAGGCCATTGACGGTTGTTCCTTACCCTCTGCTGTCCAATCACATCCATACTATAATCCTAATGAAGAAGAAACACACATGTCAGGCATGAATTGTGAGTAACAGAGAAAGTTAGTTTTTCTTCCAATAGTCAAAAAGCAATCCAGTAGTGACAAAGCAATGTGTCAAAGAAAATAAATGATGAGGCACACAAAAAAAATCCTGACTTACTTATATACATTTTTTATTGCGTGGAAGACGCGCATTACACTGATATTATAGAAAAGTCAGTAATAACGCAAAAAGCGTTTGCTGCCTCATGGCTTCATCATCAAGTTTGATTATGACTCACACGTACGTGGGCAGCAGACGTTCTTGGAACAAGATACTCGCAAAAGTCCAAGAAACACCAACGCAATATATGTATATATATATATATATATATATATATATATATATATACATTTGGAACCAATTCATATAAATACACATGATAGATATAAAGTGTAAGAGTCATATCTACCATATAAAACACAATGTCAGTTTGTGTGTTTGTACAGATGTCTGTCCCCCTTCATAAGGACGATTTGAGTTGGGTTCTAAAGGCCAATCTTTCATCACGAATGTGTGTTCACTATGATCTATTTTTGAGAATAAAACAAACGCGAAAAACATTTTCCATGTAAGTGTAATTATGTCTCTTCTATTGGAATTGTAGACGGTGGCTTTCAAACCGAGCCTCAAGGGCGGTGTACAAAAAAGTTATTTTTAATTTAAAATAAATACAAGGCGCAGGAAGGTGAAATTCGTTGCATGTGACGTTCAACATGCGCAAAGTAAAACGAGTGTTCATTCATTTCCGTATGATGTCAAATAAATATAGAAGATAAAGCACACCTGACTAGGCCAAGGCTTCAGACTTTGGCACACTCACGAGGCTGCACCATCGAATAAACTGTTCCAACCCGTCACTTTTAATGGGATTTTTACGAGAAAGAGCATAATTCATCACATTTTGTTAATGTTGTTATCAATGTTGTTGCTCATTCCACAATTCCCTGAAGTAAAGGATTCCAATCTTCAAACACAATTTGGTCTCGATTTGTTTTTACCCCGCGCACGCGAAGCGAAAAGCGGGGTTAGGCAATTGGTTCAGTTCTGTCTGTCCATCCATCCGTCCGTCCACAAACATCAGTTTATGATCGAGGAATAACTTGATTAAGATTGAATGTTTTATTTTGAATATTTATCAGAAAACGAACTTGTAGTTTTACCGTACTTTGGCTCTGAATTAGTCCCGATCGCACATGCGCAGAGAGGAGTGAGATTTTAAAAAAGTCTGCCTGCTTGGCGGTGAAACAAAATTGAAAATCATTCCAAACAGGAAATTTACTCTTTTTAAGGACGTCATAAAGGACACCAACAACAGGTGGTGTAAACGACACCTTCATCAGGTGGTTACCACATCCATTGCGGTAAACTTCCAGAATTACGCAAAAAAATTATACGACCTTTAAAATCTTTCTTTTATATCAATTGAATTATATACGTGAACACTGTATTTTTAATACAAAGTCGAGGCTCGTGTAAGATCTAACACAATAAACACGAAAACATCCACAGGCACATAAAACATACAATAAAGGGAGCAGGAGACAAGAGGGGGAGAGGGACCTAGAGAACAAGGACAACGGTAGATCTGTGGATGGGAGAAGGCTGGGGG
The DNA here is from genome assembly GCF_964187855.1 of Myxine glutinosa. Taxonomy (NCBI): domain Eukaryota; kingdom Metazoa; phylum Chordata; class Myxini; order Myxiniformes; family Myxinidae; genus Myxine; species Myxine glutinosa. The sequence goes on from NC_136264.1 coordinate 13,348,121, forward strand.
GGGGGGGGGGTGGGGTGGGGTGTAGGAGGGTACACGGTATAAAACAAGTGGACGCCACTAGGAATTTCAGGAATGAAGTCAGAGATTGAAGGAGGTGGGTTTGTAGTGTATTAACGGGAGTAGAAAAGATCATGGTTTTGTATGGGGGAAGATAAGATGGTGGTGAACAGCTGTTTTAAAAACCTGGAGGGAGGAGTTGGATTAAAGAGAGTGTGGGAGTTTGTTCCAGAGGCTGGAAAAAGAGGAATGAAAGAGTGAAGGTGAACAGAGAGTCTTGATTTTGGCAATTTCACCAGAACAGGGTTGCTGGCAGATCTTGTGCGTCCTGAAGGAATATTTGGGGTCAGAGCACAGACAGAGGAGGTGGTGCAAGGCCAGAGAGGAGTTGGTAGAAGACAGAACACAAATCAAATGAAATTCTGTAGAACACAAATCGCCTTTTTGCAACTTTCACAACCCTCCAGTTTTTCAGCACTTGGACGTGGTGGTGTTCAAGAATGCATGAACAGCTCTAAACTTCTGGAGTTTTTTTTTACAAGACCATTAAAATCCTTATTTGATGTCAATTGAATTAGATACTTGAACGCTGCATGGGATAAGGTGTTTTATGAACTCCCTAGTTACGATCAAGCATTTCAATCCATCTGTGTTGAAGTGCCGGGGTAGATTTCTGCCTTTCTAGATTTTCGGGCGAATTGGCCAATTCAAATTCCTGCTCGGTCCCCTCTTGTAAATGCTAAAAAGTTGAGTGCATACGTGTTCAAAACAGACGTGACAAAGTTGCCTCTTCCTTTCTGGATTTGTGAAATCACCCCACACAAGCTTCTTCCATTTTCAGCATCTTCTTTTTTAGGTTCTCAATGTCAAGCTCTCATCGTTTGTCGCCTCTTTGAGTAAAGGGAAATGAAGCAATGAACCCGTCCCATGTCTCTCACAAACAATGTTGGTTTTCGCCTTTTGCTGTTTCCTTTTGCTTGAAGTTTCTGTTAAGGTCGTTTAAATGTTTGCTGATGTCCCCCATTAAGTGGAATTTCTGTAGCCACTGAGGATCCGTAAGCTGTGCATATTCACAACCCTTTCCGCACATAAACACCTTCACTTTTCCCTGACATGCCATAAAACATGCAATCACTCTTTACAAAGGTAGTGCTTTTTGTGAAAATTCCTCTCGAGATTGGATTTTTTTTCCATTGTTGGTGAGTTTCTCATTGCAGGTGACACATAAACAGAGTCCTGCCGAGCTCGATATGAATGTGAAGGATTCGCTTCATTCATTTTGAAATTCCGGATTTTAATTAATTTCGAAGCCAATTTCAAACCCACTTTTAGTAGGCAAATTTTGTTTCACATTTAATTCAAATTTTGATTTCTTTCTTAAAATTTGTTAACCTTCGCAGCACAACACGAGACTTTCGGAATGACGTAGGAATGCTGACGAGGCCTGTTGCGCATGCGCTGTTTGTGTGTTTACACTGATCCGGTTCTGCTTGCCGGGAACTTTTAACCTGCCGTTGCTGGCCTGAAATCCATAATTCAAATAGTCTTTTAAAAATAATTTTCAGGCCATAATTGTTTTGTTTCTGAATGCAAATTGGACTCGCAGAGATATTGGAAATACAAGAAATATCTGTGGATGAGAGGAGTCGAGTTCATACCATTTCCTGTTAATACAAGCGTCAGGAGATAAAAAACACACACACGGATGCTTCTCATTTTACGAATTGATGCAAAAATCTAGTATATATTTTCTTGTGGACCCAGAACAAAAAAGGAACAAATTTACAACGACCCTTACAGTCCATACAGGTCACATTGCCACCTCTTCTCCTCCCAATATTAATAGTAAATATTGTGGGAGCTGTGCTCGCACGATAAAGCCAGACAAAATGGACGACACAGGAACGAAGTTTCACCGAGCTATTTATTTAGCTCAAAACCAAAGAACTCAAAAGCACACTGAATCCGCCCCTCGAACGGGCGGCAATTTATATCGCAAACTGAACACGCAAAAGCCACGCCTCTCAGGCGGGGCGTGGTATGCAAAATAGGTAAGTCACGCCTCTCAACGGGGCATGGTATGCAAGACAAGTGTTCGCCCGAGAAGGGCAAGACTGGACATGCCCAGGCGAGTCCGGACACTTGACCGCTCGCCGGTTGCGTCATCGGCCGGTGCACGGTAATTGTGTCATGCTTCCGGTAACCGCTACATGCACCCCCCCAGAATTAACCTGCACCGGGAGAGTCAGTTTGAGGGGGGTCCTGATGACCCGGCCGAAACGACCCCTGGTGATTCATGTGGGGGTGGTAGGCGGCGTGGCGGTGGATGGTCGGGCGGGGGGCTTGGTTGACGGGGGATGGCCCCGTCGTGGAGGAAGGGCCAACCGTGGAGGTTGGTCGAGGTCCAAATGGGCCGGCTTGAGGCGGTCCACGGAGATGCGGTCCGGCTTACCGCCGATGTATGACTTGTCGTCCCTCTGCAGGACCCGGAAAGGTCCATCGTACGGCGGCCGGAGCGGTCCCTGGTGTGCGTCGTGCCGGATAAAAACGTACTCCGCAGTGCAAAGTGCTGGGGAGACGTGGGGTTGGGGGCAGCCGTGGTGGGACGTGGGCACTGGGGCAAATCTCCTGGCGGCTTCCTGGAGGTCAGAGCGTTGGCGAGCCACGGACCAGGGGCCGGTGGCGTCAGGGATGAATTCGCCCGGCACGCGCAGTGGCTGGCCGTAGACCAGCTCGGCGGCGGAAGCCTGGAGGTCCTCTTTAGGGGCCGTTTGGAGGCCCAATAGGACCCACGGGAGCCTGTCGGCCCAACCGTCGTCCTGGAGGCTGGCCCTGAGAGCAGCCTTCATCGAGCGGTAGAACCGCTCGCACAAGCCGTTGGCTTGGGGGTGGTAGGCCGTGGTGCGGTGAAGCTTGACCCCCAAGGCCTGGGCGACCGCGCCCCAAAGCTCGGAGGTGAATTGCGGGCCTCTGTCGGAGGAGATGTTCGAGGGCGTGCCGAAACGGGCAATCCAAGTGCCAATGAAGGCCTGCGCCACGTCGGCGGATGTTGTTGATGCCAGCAGGACGGCCTCCGGCCACCTGGTGGTCCTGTCCACCATCGTGAGGAGGTGTGTGAAGCCCCGCGAGGAGGGAAGGGGTCCCACCAGGTCCACATTGACATGGTCGAAGCGCCGCGCGGGCACGTCGAATGGTGCCAACGGGGCCTGGGTGTGCCGGTGGACCTTCGCGCGCTGGCAGGCGACACAGGCATTGGCCCAGTCGCGGACGTCCTTACGGAGCCCGTGCCAGACGAACTTTGCTGCCACGAGCTTCTGTGATGCTTTCCGGCCCGGGTGGGAAAGGCCGTGGAGGGCGTCAAAAATGTGCCGCTGCCATCCGGTGGGCACGATGGGGCGAGGTTGGCCCAGGGAAACGTCGCACAGGAGAACTGTGCCTGTGTCCTTGAAGGAGACGTTGGCCAACTGCAGGCCTGTGTCCGCTGTCCGGAGGGCTTGCACCGCGGGGTCGGCGGTCTGGTCGGCCGCCATGCGGGCAAAGTCCACACCCAGGTGGACGGCGTTCGCGCCGGACCGGGAGAGGCAATCGGTCACAGCGGTGTCCCTGCCCGCGACGTGCCGGATGTCCGTCGTAAATTCGGACACGGCGGAGAGGTGGCGCTGCTGGCGGGCCGACCACGGCTCTGCAACCTTGGCCATGGTGAAGACCAGGGGTTTGTGGTCCACAAACGCCGTGAACGGGCGGCCCTCCAAAAGATGGCAGAAATGGCGAACAGCCAGGTAAAGGCCGAGGAGCTCGCGGTCGAAAGCGCTATACTTGCGCTCGTTAGGGCGAAGCTGCCGGCTGAAGAAGGCCAGCGGTTGCCAAGCCCGGTTCACCCACTGTTCATGCACGGCGCCCACCGCGTAGTCGGAAGCGTCCGTGGTGAGGGCGATGGGTGCGTCGAGTGCCGGGTGCGCCAGCATGGTCACGTTGGCAAGGGCCAGCTTAGCGCCCGTGAACGCCGCATCCATCTCTGTGGTCCAGGCGACGTCGTGCTTGGCCAGCTTGCCCCGGAGGGCGTCGTACAGGGGGCGCATGAGTTGGGCGGCGCGAGGCACGAACCGGTGGTAGAAATTTACCATCCCCAAAAATTCCTGTAGGGCCTTGATGGGGCGGGGGCGCGGGAAACTTGTGACTGCCTCCACCTTGGTAGGCAGCGGGACAGCCCCGCGCTTTGTGACGCGGTGCCCCAGGAAGTCGACGGCCGTTACGCCAAACTGGCATTTCGCCGGGTTGATGATGAGGCCGTGTTGGCCGAGGCGCTCGAAAAACGAGCGCAGGTGGACGAGGTGCTCCGCCCGGGAAGTGCTGGTGATGAGAAAGTCATCCAGGTAGACGAACAGAAAGGTGAGATCGCGCAGCACACTGTCCATCAGCCGCTGGAAGGCCTGGGCCGCGTTCTTAAGGCCGAACGGCATTCAGAGGAACTCGAAGAGGCCAAAAGGTGTAATTACAGCCGTCTTCGGAACGTTGGCCGGCCGTACAGGTACCTGGTGGTAGCCCCGAATAAGGTCGACCTTGGAGAACATCACCCGCCCCGCAAAACGGGCGGAAAAGTCCTGTATGTGTTGTATCGGGTACCGGTCGGGAGTGGTGGTGGCGTCGTTGAGGCGGCGGTAATCGCCGCATGGTCGCCATCCGCCACCCGGTTTGGGCACGATGTGCAGGGGCGAGGCCCACGCGCTATTCGAGCGTCGCACAATGCCCAATCGTTCCAGCGCATCGAATTCCGCCTTCGCCACGGCGAGTTTGGCCGGGTCGAGGCGGCGAGCCCTGGCGTAGACCGGTGGACCTGTGGTCGGGATGTGGTGTTCGACGCCGTGCTTGACGGCGACGGCCGAAAACGTCGGCTGCGTGAGGGCGGGAAACTCGGCGAGTAGGCGGGTGAAATCGTCCACGGCCGGGAGCACGCAGGCTAGCTTGGTCGGAGCGGAGCCGCTCAATGAGCAAGCGAGCGAGCTGAAGGTCTCCGCGTTGATGAGCCGACGTCGTTTGACGTCGACCAAAAGCCCATGCGCACAAAGAAAATCTGCACTCAGCAAGGCCATGGGCATGTTCGCCGTGATGAAGTCCCACCTGAAGCGCTGGCGCCCGAAGCAGAATGCGACGCTGCGCGAACCGAAGGTGCGGATGGAGGACCCGTTTGTGGCGACCAAGGCGGGACCGCATAGCGCGGCCTGTTTGTCCTGCACCGAGGCGGGTATCACGCTCAGCTGAGCGTCGGTGTCACACAAAAAATGCAGCCCGGACTCCGTGACCGTGACAAACAGAAGGCTGCCTGAAAGGCCGACGCTTATGGCAGGCAGCGAGCGCCGGCCTGGTTGTTTCCCGACCTGCCGAAAGTGCACGGTGGGCGGCACGTTCTAGCCTTCTGCCCGAACCTGGCGTGGTAATAGCAAATGGTCCGCTCTGGTGGAGGATCGGGCGGTCGCGTCGGGTTCGGTCGACGCTGTCAGTGGCGCGGACTCGGCCGGTGGAGGCGCCGGTCGTGGCACGGGCATTGCCTCGGTCGGCGCAGGGTCCCAGGCGGCCGCTCCGACATGTCGCCTGGCCGAAATTTTTTTATCGGCCTCCTTGGCCAGGGCGCGAGGGTCCGTGATGGGCGAATTATCCAAAGCAAACCGTACCTGCCGGGTAGCCGCTGGAGGAACAGCTCGCGGAAGAGGAAGTCTGGGCTGTTGTCACCGAGAAGAGCAAGCATGTGGTCCATGCTTTCGGACGGACGGGCCTCGCCAAGCTCCGGGAGGTGTAGCAGTTGTCGTGCGCGTTCGGTCTCCGTGAGTCCAAACACACCGAGGAGTAGCGCTTTGAGCGCGCCGTATTTGTCGGCGTTCGGCGGGTGCTGGAGGAAGCTCAGGACCCGGGCAGCGGAGGAGGCGATGAGCGCAGAGACCACATGGTGGTAGCGCGTCGTGTCCTTTAGTAATCTTTCGCAGGGCGAATAGAGAATCTGCTTGGGCAAACCAAACGGCCGCGTGCGACTCCCAGAAGCCCGGGAGCTTCAAAGCTGCAGCTGACTCCATCGCCGTGTTCTTAGAAAGGGGTCACCAATTGTGGGAGCTGTGCTCGCACGATAAAGCCAGACAAAATGGACGACACAGGAACGAAGTTTCACCGAGCTATTTATTTAGCTCAAAACCAAATAACTCAAAAGCACACTGAATCCGCCCCTCGAACGGGCGGCAATTTGTATCGCAAACTGAACACGCAAAAGCCACGCCTCTCAGGCGGGGCGTGGTATGCAAAATAGGTAAGTCACGCCTCTCAACGGGGCATGGTATGCAAGACAAGTGTTCGCCCGAGAAGGGCAAGACTGGACACGCCCGGGCGAGTCCAGACACGTGACCGCTCGCCAGTTGCGTCATCGGCCGGTGCACGGTAATTGTGTCATGCTTCCGGTAACCGCTACAATATCATCATTTTAAACTTACCCTGTACATTGATAAGACTCAGACATCACCTTCCCATTGGTGTTGAGCAGCATCCAAACCAGATGTGGTGTCTCCCTCTGGGAAGTCTACCTGAATGTTGGTAACGATGGTATTGAAGCGCGGTGCTACGCGCGCTTGCTTGCACAACAAGAAGGAAGCGGACAACGCGGTGAGTTTTAGAGTCTTTATTAAAAGAGCTCACTGTAGGACTGGCGCGCTCCGGGCTACGTGCCCGGTGTATATCCTGAGGCCACGCCTACCCCTGGGGCGTGGCCGCCGCCCACTTGGTGCGCGGAATGATGTCACCACGCCAGTGGGCTTTCGTGTCCGCCACACGTACCCCCCCAGAATTCCCGCGCACCTGGAGGGCCAGTTTTCGGGGCAAACAGATGACCCGGCCGAAGCGCCCTCTGGCGACCGGCGGCGTCCGGGGTGCAGGGATGCCAGCTGGGATGCCCCCGGCTGTACCCGGGATGGGTGCCGGACCGGGGGGGCGGCGTGCCGGTGGTGCTGGGCGGTGCCGGGGGTCCGCCCACCGGGGGGCGGCCCCGATGTGTGGGCCGAGCCACCGGCGGTGGGTGGTCCACGTCGAGGTGGGCCGGCTTGAGTCGATCCACTGAGACGCGGTCGGGAGTACCGCCGATGTCCAAGGTGAAGTATTTCACCCCGGTCTCCAGCACGCGGAAAGGCCCGTCGTACGGGGGCCGCAGTGGTGTCCCGTGGGCGTCGTGGCGGACGAAGACATACTCCGCGGTGCGAAGCTCCGGGGCGACGTGCGTGGGTGGGTGCCCGTGGTGCGCCGTCGGCACCGGGGCGAACCTCCGGGCGGTCTCCTGCAGCGCGGAGCGCTCCTGCGCCGCGGACCAAGGTGCCGTGGGGTCGGGGAGGAACTCGCCCGGCACCCGCAGAGGTTGTCCAAAGACCAACTCCACCGCGGATGTGCGCAGGTCCTCCTTGGGTGCCGTCCGGAGGCCCAGCAGGACACATGGGAGCCTGTCGACCCAGCCGACGTCGCGGAGGGTGGCCCGGAGCGCGGCTTCAACGAGTGGTGGAACCGCTCGCACAGGCCGTTGGCCTGGGGGTGGTAGGCCGTGGTTCGGTGCAGCTGGACCCCGAGCCCCCGCGCGACCGCGGCCCAGAGCTCCGAGGTGAACTGGGGGCCGCGGTCGGACGAGATGTCCGAGAGGGCGCCGACCCAGGTGGCGATGAACGCCTGCGCGACGTCTGCCGCCGTCGTCGCCGCCAAAGGCACGGCCTCCGGCCACCGGGTGGTGCGGTCCACCATGGTAAGGACATGGGTGAAACCCCGCGAGGGGGGCAGAGGTACCACCAGGTCCACGTGCACGTGGTCAAACCTACGTGCCGGCACCGTAAACGGGGCCAATGGGGTCTGGGTATGCCGGTACACCTTCGCGCGCTGGCACGCGAGGCACGTCCTGGTCCAGCCGCGGACGGCCTTCCGGAGGCCATGCCAGACAAACTTGTCGGCGACCAACCTCTGGGAGGCCTTCGTGCCCGGGTGGGACAGGCCGTGGATGGCGTCAAAAACCTGGCGCTGCCAGCCTGCGGGCACGATGGGGCGAGGCCGCCCGAGGGAGACGTCGCAAACGAGGGCCGTGCTCGCGCCGTCGAAGGGCACCTCGGTGACGCGGAGTCCCGTGACGGCGGTCCGCAAGGCCTGGACCCCGGGGTCGGCGGCCTGGTCCGCCGCCATCCGGGCATAGTCGATGCCAAGGTGGACTGCGTGGGCGACGGCCGGGGAAAGGCAGTCGGCCACCGGGTTGTCCTTTCCCGCGACGTGTCGGATGTCCGTCGTGTACTCGGACACGGCCGCGAGGTGACGCTGTTGCCGGGCCGACCACGGCTCGGCGACCTTGCCCATCGCGAAAACCAGCGGCTTGTGGTCGACGAAGGCCGTGAACGCACGGCCCTCGAGCAGATGGCGGAAGTGCCTGACCGCCAGGTGAAGCCCAAGCAACTCGCGGTCGAAAGTACAGTAACGGCGTTCGGGCGGGCGAAGCTGCCGGCTGAACGCCAGCGGTTGCCAAGCATCACGCACCCATTGCTCGTGTACCGCGCCCACCGCATAGTCCGAGGCGTCGGTGGTGAGGGCGATCGGTGCATCGGGCGTCGGGTGCGCGAGCATGGTGGCATTGGCCAAGGCGAGCTTCGCGCCCGAGAACGTCGCGTCCATCTGCTCGGTCCAGGTAATGTCACCTTTGCCCGGCTTCCCTCGAAGGGCCTCGTGTAAGGGGCGCAGGAGCTGGGCGATGTGGGGCAGGAATCGATGGTAAAAGTTTACCATGCCCAGGAACTCCTGGAGCCCCTTGATCGTGCGGGGGCGCGGAAACCCCTTCACCGCCTCCACCTTGGCCGGTAGGGGGACGGCCCCGTGCCTGGTGACGCGGTGCCCCAAAAAGTCAATGCCGGTGACGCCGAACCGGCACTTGGCGGGGTTCACGATGAGGCCATGTGGCCCAGGCGTTCGAAGAGCGTGCGGAGGTGATGAAGGTGCTCTTCGCGGGACGCGCTGGCGACGAGGATGTCGTCCAGGTAGACGTACAAAAAATCCAAGCCGCGCAAGATGCTGTCCATTAGGCGCTGGAACGCCTGAGCTGCATTTTTCAAACCCAAGGGCATCCGAAGAAATTCGAAAAGCCCGAATGGCGTGATGACAGCCGTCTTCGGGATGTCCTCTGGCCTGACAGGGACCTGATGGTAGCCGCGTACGAGGTCCACCTTCGAGAAGAAGGACATGCCCGCCAACCGGGCGGAGAAGTCCTGGATGTGGGGGACGGGGTAGCGGTCGGGGGTGGTGGCGTCATTGAGGCGCCGGTAGTCCCCGCACGGTCGCCATCCCCCGCCGGGCTTGGGCACGATGTGGAGCGGGGACGCCCACGCGCTCTCGGAGCGCCGCACGATGCCGAGCCGCTCCAGCGTAGCGAACTCCGCTTTAGCTACAGCGAGCTTCGTCGGCTCGAGGCGGCGTGCCCGGGCGTAGACCGGTGGCCCGGCGGTGTGGATGTGGTGTTCCACCCCGTGTTTGACGGCCCCCGCCGAGAATGTGGGCCGCGTGAGGGCCGGGAAACCCGTGAGGAGGCGGGCGAATTCGTCCGCTGCCGGAAGCGTACAGATGAACCTGGCCAGAACGGAACCGCTCAGCAAGCCGCTCGGCGAGCCGCTCGATGAGCTGCTTAGTGAGCTGCTCAACGAGGCGGGCAGCACGCATGCGAGCGAGCTGAACGTCTCAGCCTGGACAAGCCTTCTGCGCTTTACATCCACCAGTAATCCATTAGCACATAAGAAGTCCGCGCCGAGCAGTGCCATAGGCACGTCGGCCATAATGAACGACCAACGGAAAACCTGCCCTCCGAACCGCAGAGCGAGACAGCGTTTTCCGTACGTGCGTATAGACGTACCATTGGCCGCAAGCAGCGCGGGACCTCGGCCCGCGGTTTGCTTGTCGGATGTACCGGCAGGAACGACACTCACTTGCGCTCCCGTGTCGCACAGGTAACGGCGCCCGGACAAGGTGTCCGTTATGTACAGGAGGCTGTTTGAATTGCCGACGCTCAAAGCTGCCACCGAGCGTCGGCTCGCCCGTTTCCCGACCTGCCGAATGAGCACGGCGGGCGACACTGCCGAGCCTCATGGCCGAACTTGGCATGGAAGAAACACCAGGTGGGCGGCTGCGGCGGCGGAGGCCGCGGTTTTCTTCGCGGTGGCGGTGGTGGTGGTGGGTGGGGCATGGCGGCGGACACGAAATGCGCATCAGCCCCAAGATCCACGAGGTGTGGTGCATCAGCATCATCATCAGCCCCGATAGCTGCGCCAAAACTCGCCTGGGTGTTCAGAGCCACGAAGAACCTGTCGGCCTCTGCAGCGAGAGCCCGGGGTTCCGTCGTCGCAGAACCGGGCAACGCGAGGCGGACTCGTGCCGGCAGCTGGCGTCGAAACAACGCCCGGAATAGAGCGTCCGGGGTTTCGTCGCCCAACAACTACAGCATATGGTCCATGCGGACCGACGGTCGCGTGTCACCGAGCTCGGGGAGGTCCAGGAGGCGGTCCGCCCGAGCGTCCACCGTGAGCCCGAACGTGGCGAGGAGGAGACGCTTGATCGCCTCGTACCTGCCGTCGGCTGGTGGGTTCCTCAGGACCGACACGACGTGGCCGGCCGTGCCGGGCCCGAGGGAAGCGACCACGTGGCAGTACCTGGTCTCGTCCACCGTGATGCCTCGAAGTCGGAACTGGGCTTCTGCCTGCAGGAACCAGACTTCGGCTTGCGTCTCCCAGAACTCGGGGAGTTTCATTTGGACCGCGTTGTTTGCCATTGCGATGGCGTATTCGGGTGGTCAGCGACGGCTGACCAGAACGTCGGAGGGTCACCAAATGAAGCGCGGTGCTACGCGCGCTTGCTTGCACAACAAGAAGGAAGCGGACAACGCGGTGAGTTTTAGAGTCTTTATTAAAAGAGCGCACTGTAGCACTGGCGCGCTCCGGGCTGCGCGCCCGGTGTATATCCTGAGGCCACGCCTACCCCTCGGGTGTGGCCGTCGCCCACTTGGTGCACGGAATGATGTCACCACGCCAGTGGGCTTTCGTGTCCGCCACAGTATCGTCCTTCCAACTGCAGACGTTGCATAAATAAATCACCAAGCGTGCCACGTTCACACAACATAATCCCACAAAGTTCAAAGTGCACTCACTGACGGGGATGATAGGGGAGATCGGGTACAACGTGCCAGTCCACAGATCTTGCATGGGCGCACATCCAGGAAAGAAGTTGGTATTTCAAAAAAGTGGATTGATGCTCGGGTTTTCTGCGCATGCGCGCCGAGCATTCTGGGGGAAGCGGTGGCCGAGGGGGTTATGTTATTTTGAAAGTCGTGTGTTGATTGGCGTCGCATGCTTGTTTCCTGAAAAAAATCTAAATAATTTATTGGCAGCACGAACATCTCGAAACACGGATACAGCATCCATATACCATGATGCAGTACGCATATTGAAGTGTATGCTTATTGAAGGGGGAAGTTCCATATAAAACATGATCAAAAAACCATGTAGCTTGATATTTAAATATGAGTCGTTCATTGGTGGGTTTTTAGTCGTTCATTGTTTATCAAAACTAACCGGGAGGTTTTTCTCTTTTTAGTTAGCAATACCTCTGTGGGTCCTTGGTGTGAATGACCGATGGCTGTGTCTGTTGTTCTTTTACAAAAAGTTGTTAGTATCGGGAACCATGCAAAAGTCCTTTAAGAGATGCATGCAGTTCCTACGCGGCAGATTGCCGAACAGGCTGCAGGCCTCAAGCAAGCATTGCGGCGCTGTCTTGTGTCATTCCACATGCTGTCCCATGATCTTTATTGGCGCTGAGGAAGCGCCTCTCGCGATTGACTTCCAGCCAGTGTAACGCTAATTCCTGTCACAGGAATTCTGAGATCATATAAGTGGGCGTGGCAGTTCCTGATTGGTTCGTGTTGGGGAACGCCTTCTCGCTGCCGACGTGACGTAAATTTGCGCATGCGCACTGGTGATTGGCGCTGAGGAAGCGCCTCTAGCGAATGACTTCCAGCCAGTGTAACGCTAATTCCTGTCACAGCAATTCTGAGATCATATAAGTGGGCGTGGCAGTTCCTGATTGGTTCGTGTTGGGGAACGCCTTCTCGCTGCCGACGTGACGTAAATTCGCGCACGCGCACTGGTGAAGCTTACTCGATCTTACTCGATCCCATATTACATGTACTTTCATTGCATACAAATTATACTTCCTCCTAGAAATTCCATGCCCGAACCTCAGCGCAATCCAAGAGGATTCACTTGTTATCCCCATGAACCTTTTTTAAAGCATGCAGTTCCTACGCCGCAGATTGCCGAACAGGCTGCAGGCCTCAAGCAAGCATTGCAGCGCTGTCTTGTGTCATTCCCCATGCTGTCCCATGATCTTTATTATCCCCATGAACC